>NC_132873.1:32039504-32344497 GCF_048164855.1 Canis lupus baileyi
CAGTCTGGAGGGTCCTCGAGAAGTTAAAAATGGGGATACCGGGGATCCCTGGGTGGCGCAGCGGTTTGGCGCCTGCCTTTGGCCCAGGGCGCGATCCTGGAGTCCCGTGATCGAGTCCCACATCGGGCTCCCGGTGCATGGAGCCTGCTTCTCCCTCTGCCTGTGTCTCTGCCTCTCTCTCTCTCTCTCTCTCTCTCTCTCTCTCTCTGTGACTATCATAAATAAATAAAAAATTTAAAAAAAAATTTTAAAAAATGGGGATACCTGGGTGCGCAGTGGTTTGGCGCCTGCCTTTCGCCCAGGGCCTGACCCTGGAGACCCGGGATCGAATCCCACGTCGGGCTCCCGGGGCATGTAGCCTGCTTCTCCTTCTATCTGTGTCTCTGCCTCTCCCTCTATCATAAAAAAAATTCTTTTTTAAAAGAAGTTAAAAATAGAGCTACCCTACAATTCCAAAATTGCACAGCTAGGTATTTACCCCGAGGATACAAAAGTAGTTTAGTAGATTTGAAGAGGAACACGCAGCCAAGTGTTGGTAGAAGCATTATCAACAACAGCAAAACTGTGTATACACCCCAGATGTCCATCGACAGATGAATGGGCAGAGACGATGTGGTAAATATACACACTGCGACATCACTCGGTCATCAGGAAGGATGAAATGAAGCCATTTACAATGACGTGCGAGAAGTGGAAGACACTTATGCTAAATGAACTCGGTCAGAGAAAGACAGATACCAAATACCATACAATTGCATTCACATGTGAATTTTAAGAAACCAAACAAACTGGCAAAGGGGCAGAGGGGGGGATGAGAGAAGCAAACAAACAAACAAAAAAAACAGACTCTTAGTCACAGAGAATAAAGTAATCAATACCAGAGGAAGGTGGGGGGGATGGGGAATCGGGATGGGGATAGTGGAGGTCACCTCTGACCAGTACCAGGCGTTGTATTCAAGGGTTGAATCACTATGTGGTAAACCTGAAACTATATCATACTGTGTTTACAAAGAGGAATTCAAGTAAAACTTTAAAATAATAATTGGTAGTATAGAGGAAACATGTGCGCACAAGAGATAAAATCAGAAAGGCAACTGAAAATCCAAACAGTCTTTAGAGCCACAAATCCCCTCCTTAGCTCAGCTCAGGAGAAGCCTGCCATGCCTATTCTCACCCCAGCAGAAGCCTGGATTTTAATTCTCTGGGGAGGCCACTGACTTGGTGGAGTCAGGCTATCTTTGAACCTGAAACCTAAATAGAGGGCATAAAACTAAACTACCCAAGATGCTAGGATTCCCAGTGAGGCACATGCCAAGACACAAACTCTAACCATAAACAGACATAACCCTAACCATACACTTAAGCCTAATGTTAAGGTCATCCTTAAACAAGAACGATCACTAATCAAAAACCAAACACAAACCCCAAGACTGAAACACATTGACTGAACCTTCCTGCCAGCCCTCACTCTAACTCTTAAACCTATTCTAAACCCTTAACTCTGACCCATACCTTAAATCTAACCCTAACCATAACCTCTAACCCTAACCTTATCTTAATGTACTCAAATCCTAATCCTAACCTTAACCTGTACACTAACCCTAACCCTCTAATACTAATACTATCTCATACCCCAAACTGTACACTAAACTGTACCCTAAAACTAATCCCTAACCCACTGCCTAACCCTCTTACCCTTTTCCAAAACCGTACCCTGACCCTGACCTGCCCTTAACCCTAACCCCTAAACAAACACTAAACCTAACCCTAGCCCTAACCCCTATCCTAAACCTAACCCTCACCCTAAGCCTAAACCTAGCCCTAACTTTATCTCTAACCCCTAACCCTAAACACTAACACTAACTCACACCCTAACTTGTAACCCTAACTGCAAATCTAGCCCAAATCTAACTCTAACCATAACCCAAACCCCAACTCCTAATCTCCTGCCCTAATCCCTAAAGTCTAAACCCTAACCCTAACTCTAACTCCTGTCCCTAACCCAAACCCCCATCGTAACTCCTAACCACTTACCCTTACCCTTATCCCTCACCCTAACCTCTAATCCATAACCATAAGCATAATGACTGACCCCTAACATGACTAACCCCTAGGCCTAACCACAAACTGCCTCCCCTCCCCTGACCGTACCATTCATTCTACCCATTCACTTACCCTATGGTTTTGAGGAGTCCCTTCTGACATGGAAGAGGCCCAAAATGGCGTCTCCAGTGTCCTCCAGGGGGTCCTGAGGATGCCGGGCTCCTGTGAGCGTGGATGTGGCTCTACGTGTTCCAGAGTCATAGTCAGCGGGTCCTGAGTACGCCAGGTCTCCTGTCATAGTGGAGTATTCCTCACATCCTCTGGAAGCCTCACAGCAGTTTCTCAGGAGGCCGGGGGCTCCTGTCAGCCTGGACATGGCCCCATGTCCCCTGAAAACTCACCGCAAGTCCTGAGGAGGTTGTGGGTTCCTGTCAGCCTAGACGCAGCCCCATGTGTCCTGAAGCCAAAGTGCAGGTCCTGAGGAGGACGGGGGTCCTCTCAGACTTGACGTGACCCCAGAATTTCCTCAGCCTCACCATAAGACCTGAGGAGGCTGGGGGCCTCTGTAAGAATGGACGTGGTCCCAAATCATCCCAATCATTCACAGTGGGTCCTTAGGAGGCCAGAGACTCCTGTCAGTGTGGATTCAGCTTCCACATTTTTCTTAGGCCTCACCACAGGCTCTGACAAGGCTGGGGTCTTCTGTCTGCATGGACGCATCCCGATATTTCCCAATGTCTACACCGGGGGTCCTGAGGACATCAGCGTCTGGTTGTGTGGACATGGCCCCACGTCCTCCTGAAGCGTCACCGCAGGTTCTAAGGTGGCCGGGGCTCCTGTCACTGTGGATGCGGCCCCCAGCTTCCAGAAGACTCAAATTATGTCCTGAGGGGCCCATTAGCTCCTGCCAGAGTGGTCGCAGTGCCACATGTTTCAGAAGCCTCCCCGCATGTCCTGACGTGGCCCAGGGGCTCCTATCAGCATGGATGCGGGCCCACATCTTACTGAAGCCTCCCCATGGGTCCTGAGGCAGCCCAGGGACTCCTCTCAGGGTGGGTGTGGGCCAACTATTTCCTGAAGCCTCCTGGGAGGTCCTGAAGCGGTCCAGGGTCTCCTGTCAGGGTGGATGTGGACCCACATCTTCCTGAAGCTTCACCGTGTGTCGTGAGGAGACTGGGACTCCTGTCAGCGTGAACGCTGAGCAATATCCCCCTGAAGACTCCCCACAGGCTCTGAGGAGGCTGTGCTCATCAGCGTGGATATGTCCCCCCGTCTTCCTCAGGCCTCCCCAGCACAGGCTCGCTCCTGTTACCGGAGGCAGAGGAGGCCTACTGCGCATGAGTGCCCCCTGTGCAGTGCCTGGGCTCGGGCGACCCCTGCGGGATGCTCAGATGCTACAGGAGGCTGTGCAGGAGGCACCTGCCCATCCCTGGGCCCACCTCTGCCTCCTTCCAGGCTCCAGCTGGGGCCTGTTAGCTTCGGAAACATCTCACTGAAAAGGAGCCCAACACCCGGGTTCCTCAAAAATACTTAAGGAGAAGGAATTGGAGCCCAAAGGACACGAAATGAAATGTGGACCAGACTTTTACCACGTCCTGTAAAACTCACTCAACCCTCTTCCACTGTGGGCGGGACAGCACGCTGGTGCAGCCGCCCTGGAAACAGTGTGGAGGCCCCTCAGGAAGTTACAAATAGAGCCGCCCTGCGGCCAGCAGGTGTATGGCCTGGACCTCACTCTGAAGATCAGATGCAGTGAGACTCGGGACACCAGCACCCCAATGTCCACAGCAGACATGTCCACAGTAGTCACATTGTGGGAGGAGCCTCGGTGCCCTCTGACTGATGATGGATAAAGAGGATAGGAAATAGATGATGGTCATAGAGAGAGGAATGGCACTCAGCTATCAAAGAGAAGGAAATTTTGCCATTTGCAATGACGTGGATAGAAGTAGAGGGATCATCTTAAGTGAAATAGGTCAGTCAGAAAAGAGAATGACCGTGTGGTGTCATTCATAGGTGGAATTAAAGAAGCAAAGCAGATGAACAACTGTGAAGGGAAGGAAAAACAAATAAGATGAAAACAGATGCAGGGAATACAGACTCTTATATATAGGAAACAAACTGATTGTCGCTGCAAGGGAGGGGACGAGGGAGGGGATAACAGGGGACCAGCATGAAGGAGGGCACATGATGTCACGAGGACTGCTGTTAGCTCCAACTGGTGAATCCCTGAATTCATCCTCTGAAAGTATAATACACTATATGTTAATTAATGGGCTTTAAATTAAATTAAGTTAAAAAATCATTTGTATCAGAGCACGTTTCCTACTGGACTTTCTGTTCTGCTCCTTCAGCTTATGCTGGGACCACCCTCGTGGGTCTGGTTTGTTTACGTAGGCATCAGGCCTCGTCCATGGACCAGCCCTGGGCTAGAACTCATGACCCCGAGATCAGGACTGGAGGTGAGGTCAAGAGTAAGATGCTTAACCAACGGAGCCAGGCGGAGTCCCGAAGACAACACTGCTTTATCCTTTGTCTCTGTGACATCGTTTGTTTTATTATTCTTTTAAAATATTTTTTTAATTTTTTAGTTAACTTATAGTCAGAGAGAGAGACAGAGACACAGGCAGAGGGAGAAGCAAGCTCCATGCACTGGGAGCCCGACGTGGATTCGATCCCGGGTCTCCATGTTCGCGCCCTGGGCCAAAGGCAGGCGCCAAACCGCTGTGCCACCCAGGGATCCCTGTGACATCGTTTGAAATAGGAAAGTGCTGCGTCCCGCTCTGTCCTGCTTCTCCAATACTGATTTACTCTCCGGGGTCATTTGTGGGGGCTATTGGATGTTTTGGGTTTTTTTTTCCTATGTATAGGATCTGCCACCATGACTTGACAGGAATGACATTGAAATTGAGGGTGGCTTCAGGAACTGTGGATATTTTCACAAGATGAGGCTCCAAACCAATGAGCCCAGGACGGCCTCCCAGAGCCTAGTGTGGCTCAGTGCACAAGTCTTGTGCTCCTTTGGTACAGTCTCATTATTTATTCTCTGTGATGCTCCTGAGAAGGGATTCACGTCCGTCATTTCCTTCCTGATTGCTCATTGTCTGGACACAGCAAGCCCCACAATAGAATAAAAACTGAGCTCAGGCCAAGGGCAGGAAGCCCCTATTAGAAAAGATCCACTGCCCTTGAAGGCCCATATCAAAATGTAAACAGAACTTGAGGAATTGCTCCAGCCCTTCTGGAGGTCCCCGAGACCAGCCCTTAAAACTAAGGAAAAACCCACCTCGGGGTCCAATTCCCTGCTCCGCTGTGTCAGGTATACTTGGCCAAAGATTGAGCTTGTAAATAGTCCCTCGTGTGTTTGCATCGGAATTGGCTTCTCGGTGGTTTCTCAGATTCGCAATCTTGGGCACAACAGTCTGAGATAAAAAAACAAAACCAAAAGAAGCTCGGACGCGGGCAGAGAGAAAGCAGGGTTCTGAGAGAAGCAGCGGAGACCTGGGGGCTTGGGGAATCTTCTGTGGAGGACATGCAGACTGTGGGTGGAATGCTCAGCCCCAGAGTCAGAAGACCCAGAGACCCCACCCGCATAGCGCCCATCAGTGTAGAGTCTCAGGGAGCAGCACAACACTGCCCACTGGAGGCCAGAAGTGCTGACGCCCACCCCGCCTCTGACCCCGCAGGTGCATCTCCCAGGCAGATGTGCACCTGACAATCAGCGCCATGGCCAATCTCCAAACCAGCACAGACCACTCGCTGCCACCAAGGTGTCGGACCACAGAGGCTGTAGAGATTCAGCTCTGCCTGGAAAGTATGGTCTAGTTTCCTTTGTACTTTGTGCTTTATTGTCATTAATTTTCTTTGATTCTATTTTATAAATTGCCTTATTTTATTTTTATGTATGTACCTTATACATTTCTTATTTTTAGTTTCATGGTACTTTAATTTTGTTTCTTATTTTGGGATTTAGAATCTTTTAACAATCAGGCCAAAATAATTTGGTGGTTTTTTTGGGAGGGCAGTTTTTATTGTTTTTCTTTTTCTTCCTTCTTTCTTTTCTTGGAAAAAATAAAGACATGGAGAAATTCGCCTCCATAAAATAACATGAGGTAGTACTCACAGCCAGGAAGTCCATCAATACAAATACATGATGTCTAACTACAGTTTAAAACAATGATTATAAAGATAGCATCTGCGCTGGAAAAAGAGCACAGAAGAAAATTAGAGAATCCCTTACTGTAGGAATAAAAGAACTAAAATCTAGTCAGGCCAACGTTAAAAATGCTATAACTGAGATGCAGTCCCAAGTGGAAGCCTTAAAAACAAGGAAGTTTATGGACCACAAACGCAGACTTGGAAACTCAGCCACTTATTAAAACAATAGCATTCATATCATGGGAGACTCAGAAGACGAAAAGAGTGAAAAGGTGGGCCTTGCTCAGCCATTAGAAATGACAAATACCCACCATATCCTTCAACGTGGATGGAACTGGAAGGTATTATGCTGAGTGAAGTAAGTTAATCAGAGAAGAACAAATATTGTATGTTCTCATTCACTTGGGGGATATAGACAATAGTGAAAGGGAATATAAGGGAAGGGAGATGAAATGTGGGGGAAATATCAGAAAGGGAGACAGAACATAAAGACTCCAAAATCTGGGAAACGAACTAGGGGTGATGGAAGGGGAGGAGGGCAGGGGTGGGGGTGAATGTGTGATGGGCACTGAGGGGGGCACTTGACGGGATGAACACTGGGTGTTATTCTGTATGTTGGCAAATTGAACACCAATAAAAAGTAAATTTATTATTAGAAAGAAAGAAAGAAAGAAAGAAAGAAAGAAAGAAAGAAAGAAAGAAAGAAAGAAAGAAAGAAAGGCACCTGGGTGGCTCAGTCTGTTAAGCTTCTGCCTTAGGGTCGGATCATGATCCAGGTCCAAGGAAGGCTCCCTGTTCAGCAGGGAACCTGCTTCTCCCTCCCCCTCTGCCCCTCTAGCACATGTTTTTCACTCATCTCTCTCTCAAATAAATAAATAGCATCTTTGAAAAAGAAACAAACAAACCCAGAGGGAAAAGAAATCTCCCATGTAGAAGATTTTCAAACAATTTGTGCAGACATTCCACCGTCAAGTTCATGAGCATGCTTCCCACTCTTATGTTTGGAATACACATAGTAACTTCCTTCTACAAAATATAATATGAAAAACTTAAAATAATAATGATAATATAATAATAATAGTAGTAGTAGTAGTAATAATAATAATAAAGAATCACTTTACTACAGAGAAATCTGACAAACACTACCTCAGCAAGATAATCAGATCGATACCAAGACTGATAAATCATGTTGATAGTATCTAACCTTTATATGATATAATAGAAATAGCAGTATATCTCTGTATATAATCCACAAAAACAGTTCAATCATGAGATAAACAACAGACATGTCCCAACTGAGGGAAATTTTACAAAATACTCTACTTCTCAAAGTGTTCCAGTTCAACAACAACAAGGAAAGGCTGAAAGACTGTCACAATCCAGAGGAGCTTAAGAAAACATGAGGACAAATGGAGTGTGATATGAGGAATGGAGACTTAGCAAAAACTAAGGAAATCTGAATAAAGTATGGTCTTAGGTTATTGGAAAAATTTTAATATTGATTCATTAGCTAATATTTGTACTGTACTAATATAAGATATCAATAATTGGAGAAATTGAGTGCAAGTGCAGGAGAATTCTCTGTACTATATTCTCAATTTCCTTATAAAACTTTGTTTTCTTTCTAAGAAATAAGATTTAATTTGAAAATTGACTTAAATGAAACAGGCTCCCGTGTGAAGACATTTTAAAAATCGTTGAATTAACTTTTGCCTTATTCTTAAAGAGTTCCTTCGATGGGAACAAAGTAATAATTTTATATCAGAAGGAAAGAAAAACACTTATGAACATGTATAATGCCTCCTCAACCTGAAGCAGGAAAGGATAATAAATAGCAAAAATCAGATAAAAATACTTCTATTATAATAGACACCATATTGCAAGTGCATTTAAAATTAACAATGTAGGGATCCCTGGGTGGCGCAGCGGTTTGGTGCCTGCCTTTGGCCCAGGACGTGATCCTGGAGACCCGGGATCGAGTCCCACGTCGGGCTCCCGGTGCATGGAGCCTGCTTCTCCCTCTGCCTGTGTCTCTGCCTCTCTCTCTCTCTGTGACTATCATGAATAAATAAATAAAATCTTTAAAAAAAATAAAAATAAATAAAATTAGCAATGTATAACATTTATTTCCTTGACATTTGTCTTCCAAAGAGTTCACAGTGTTTCAGCGTCAGTTGAAACAGGGGAAGAATCTCAGGGAAGAATCCTTCACATAATAATAGGACCATTGGTACTAATGTCTCTCAATTATTTCCAAATCCATACAGATGCATTTCCTGATGAGTGACTGAGCTGTGAAGAAAGAGATGAGAAACCCTCATCCCTCTGAATTACTTGTGTCAGAATATTTTAACCATAGTACTACGGATAGTAAATTATCCTTATTAACAGGATGTGTCTCAGATTGGAATCTGAGCAATCAGATGGGCAGAGAAAAAATGCTTAACTTACTCAACTTCTAAAGACAAAGGAGAACTTTTCTATGTACAGTCAGTTGTCAAGATAGCCTTAGGGAAAAAGAGTCTGCAGCATGGAATCCTGCTGCACAGCCGGGATGCCCGTGCCCCAGGTCGTCGTGATCCCAAATATCTGGGCCTGTCCCCCAACACATGCTGCCACGCTGAAGTCATTTGCAATTTCTCTCTTAGGAGCTCCAGGGAGAGCGGCATGAGCTAGATAGGACGGGACAGGATGTGTGGAGGCCGAGAACATTACGGCCATTCTACTTTAAGTTCAGTATTAGCACAGGTCCAGCAATCCCAGGCCCCTGTGAAGAAGAGCTGAAATTTGCATTATTTCAGTTACTGGAAAAAAACAAAAGTTTACAGCTAATGTCTTAGAAAGCCCCACAATAGAATAAAAACTGAGCCTAAGCCAAAGGCTGGAAGTCCCAATTAGAATGAGAAGAGAGCACAATGCCCTTGAAGGACCCATATCAAAGTGTAAACAGAACTTGAGGAATTGCTCCAGCCCTTCTGGAGGTCCCCGAGACAAGCCCTTAAAACTAAGCTAAAACCTTCCTTGGGGTCCAAGTCCCTGCTCCACTGTGTGGGGTATATCTGGAACCACACTCGAGTTTTGAAATCAACCCTCGTGTCTTTGCATCGGTGTCTGCGCCTTAGTGGTTTCTCGGATTCGCAATCTTTGGGAAAACACCCCCATGACCCCTCCCCACCTGGACTGACCTCTGTCCCCTCCCACCCAGGCTGACCCTCAGTCACCTCCCCACTGACAACAGCTGGGCACAGGCCTCACACAGTTCCACGGCACGGTGGGCACTCCAGCTGTCCCCAGCCTCCCAGGGGAAGGAAGGAGGGTTTGGCAGGACACACTCCCATGGTGACCCCAGGGCTCCCTGCCCAGGAGAGCACCTGGTGACAGGTCGGGTTCTGTGTCCCTGACGCCAGCTCCTCCTCCCCGGTTTTCCCACTGGAAATGAAGGAGGAGGCCCTGGTCTCCTCCAGGGACATCACGCAGGTGGACCTGGACGTCAACAGACCCTCAGCAGTCACATCATATTTTGGGACTACTACGGGGTAGGGTGAGGTTGAGGGGCCAGGGGGATCAGGACCCAGGGGAGGACCGGGAGATTCTGGGTAGGGAAAACGGGGCTTCTGAGGAAGGGGGCAAAACAGCAGCCAACAACACACCGCTCCATGGTAGGGTCTTGGGGATGACCTTTATGCCCACACCCCTGGGGCCTCGGGGATGAGGAGGCAACTAGGATGGGGCCTCCAGGGCTTGCCATGGGAGTTGAACCCCAAAGGGGAGAGGGACTGCCCCCTGAGAAGCAGGGGATGGGGTGGGGGACATGAGGGACATGAACCGGACCTGGGGGCCAGGCGGCATGGCCGTGGAGCAGGGATTTGGACCCTGAGACTAAGAAGCGTAGCAGCTTTAAAGGGGCCAGTGGCCCATGGGATACACAGAAAGTTGCACAGTCGTGTCGGTCCACACGCAGGTGGCCGATTGAATTACACCTTACCCTATAAGATCCACTTGACCTGGCCTATTACTTTGGTCAGAATTGGCGTGCAGTTTTGGCAGGCACAAAGCAGGGTTACATTGTTATGAGCCGATTTCCGATTAAGGTGTGCCCAGCGACTTGACTGGGTTGGGGCAGCGCCTTAAGACATAAGCAGGTTATGTGGGGGTCATAGGGGAGGTGGCAGATGTATCACAAAATGGAATCAGTCCTGCTCTGCTTGTCCTTGGGTAGGGGCTTTTTGTTAAATTTCCTGGGTCCCACACTTGCAGCTCATGCAACTGGGCCACCCTCAGCAGGTGGACTCAGTGTGCACACCTTGTGGTGCTAGGAGCTCCAGTGGCGCAATCGGTTAGCGCGCGGTACTTATACACCTTGTGGTGCTGGATCTCACACCAGCGTGTAGAGGGGACCCTCCTCACCCTAGTGAGTAGGGGCTGGGTGAGCATGGGGCTCGGCATGAATGCCAGCCAGCATAGGGGACCGAGGAACCCCAGCCCCATCACCACCCCTACTCCCACACACAGGCTGCCCCATGGCTCCCCGTAATGGGCACCCGGCGCCTCTGAAGATCCCCCCAGGGCGGCCCCGAGGTCCAGCTCCCTGCTGGAGAGACATCGGGGAGAAGAGAAGCAGCTGGCGCTCAGCGGGAACCACTGCCAGACATGGGAATGTGGCCGAGCCAGTCCTTCCAGCTCAGCTGACCTTCCAGCGGAAAGTCACTGCATGAGCCAGCCCCGGGTCGGCCAGGAGAGTCCAGCAAGCTGCCCAGCGCCAGCACCAGAAATGATGTTGTGCCATCCATGTCGGTGTTTGGGTGACCCAGCCAGAGGATCCGATAGCTGCACGTGATAGCTGCATGTGATAGACACACACACACACACCCTGAAACCAACAAAAGTCAGAATCCCTCAATGTTGTCAAACAGCATGTGAATGGTTACATACATGACGCTGTGGTCCCCAATAGGATACATGGAAGACGCTATAAATCACGACTGCAGAGGTGCTGGAGGCACAGAGATGTGCCTATTGGGTTCCAACAAGGAGAGCAAAGGGGCAGGAAGCATACTTCAATGGGGGGGGCCCTCTTAGGAAAGGACACCAGGTCCCTGTGAAGGCTACGGATTGTGAAATCTTTCCTCTTCTCTTTCAGCTTCTGGATTTCCTCTTCCTTTGTTCTTCCTAATTCTACTTTACCTCCACCCTGCATCCAAACCAATGACCAAAGAGGCTTCTTTATGATATCCAGTCCTAAAAGGAGGCTGAGCTCTGGCTACCGGGTTCAGAAACGATCATTTTCTAGGTGTATTCTGATCCCCCGAACTCGTGCCTTCATGACTCTTCTCTCCCTGCAGAACGAGGGGAACCACAGGTCTTACAATGAAAGACACCCACTTCCACTCGGGCAGGACTGTCCCTTGTGGAGGACGTCATCTGGGCCATGTAGTGCAAGTGGGGTGATCAAGAATAGGTCGCAGGTGAGACATAAGCAAGCACTTACCTTTGATATCATGCTTTATTTTTTCATCCATTTATTATTTGTTAACTATTTTTTAAAATTTATTTATGTATGATAGTCACAGAGAGAGAGAGAGAGAGAGAGGCAGAGACACAGGCAGAGGGAGAAGCAGACTCCATGCACTGGGAGCCCGATGTGGGATTCGATCCCGGGTCTCCAGGATCCCGCCGTGGGCCAAAGGCAGGTGCTAAACCGCTGCGCCACCCAGGGATCCCCTAACTATTTTAATTTTATGTCCTGCCTATACCCAACACGGTGTTCAAACTCATAACCCTGAGTTCAAGATACCCCAACCAGGACAGCCAGGCACCCCAGTCCCATGTTTTAAAACTCTTTGCCTCATTGCCTATCTCTGCATCGAACTGGAACATTGAGTCCATGACGGGGAGCTTTAGTAACCTCCGAATCCTAGAACGTTCTCACTGTATCCCAATCCTAGATTGACATTTACCATTGAATAGCACTTTAAATAGGCAGTAAAATAACTACTACAGAAAAGGAAATTATCTAATTTTCACGTATGTGGTCCCTGCTCCCTGGGCTCCCAGGGAAGCTATGGTTTCTTTAACATTGATCAAGGTCCAAATGACTCCACCACACCTCAAAGCGTGGGCTCAGTTTCTGCCCTGACACATGCAACACCCCTGCTTCAATTAACCTGTATCAATCAATCAAAGGGAGCCTAACTGGCTCGGTGTGGTTTGTAAGAACATGGGGCTCTTGTTCTTGGGGTAGCATGTTCAAGCCCAATGTTGGCTGTAAAGATTACAGAAAAATAAATTCTTAAAAAAATCAATCAGTTTATCTTGGGGAGACATAGCCCCTGATCCCACAAGGGCAGGGAGCCAGCTGATGGTTCTACACACAATATTATGCAGCAGAGCACAAAATGTGAACTTTCAGAAGTCTCCTAGAGTGGGGGACACACCAGCCTTAAGGTGTTCAGGTGAGGAAGTCAGGGGCAGTCCCTGGAGCGACAGGGTGGGCTCAGGATCCCATGGGTCCCAAGGATGGTGGCACCAACTGTTCCCAGGCACAGGAACGGGAATGCGGCTGAGAGTAGCAGGACTTGGGCCAGCTGTCTGCCCTGTGTGGCCATAAGCTGCAAACCCCTGTGCAGTCACGGGGCTGCATTCCTGGGACAGACCAGCAAAGGCCAGGAGTGGGAGGACCCTCTCCCGGGCAGGAAGAGAACAGGTCTCCACCAGGGCAGCCCCTAAAATTTGGAGTTTTAAACTTCAGTATCTTGTCTGTGTGGAGGCTGACAAAATTGAGGCGGTTCCACTTTAAGTTCACTGTTAGCACAAGTACTGCCATCCCAGGCCCCTGTGAATAAGAGCTAAAATATGCATTATTTCAGTTACAGGAAAAAAAGAAAAAAACAGCTTACAGTTTAAAGTCGAATAAAGCCCCATATTAGAATGAGAACAGAACTCAATGCCCTTGAAGGCCCCATGTCAAAATGTAAACAGAACTTGAGGAATTGCTCCAGCCCTTCTGGATGTCCCTGAGACCAGCCCTTAAAACTAAGCTAAAACCCACTTCGGGGTCCAAGTGCATGCTCCTCTGTGTCGGGTGTACTTGGGCGCAAGCTCGAGTTTGGAAATCAACCATCGTGTGTTTGCATCGGTGTAGGCTCCTCAGTTGTTTCTCAGATTTGCTATCTTGGGCACAAAACCTCCATGTCCCCTCCCCACCTGGGCTGACCCCACATCCCCTCCACCCCAGGCTGACCCTCAGTCACCTCCCCACCCACAACAGCTTGGGACAGGCCCTCACACAGGTCCCATGGGCTCGGTGGGCACTCCCGCCATCCTTGGCCTCCCAGGGAAAGGCAGGAGGTTTCAGCAGACCCACTCCCATTGTGGCCCCAGGGCTCCCTGCCCAGCATGGCAGCACGTGACAGGTTGGGGTCTGTGTTCCTGACGTGGGCTCCTGCTCCCCGGTTTTCCCACAGGAAATGAAGGAGGAGGCCCTGGTCTCCTCCAGGGACATCACGCAGGTAGACCTGGACGTCAACAGGACGTTCTGCAGCCACACTATGTTTTGGGCCTGCTAGGGGGTCGGATGAGGCTGCTGGCCCAGGGGGCTTAGGGGCCCCAGTGGAGGCTTGGGGGCTTCGGGGTAGGGAAAACGGGGCTTCTGAAGCCGGGGGGAGCAACAGCAGCCAACAACACACTGCTCCATGATAGGGAGATGGGGATGACCCACATGCCCCCAACCCCGGGGCCTCAGAGATGAGGAGGCCAATTGGATGGGGCCTCCAGTGGTTGCCATGGGAGCTGAACCCCAAAGGGGAGAGGGATGGCGCCCTGAGAAGCAGGGGATGGGGTTGGGGAAGTGGGGGGCAGGAACCAGACCTGGGGGCCAGGAGGCATGGCCGCGGCTGGAGCAGGACACACATCAATCCCATGAGGGTCGGACGGGACAGAGTGACACCCACTCTCGGTGCTTTATATATTTCTAAATTCTATGCATTTCATTTGAGACAATTTGCAATTTGAAAACATACATAGTATGATGACCTCCAGATAATGACCCCGGTCCAGCCAGGGCCCTGCACAGACCACACGGTGCCACAGGGGCAGGTGTCACAGCAAACCCCAGACTGGGGTCGCCTTTAACGGTAGACGTCTCCTTGTGCATCTTAGAGGAAGGGGATGCCCTGTGTCCGCAGGCCCCCCACGCCATCATGCTCATTCCCTACCCCCACATCATCCCCCTACATCATAATCCCCAATGGCATTCCACAAAACACCATCCCCCTCACAGCCACACAGCCCCACACAATCCTAAACCACACTACACCACAACACCATCCACCCTACACCATCCCCCACACTCCACCACCATCATACCCCTAGTCCCACAACATCTACCCCACACCATCGGCCCCCAGCAAACCCGGTGCAGGTGTCCCCTATGGGACATGCTCAGCCTCCCTGGGGTTCTCTGGATACCCTGTTCCCATCAGAAGACAGGGTGTTCAATAGAGCACACAGGGGTTGCAGGGAGGAGGGAAGCCACGGAGTCTCCAACAGAGTGGGTGTAGGTGATTGGTGCAAAGAACCCACTGTGCCCTGCCTCCGCCCACTCTCCCTCCTGGAGGGTGACACAACCTGCACAGGACAACAGCCCCTAACCCAGGGGGACCTGGGCTGCCCTGGCACCAGGATCTGTGGGGGCTGAGTTGATTTGGGCCCCCCCATGGCAACACAAGGACGAATGGACTCCAGCCCCCCATGGCCCTGTTTAGCCCTGGATTCTGGCCCCACGCTGAGCGAGCCCTCTCACAGCTGGGTGTGGTCTCCTGGGCCCTGGGCGTGACCCACAGATCCAGTTCGCAGACTTAGGGCAGCCCTGAGGATCCCGGTACACCCCAGGGTGGGGAGAGCAGGGGTAGGCCAGTGGGCCCCACCTGCACCCACACCAGTAGGCAGGTTCCTCCAGATACTGGGGCCCCAGGGGGCCTGAGGCCGTGGTCCAGCTGCCCTGCGGGAACCCAGCGCAGGAGCCCATGAGCTGCAGGTCCAGTTCAGCTCTGCTGTCCTCAGAACCGTCTCTCAAGCTGAAACCTCAGGACACACGCCCCCACCCGGAGTCCACACATGCTCCCAGGTGGGGGACTCCAGCACTCGACCCCCAACCCATGTGATTCTTTTCCTCCCGTAAAGGACAGAAAGGTCTCCCTCCCCAGGTGAAGGCATGCACCCATGCCTCTGAGCCCGTTTACTGTAGAAAGTGAATAAAGTGCTGTGGTGTGAAAATACACAGCCAGCCCTTTTCTGTGTCTCCCAGAACTCTGTGCACGGGGCATGGAGAGACCCACAGAGAGGAGGAGGGGGCATCACCTGGGCCCCAAACAGCCCCTGCAGGGGCACCACAAGGCACACACTGCTGATGTCCCCATGTGCCTTCCAGGGGCGGACAGACTCCAGGATCAGGACCCCACAGACTATACTGGGACTCATCCTGTGCCCCGTGGGCCAGAATGACCTAGGACAGAGTGAGAGCCAGGGAACCTCAGGTCACCAGGGTCTGTGCAAAGTGACCTGTGAGGGCTGTGCTCCCTCTGTCCAGGAGGCCAGGGCTGGCCTGGTTCCGGGACATGTACTACCCTCCCCGCATCCCCATGCCAGTGTGCCTGGGGCACAGAGGGCCTGTGGGGCGCTCAGTGTGGCCCTGGATGGGATGTCAGGAGAGTAGGCCCTTGTGTTGTGCCCAAGACTACGAATCTGAGAAACCACTTAGGAGCCAACACCAATGCAAACTCCCGAGGTTTCTCTACAAGCTGGAGAGCTGGAGCTTTGGTCCAATTGCACCTGACACAGCGGAGCAAGGACTTGGACCCCGAGACTAAGAGGCATAGCAGCTTTATAGGGTCAGTGGACTGTGGGATATGCAGAAATTTGCACAGTCATGTTGGTCCACACGCAGGTGGCTGATTGAATTGCACCTTACCCTATAGGATCCGCTAGACCTGGTCTATTACTTTGGTCAGAATCCGTGCGCAGTTTTGGGGGACACAAAACAGGGTTACATTTTTATGAGCCGATTTCCGATTAGGGTGTTCCCAGCAGCTTGACTTGGGTGGGGCAGCGCCTTAAGATATAAGCTGGTCATTTGGGCTTCATAGGGGTGGTGGCGGGTATAGCACAAAATGGAATCAGTCCTGCTCTGCTTGTCCAGGGGTAGGGGATTTTTGTTAAATTTCCTGTTTCCAACTTGCAGCTCACGCACCTGGGCAACGCTCACCAGGTGGACTCAGCGTGCACACCTTGTGGTGCTGGATCTATCACACCAGCCTGTGGAGGACACCCTCCTCGCCTTAGTGAGTAGGGGCTGGGTGAGCATGGGGCTCGGCCTGAAAGCCAGGCAGCACAGGGTCTGAGGAACCCCAGCCCCATCCCCACCCCGACTTCCACAAACAGGCAGCCTCAGGGCTCCCTGCCATGGGCACCGGGCTCCTCAGGAGCTCCCGCCAGGGCAGCCCCGAGGTCTGACTCCCTGCTGGAGAGGCATCGGGGAGAAGAGAAGCAGCTGGCGCTCGGCAATACCCATTGCCGGACATGAGAATGTGGCTGAGACAGACCTTCCACCTCAGCTGATCCTCCAGCTGAAATTCACTACAGGAGCGAGCCCCGGGTCAGCAAGGAGAGCCCAGCTAGCCACCCAACATCAGCACCAGAGATGATGTTGTACCAACCATTTCGGCGATTGGGTTACCCAGCCAGAGGATCCGATAGCTGCACGTGATAGCTTCATTTGATAGACACACACACACCCCACAACCAACAAAAGTCAGAATCCCCCCGATGTTGTCAAACAGCAGATGAATGGTTACATACACGACTCCATGGTCCCGAATAGAATACCTGGAAGACGCTATAAACCATGACTACAGAGGTGCTGGAGGCAAGGAGATGTGCCTGCTGTGTTCCAAAAAGGAGCGCAGAGGGGCAGGAAGCATCCTACGGAGGGGGGTGGGCCTCCTAGGAAAGGACACCAGGTCTCTGTGAAGGCTACGGATGGTGAAATCTTTCCTCCTCTCTTTCAGCTTCTGCTTTTCCTCCTAAATGCCATTTTCCTCAATCATAATAGCAAAAATTTATTTTATGTTTTTAAATTTCTTTTTATTGGAGTCCAATTTGTATGAATTCTTTCTTCAGCAAGGGTGTTACTCAGGATAGAGAGAAAGACTTTCCCAGACAGGCAAAGTATAAAGGAGTTCATGACCGCTAAACCAGTCCAGTAAGGAATTTTAAGAGGGACTATTCTAGTGAGGGGAAAAAGAGACCAAAAGCAACAAAGACTAGAAAGGACCAGAGAACGTCACCAGAAACACCAACTCTACGGGTAACACAAAGGCACAAAGTTCATATCTTTGAATAAGCACTCTGAATGCTGATACTAAATGCTCCAATCAAAAGATATAGGGTATCAGAGTGCCTTAAAAAACAGGATCCAGGATGCCTAGGTGGCTCAGGGGTTGAGCCTCTGCCTTTGACTCAGGGTGTGATCCTAGAGTCTGAGAACGAGTCCCATATTGGCCTCCTGGTGGGGAGCCTGTTTCTCTCTTGGCCTAATTTTCTGCCTCTCTCTCTCTCTCTCATGCTCTCAAAAATAAAATTGTCATTAAAATAACAAGGTCCATCGGTATGCTGCCTAGTAGATGCTCACCTTAGAACTATAGACAACAGCAGATTGAAAGTCAGGGGATGGAAAATTATCTATCACGCTAATGGTTATGAAAAGAAAGCTGGAGGACCAATACTTATATTAGACAAACTAGATTTGAAACCAAACCCTGGGGGTCACCTGGTGGCTCAGTGGTTAAGCATCTGCCTTCAGCTCAAGGTGTGTTTTTGGGATCCCAGGTTCGAGTCCCACATCGGCATCCAATTGGGGAGCCTCTCTCCCTCTGCCTATGTTTCTGTCTCTGCTTCTCTGTGTATCTCTCATGAATAAATAAATAAAATATTTAATCTCAAAAAAGAAAGAACAAATACTGTAAGAAGTGATGAAGAAGGGCATTATTTCATAGTTAAAAAGACACTCTATCAGGATCAAACAACTAAATATTTATGCTGCCAACATAGGAGTACCTAAATATGGAAACCAATTACCAATAAACGTACAGGAACTCACTGATAATAATACAATGGCAGGGGATTTTAAAATCTACCCACTTATGGCAATGGACCGATCATCTATACAGAAAATCAACAGGGGAACAATAGCCTTGACACACTGGACCACAGGGACTCAACAGATATTTTCTTTACATTTCTTCCTAAAGCAAAATACACATTCCTTTCAAGTACACATGGGACATTCTCCAGAACAGATCATATCATGGGCCACAAATCAGCCCTCAAGAGGTACAACAGGTACAAGAAGGTTGATATCACACCCTGTACATTTTCGACTACAACGCTATGAAACTTGAAGTTGACAGTAAGAAAAAATTTGGACAGACCAAAAATACGTGGAGATTATGAACATCCTTTGAGAGAATTAATGGAGCAACCAGGAAATTAAAGAGGAAATTTAAACAAATGAAAATGAAAACATGTTTCTCCAAACCTCTGGGATGTAGCAAAAGCAGTCCAAAGTGGAAGTACAAAACAATACAGGCCTATCTCAGGAAACAAGAAGTCTCTAATACACAACCTAACCTTACACCTAAAGGAGCTGGAAAAGGAATAGGAAACAAAGCCTAAAGCCTACAGAAGAAGGGAAAAAATAAAGATGAGAGCAGAAATAATCAATACAGAAACAGTAGAATGGAATAACGAAACTAAGAGCTATTTCTTCAAAATAATTAATAAAATGGATCAAGCCCTAGCCAGCCAAATGAACGAGAAATGAGAAAAGACCTAAATAAATAAAATCACAAAAGAGAGAAGAGAGATCACAATCAACACCAGATAAATAAGACAATCATAAGGGAATACTATGAAAGATTATATGTTTACAAACTGGGAGACCTGGAAGAAATGGACAAATCCCTAGAAATGTGCAAACAAGCAAAGCTGAAATAGGAAGAAATAGAAAATGTGAATAGACCCATAACTAGCAGAGGAATTGAATCAGCAAGGCACCTGGGTGCCTCAGTGGTCGAGCATGTGCTTTGGCTCAGGTCATGATCCCGGGGTCCTGGGGAATCAAGTCACACATCAGGCTCCCCGCATGGAGCCTCATTTTCCCTGTGCCTATACCTATGCATCTCTGTGTCTCTCATGAATACATAAATAAAATCTTTAAAAAAGAAAAAAGATAAAAAGATGAGAAAGGACCCAAATAAAATCAGAAATGAGAAAAGAGAAATAACCAACACTAGAAAAATACAAACAATTATAAGAGATTATGATGAAAAATTACATGCCAGCAACCTAGAACCTGGAAGAAATAGATCAATCCCTAGAAATATATAACATAGCAAAAATGAAAAATGAAGAAATAAGAAATTTGAACAAACAGTTAACCAGCAAAGAAATTGAATCAGCAATCAGGGTTCTCCCAACAAGAAACGCTTAGATCAATAGAACAGAATGGAAAGCCAAAACAAGATACAAACATGTATCTATGACCCATAATGGACAACAAGGCAGGAAGGAATATCCAATGGCACAAAGACAGTCTCTTCAAGAAACCCTAACCCTGACCCCAGGATAAGAACAAATGATGTTGGGACAACCAGGCAGCCACATGCAGAAGAATGAAACTGGACCACTTTCTTACACCATATATATAAAAAATAAATTCAAAATGGATGAAAGACCTAAATGTGAGATCTGAAACCATACAAAGAAGAAAAGATAGGCAGCAAAGTCTTTGACACTGGCCATTGGATATTCTTTCTTGATATGCCTCTGAGGTGAGGGAAACAAAAGCAAAAATCCTATTGGGACTTCATCAGATCAAAAAGTTTCCGCAAAGTGAAGGAAACAACCAAAGCTAAAAGACAACATACAGGAGCAGGGGCAAGATGGCGGAAGAGTAGGGTCCCCAAGTCACCTGTCCTCACCAAATTACCTAGATAACCTTCACATCATCCTGAAAATCTAGGAATTCGGCCTGAGATTTAAACAGAGAACAGATCGGATGCTACAGTGAGAAAAGTTCGCACTTCTATCAAGGTAGGAAGACGGGGAAAAAGAAATAAAGAAACAAAAGGCATCCAAGTGGGAGGGGCCCCACGAGGAGCTGGGGAAAGGCCAGGGCGAGTGCCCCCTGGTCAGGAGACCTCTGTCCCAGAGAAGCAGGATCTGAACCAATCTTTCTGGGCGGAATGGCGCTTGCAGGGATTCAGAGCAGGACCCCAGGAGTGCGGGGATACCCACGGGCTCCCTGGGACATGAACAGACACCTGCACTCCCAGGAGAGTGCACCAAGCTCCCGAAGGGCTGCAGGGCACATGCACTGACTTGGGAGCAGCTCAGACGGGCTCGGGCAGCGTTCTTCGTGTAGGGGGTTGCATGCCCCAGGAGCAGCTTGGCGGCGGTGCCTCTGGCAGAGGAAGGGGCTCAGTGCAGTGGGGGCTGCGTGGCTCCGGGAGCAAGTCGGAGGTGCTCAGGCGGCGGCTCCCTGAGGGGGCTGCGGGACCAGGAGCAGCTCAGAGGGGCTGGGCGGCAGCTCTAGGAATAGGCGGCTGTGCAGCCAGGAGCGTGAATCCAACAGCACAGGCCCCAGAGCACAGGGCGCCAGGACACATCCCAGGTTTTGGCCTCCCCTGGGACAGGCAGATGCCCGGAGGGCCCAGGACAACAAGGACGCTCCTGCCCAGAGGTGAGCAGATCAGCGGCCCCACCCCAGAGCCTCCAGGCCCTGCAGATGGACTGCTCCCGAGTTACTGCGGGGGCTGAATACAGGTTTCCAGAGGTGGCCGCTGCCACTGGGGTTGTTCCTCCTTGGGCCTCACAGGGTAAACTATCCCCACTGAGCCCTGCACCAGGCAGTGACAGAGCAGCTCCCCCAAGTGCTAACACCTGAAAACAGCACAACAGGATCCTCCCCTAGAAGACCAGCTAGACGGACAAGTTCCAGGGGGAAGTCAAGAGACTTAAAGTATACATTATCAGAAGATACTCCCCCATGGTTTTTTTATTCCTGATTGCTTCCCCCACCCTTTTTCCCCCCGTTTCTTTCTTTACATTTCTGTTTTTATTCCCTTTTTTCTTCTTTCTTCCTTTATTCTTTTTTCTTTTTCTCTTTTCTTTCCTTCTTTCTCTACTCTCTTTTTCTCCTTTTCCCAATACAATTTGTTTTTGGCCACTCTGCACTCAGCAAAATTACTAGAAGGAAAACCTCAACTCAAAATAAAGAATCAGAAACCGTCCTCTCTCCCACAGAGTTACAAAATCTGATATACAATTCAATGTCAGAAAGCCAATCCAGAAGCACTATTATGCAGCTACTGGTGGCTCTAGAAAAAAGCATAAAGGACTCACGAGACTTCATGACTGCAGAATTTAGATCCAATCAGGCCAAAATGAAAAATCAATTGAATGAGATTAAATCCAAACTAGAAGTCCTAACAACGAGGGTTAACAAGGTGGAAGAACGAGGGAGTGATGTAGAAGACGAGTTGATGGCAAAGAGAGAAACTGAGGTAAAAAGAGACAGACAACTAAAAGACCAGGAAGACAGATTAAGGGAAATAAACGACAGCCTGGGGAAGAAAAACCTATGTGTAATTGGGGGTCCCGGGGGAACCAAAATGGACAGAGGGCCAGAATATGTATTTGAACAAATCATACCTGAAAACTTTCCTAATCTGGGAAGGGAAACAGGCATTCAGATCCAGGAAATAGAGAGATACGCCCCTAAAATCAATAAAAACCGTCCAACACCTCGACATTTAATAGTGAAGCTTGCATATTCCAAAGATAAAGAGAAGATCCTTAAAGCAGAAAGAGACAAGAAATCCCTGACCTTTATGGGGAGGAGCATTAGGGTAACAGCAGACGTCTCCACAGAGACCTGGCAGGCCAGAAAGGGCTGGAAGGATATATTCAGGGTCCTCAATGAGAAGACCATGCAACCAAGAATACTTTATCCAGCAAAGCTCTCATTCAAAATGGAAGGAGAGATAAAGAGCTTCCAAGACAGGCAGGAACTGAAAGAATATGTGACCTCCAAACCAGCTCTGCGAGAAATTTTAAGGGGGACTCTTAAATTCCCCTTTAAGAAGAAGTTCAGTGGAACAATCAACAACAAAAAGGACTGAATAGATATCATGATGACACTAACTCATATCTGTCCATAGAAACTCTGAACATGAACGGGCTTAATGACCGCATCAAAGGCGCAGGGTTTCAGACTGGATAAAAAAGCAGGACTAATCTATTTGCTGTCTACAAGAGACTCATTTTAGACAGAAGGACACCTACAATCTGAAAATTAAATGTTGGAGAACCATTTACCATTCAAATGTTCCTCAAAAGAAAGCAGGGGTAGCCATCCTTATATCAGATAAACTAAAATTTACCCCAAAGACTATAGTGAGAGATGAAGAGGGACACTAAATCGTACTTAAGGGATCTATCCAACAAGAGGACTTAACTATCCTCAATATATATGCCCCGAATGTGGGAGCTGCCAAATATTTAAACCAATTAATAAACAAAGTAAAGAAATACTTAGATAATAATACATTTATACTTGGTGACTTCAATCTAGCCCTTTCTACCCTTGATAGGTCTTCTAAGCACAACATCTCCAAAGAAACGAGAGCTTTAAATGATACACTGGACCAGATGGATTTCACAGAAATCTACAGAACTTTACATCTAAACTCAACTGAATGCACATTCTTCTCAAGTGCATATGGAACTTTCTCCAGAATAAACCACATACTGGGTCACAAATAGGGTCTGAACCGATACCAAAAGATTGGGATCGTCCCCTGCATATTCTCAGACCATATGCCTTGAAATTAGAAATAAATCACAACAAGAAGTGTGGAAGGACCTCAAACACGTGGAGCTTAAGGACCATCGTGTTAAAGATGAAATGGTCAACCAGGAAATTAAGGAAGAATTTAAAAGATTCATGGAAACTAATGAGAATGAACATACAACTGTTCAAAATCTTTAGAATGCAGCAAAAGCAGTCCTAAGGGGGAAAAACATCACAATACAAGCGTCTATTAAAAAACGGGAAACTACACAAATACAAAAGCTAACCTTACACATAAAGAGGCTAGAGAAAGAAAAGCAGATAGATCATACACCAAACAGAAGAATAGAGTTAATTAAAATTCGAGCAGAATTCAAGGAAATCGAGACCAGAAGAACTCTGGAACAGATCAACGGAACGAGGAGTTGGTTCTTTGAACGAATTAATAAGATAGATAAACCATTAGCCAACCTTATTAAAAGGAAGAGAGAAAATATTCAAATTAATAAAATCATGAATGAGAAAGGCGAGGTCACTACCAACACCAAGGAAATACAAACGATTTTAAAAACATATTATGAACAGCCATACACCAATAAATTATGCAATCTAGAAGAAATGGATGCATTCCTGGAAAGCCAGAAACTACCAAAACTGGAACAGGAAGAAATAGAAAACCTAAACAGGCCAATAACCAGGGAGGAAATTGAAGCAGTCATCCAAAACCTCCCAAGACACAAAAGTCCAGGGCCAGATGGCTTCCCAGGAGAATTCTATCAAAGTTTAAAGAAGAAACCACATCGGGGGATCCGTGGGTGGCGCAGAGGTTTGGCGCCTGCCTTTGGCCCAGGGCGCGATCCTGGAGACCCGGGATCGAATCCCACATCGGGCTCCCGGTGTATGGAGCCTGCTTCTCCCTCTGCCTGTGTCTCTGCCTCTCTCTCTCTCTCTCTCTCTCTCTCTCTATCATAAATAAAAAAAAAAGAAGAAACCACATCTATCCTACTAAAGCTGTTTGGAAAGATAGAAACAGAGAGAGTACCTCCAAATTCATTCGAGGAGGCCGGCATCACCTTAACTCCAAAACCAGACAAAGACTACACCAAAAAGGAGAATTACAGACCAATAGCCCTGATGAACATGGATGCAAAAATTCTCAACAAGATACTAGCCAATAGGATCCAAAAGGACTTTAAGAAATTTATTCAGCATGACCAAGTAGCATTTATCCTCGGAACACAAGGCTGGTTCAACATTCGTCAAACAATCAATGTGCTTCAACATATCAGCAAGAGACAAACCAAGAACCATATGATCCTCTCATTAGATGCAGAGAAAGCATTTGACAAAATAGGGCATCCATTCCTGATCAAGACTCTTCAGAGCATAGGGAGAGACAGAATATTTCTCGTAATCTTAAAAGCAATCTAGGAAATGCCCACAACAAATATCATTCTCAGTGGGGCAGCACTGGGAGCCTTTCCCCTAATATCAGGAACAAGACAGGGATGTCCACTCTCACCACTGCTATTCAACATAGTCTGGAAGTCCTAGCCTTAGCAGTCAGACAGCAAAAAGACATTAAAGGCATTCAAATTGGCAAATAAGTAGTCAAACACTCCCTCTTCTCTGATGACATGATACTCTACCTAGAAAACTCAAAAGTCTCCACCCCAAGATTGCTAGAACTCATACAGCAATTTGGTAGCGTTGCAAGATAAAAACTCAATGCCCAGAAATCAATGGCATTTCTATACACTGACAATGAGACTGAGGAAAGAGAAATTAAGGAGTCAATTTCATTTACAATTGCACCCAAATCATAAGATACCTAGGAATAAACCTACCCAAGGAGGTAAGTGATCTATACCCTAAAAACAATAGAACACTTCTGAAAGAAATCGAGGAAGACACAAAGAGATGGAAAAATATTCCATGCTCATGGATTGGCAGAATTAACATTGTGAAAATGTCAATTATACCCAGGCAATGTACATGTTTAATGCAAACCCTATCTAAATACCATGGACTTTATTCAGAGAGTTAGAACAAATTATTTTAAGATTTGTGTTGAATCAGAAAAGACCCCGAATAGCCAGGGGAATTTTAAAAAAGACAACAATATCTGGGGGCATCACAATGCCAGATTTCAGGTTCTACTACAAAGCTGTGGTCATGAAGACAGTGTGGTACTGCCACAAAAGCAGACACATAGATCAATGGAACAGAATAGAGAACCCAGAAGTGGACCCTGAAATTTATGGTCAACTAATATTCGATAAATGATGAAAGACTATCCATTGGAAGAAAGACAGTCTCTTCAATAGATGGTGCTGGGAAAATGGTCATCCACATGGAGAAGAATGAAACTAGACCACTCTCTTTCACCATACACAAAGATAAACTCAAAATGGATGAAAGATCTAAATGTGAGACAAGAGTCCATCAAAATCCTAGAGGAGTACACAGGTAACACCCATTTTGAACTCAGCCACAGTAACTTCTTGCAAGATTCATCCACGAAGGCAAAAGAAACAAGAGCAAAAATGAACTATTGTCACTTCATCAAGATAAGAAGCTTTTGAACAGCAAAGGATACAGTCAACAAAACTGAAAGACAACCTACAGAATGGGAGAAGATATTTGAAAAAGACGAATCAGATAAAGGGCTAGTTTCCGAGATCTATAAAGAACTTCTTAAACTCAACACCAAAGAAACAAACAATCCAATCATGAAATGGGCAAAAGACATGAAGAGAAATCTCACAGAGGAAGACATTGACATGGCCAACATGCACATGAAAAAATGCTCTGCATGACTTGCCATCAGGGAAATACAAATCAAAACCACAAAGAAAACCACCTCACACCAGTGAGAATGGGGAAAATTAACAAGGCAGGAAACCACAAATGTTGGAGAGGATGCGGAGGAAAGGGAACCCTCTTAAACTGTTGGTGGGAATGTGAACTGGTGCAGCCACTCTGGAAAACTGTGAGGAGGTTCCTCAAAGAGTTAAAAATAGGGATCTCTGGGTGGCGCAGCAGTTTGGCGCTTGCCTTTGGCCCAGGGCGCAATCCTGGAGACCCGGGATCGAATCCCACATAGGGCTCCCGGTGCATGGAGCCTGCTTTTCCCTCTGCCTGTGTCTCTGCCTCTCTCTCTCTATCTGTGTGACTATCATAAATAAAAATTTAAAAAAAGAGTTAAAAATAGATCTGCCCTAAGACCCAGCAATTGCACTGTTGGGGATTTTCCTCAAAGATTCAGATGCAATGAAACGCTGGGACACCTGCACCCCGATGTTTATAGCACCAATGTCCGCAATAGCCAAAATGTGGAAGGAGGCTTGGTGTCCATTGAAAGATGAATGGATAAGGAATAAGTGGTTTATGTATACAATGGAATATTACTCAGCCTATAGGAACGACAAATACCCACCATTTTTTTCAACGTGGATGGAACTGGAGGGTATTATGCTGAGTGAACTCAATCGGAGAAGGACACACAGTGTATGTTCTCATTCATTGGGGAATATAAATAATAGTGAAAGGAATATAAGGGAATGGAGAAGAATTGTGTGGGAAATATCAGAAATAGAGACAGAACATAAAGTCTCCTAACTCTGGGAAATGAACTAGGGGTGGTAGAAGGGGAGGAGGAAGGGGGATTGGGGTGAATGTTTGACGGGCACTGAGGGGGGCACTTGACGGGATGAGCATTGGGTGTTATTTATTTTTTTTTAATTTTTTTTTAATGATAGTCACTGAGAGAGAGAGAGAGAGAGGCAGAGACACAGGCAGAGGAAGAAGCAGGCTCCATGCACCGGAAGCCCGATGTGGGATTCGATCCCGGGTCTCCAGGATCGCGCCCTGGGCCAAAGGCAGGCGCCAAACCGCTGCGCCACCCACGGATCCCCAGCATTGGGTGTTATTACGTATGTTGGTAAATTGACCACAAGTAAAAGTTAATTTATTAAGAAAAATATTCATGGAAACTAATACGAATGAAGATACTACCGTACAAAATCTTAGGAATGCAGCAAAAGCATTCTAAGGGGGAAGTACATCACAGTACAAGCATCCATTCAAAAACCTGAATGAACTCAAATAGAAAAGCTAACATTACTCATAAAGGAGCGAGAGAAAAAGCAGCAGATAGATCCTACACCCAACAGAAGAGAATTAATTAAAATTCGAGCAGACCTCAAGGAAATCGATACCAGAAGAAATGTGGAACAGATAAACAAAACCAGGAGTTTGTTCTTTGAAATAATTAATAAGATACATAAACCATTAGCCAGCCTATTAAGAAAAGGAGAAAATAAAGTCTCAAATTAATAAAATCATGAATGAGAAAGGAGAGATCACTACCAATACCAAGGAAATACAAACGATTTTAAAACATATTATGAACAGCCATATGCCAATAAGTTAGGCAATCTAGAAGAATTGGACGCATTCCTGGAAAGCCAGAACCTACCAAAACTGGAACGGGAAGAAATAGAAAACCTAAACAGGCCAATAACAAGGGAGGTAATTGAAGTAGTCATCCAAAACCTCCCAAGAAACAAAAGTCAAAGCCAGATGGCTTCCCAGAGGAATTCTATCAAACGTTTAAGAAAGAAACCATACCTATCCTACTAAAGCTGTTTGGAAAGATAGTAAGAGATGGAGTACTTCCAAATTCATTCTATGAGGCCGGCATTACCTTAACCCCAAAACCAGACAAAGACCCCACCAAAAACTAGAATTATAGACCAATAGCCCTGATGAACATGGATGCAAAAATTCTCAACAAGATACTAGCCAATAGAATCCAACAATACATTAAGAAAATTATTCAGCATGACCAAGTAGGATTTATCCTCGGGACACAAGGCTGGTTCAACACTTGTAAAACAATCAATGTGATTCATCATATCCGCAAGAGAAAAACCAAGAACCATATGATCTTCTCATTAGATGCAGAGAAAGCATTTGACACAATAGGGCATCCATTCCTGATCAAAACACTTCAGAGTGTAGGGATAGAGGAAACATTCCTCATCATCTTAAAAGCCATCAATGAAAAGCCCACAGCAAATATCATTCTCAATGGGGAAGCACTGAGAGCCTTTCACCTAAGATAAGGAACAAGACAGGGATGTCCACTCTCACCAGTGCTATTCAACATAGTACTGGAAGTCCTCGCCTCAGCAATCAGACAACAAAAAGACATTGAAGGCATTCAAATTGGCAAGGAAGCAGTCAAACTCTCCCTCTTCGCCGATGACATGATACTCTACCTAGAAAAACCAAAAGCCTCCACCCCAAGATTGCTAAAACTCATACAGCAATTTGGTACCATTGCAGGATGCAAAATCAATGCCCAGAAATCAATGGCATTTCTATACACTAACAATGAGACTTAAGAAAGAGAAATCGAGGAGTCAATCCCATTTATGATTGCACCCAAAAGCATAAGATACCTAGGAATAAACCTAACCAAAGAGGTGAAGCATCTATACCCTAAACATTATAGAACACTTCTGAAAGATATTAAGGAAGACACAAAGAGATGGAAAAATATTCCATGCTCATGGACTGGTAGAATTAATATTATGAAAATGTCAATGTTACGAAGGACAATGTACACGTTTAATGCAATCCCTATCAAAATACCATGGAGTTTCTTCAGAGATTTAGAACAAATTATTTTTGTAGATTTGTATGAAATCAGGAAAGATCCCGAAAAGCCAGGGGAATTTTAAAAAAGACAACCATATCTGGGGGCATCACAATGCCAGATTTCAGGTTGTACTACAAAGCTGTGGTCATCAAGACAGTGTGGTACTGGCACAAAAACAGACACATCGATCAATGGAACAGTATAGAGACCCAGAACTTTATGGTCAACTAATATTTGATAAAGGGGGAAAGACTCTCCACTGGAAGAAAGTCTCTTCAATAGATGGTGGTGGGAAAATTGGACATCCACATGCAGAAGAATAAAACTACACCAGTCTCTTTCACCATACACAAAGATAAACTCAAAATGGATGAAAGATCTCAATGTGAGACAAGAGTCCATCAAAATCCTAGAGGAGTACACAGGCAACACGCTTTTTGAACTCGGCCACAGTAAATTCTTGCAAGATTCATCCACGAAGGCAAAAGAAACAAAAGCAAAACTGAACTATTGTGGCTTCATCAAGATAAGAAGCTTTTGCACAGCAAAGAATACAGTCAACAAAACTAAAAGACAACCTACAGAATGGGAGAAGATATTTGCAAAAGACGAATCAGATAAAG
The DNA here is from genome assembly GCF_048164855.1 of Canis lupus baileyi. Taxonomy (NCBI): domain Eukaryota; kingdom Metazoa; phylum Chordata; class Mammalia; order Carnivora; family Canidae; genus Canis; species Canis lupus. Next base: position 32,068,906 of record NC_132873.1, read on the forward strand.
GGCTAGTTTCCAAGATCTATAAAGAACTTCTTAAACTCAACACCAAAGAAACAAACAATCCAATCATGAAATGGGCAAAACACATGAACAGAAATCTCACAAAGACATAGATATGGCCAACATGCACATGATAAAATACTCTGCATCACGTGCTTCAGGGATATACAAATCAAAACTACAATGAGATACCACCTCACACCGGTGAGGCTGGGGAAAATTAACAAGGCAGGAAACCACAAATGTTGGAGAGGATGTGGAGAAAATGGAACCCTCTTACACTGTTGGTGGGAATGTGAACTGGTGCAGCCACTCTGGAAAACTGTGTGGAGGTTCCTCAAAGAGTTAAAAATAGATCTGCCCTACAACCCAGCAATTGCACTGTTGGGGATTTACCCCAAATATTCAGATGCAATGAAACGCCGGGATACCTGCACCCCAATGTTTTTAGCAGGAATGTCCACAATAGGGAAACTGTGGATGGAGCCATGGTGTCCATTCAAAGATGAATGGATAAAGAAGATGTGGTTTATGTATACAATGGAATATTACTCAGCCATTAGAAACGACAAATTCCCATCATTTGCTTCAACGTAGATGGAACTGGAGGGTATTATGCTGAGTGAAGTATGTCAATCAGAGAAGGACAAATGTATGTTCTCATTCAATTGGTTAATATAAATAAGTGAAAGGGAATATAAGGGAATAGAGAATAAATGTGTGGGAAATATCAGAAAGGGAGACAGAATATAAAGACTCCTAACTCTGAAAAGGAACTAGGGAGCTGGAAGGGGAGGAGGGCAGGGGGTGCGAGTGAATGGGTGACAGGCACTGAGGGGGGCACTTGCCAGGATGAGCACTGGGTGTTATTCTGTTTGTTGGTAAATTGAACACCAATAAAAATGAATTTATTTAAAAAAAGTTCAAATAAATAAATATTTATGCTGCCAACATGGGAGTACCTAAATATAGAAACCATTTAACAACGAATTTACAGGAACTCACTGATAATAATACAATGACAGGAGATTTTAACACCCACCCACTTATGGCAATGGACCAATCGTCTATGCAGAAAATCAACAGGGGAACAATAGCTTTGACACACTGGACCACAGGGACTCAACAGATATAGTCTGAACATTTCAACCTAAAGCAGAATACACATTCCTTTCAAATGCACATGGGACATTCTCCAGAACAGATCATATCATGGGCCACAAATCAGCCCTCAACAGGTAGAACAGGTAGAAGAAGGTTGATATCACACCCTGTACATTTTCAGACCATGACGCTATGAAACTCAAAGTCGACAATAAGAAAAAAAATTGGACAGACCAAAAATACGTGGAGATTATGAACATCCTACTAGAGAATGAATGGAGCAATCAGGAAATTAAAGAGGAAATTTAAAACAAATGAAAATGAAAACATGTTTCTCCAAACCTCTGGGATGTACAAAGGCAATCCTAAAAGGGAAGTACATAGCAATACAGGCCTACGTCAGGAAACAAGAAGTCTCCAATACACAACCAAACCCTACACCTAAAGGAGCTGGAAAAGGATAGCAAACAAAGCCTAAAGCCTAAGAAGAAGGGAAAAATAAAGATGAGAGCAGAAATAAAGAATGCAGAAAAAACAAAACAGTAGAATGGAATAACAAAACTAAGAGCTGGTTCTTCATAATAATTAATAAAATGGATCAAGCCTTAGCCCGGCTTATCAACGAGAAAAGAGAAAACCTAAATAAATAAAATCACAAATGAGAGAAGAGAGATCACAATCAACACCAGAAAAATTAGACAATTATAAGGGAATACTATGAAAGATTATACGCTAACAAACTGGGAGACCTGGAAGAAATGGACAAATCCCTAGAAATGTGCAAACGAGCAAAACTGAAATAGGAAGAAATAGAAAATATGAACAGACCCATAACGAGCAAAGAAATTGAATCAGCAAGGCACCTGGGTTCCTCAGGGGTGGAGCATCTGCTTTGGCTCAGGTCATGATCCCGGGGTCATGGGGGATAACGTCCCACATCAGGCTCCCCGCATGGAGCCTCATTTTCCCTCTGCCTATACTCTGCCTCTGTGTCTCTCATGAATACATAAATAAAGGTGCAGCCACTGTGCAAAACAGTCTGGAGGGTCCTCGAGAAGTTAAAAATAGGGGATCCCTGGGTGGCGCAGTGGTTTGGCGCCTGCCTTTGGCCCAGGGCATGATCCTGGAGACCCGGGATCGAATCCCACGTCGGGCTCCCGGTGCATGTAGCCTGCTTCTCCCTCTGCCTGTGTCTCTGCCTCTCTCTCTGTGACTATCATAAAAAAAAATTAAAAGTTAAAAATAGAGCTACCCTACGATTCCAAAATTGCACAGTTAGGTATTTACCCCGAGGATACAAAGTAATTTAGTAGATTCGAAGGGGAACACGCAGCCCAGTGTTGGTAGCAGCATTATCAACAACAGCGAAACTGTGTATACAGCCCAGATGTCCATAGACAGATGAATGGGCAGAGACAATGTGGTAAATATACACACTGCGACATCACTTGGTCATCAGAAGGGATGAAATGAAGCCATTTACAATGATGTGGGAGAAGTGGAATGGACTTATGCTAAATGAACTCAGTCAGTCAGAGAAAGATACCAAATACCATACAATTGCATTCACATGTGAATTTTAATAAACCAAAAAAAACTGGCAAAGGGGCGAAGGCGGGGATGAGAGATGCAAACTAAGAAACACACTCTTAACCACAGAGAATAAACTAATAAATACCAGAGGAAAGTGGGGGGGATGGAGAATCAGGGGATGGGGACAAAGGAGGTCAACTCTGACCAGTACCAGGTGTTGTATTCAAGGGTTGAATCACTATGTGGTAAATCTGAAACTATATCATACTGAGTTTACAAAGAGGAATTCAAGTAAAACTTTAAAATAATAATTGGTAGTATACAGGAAGCATGTGCGCAGAAGAGATAAAATCAGAAATGCAACTGATAATCCAAACAGAGAGTCTTTAGAGCCACAAATCCCCTCCTTAGCTCAGCTCAGGAGAAGCCTGCCATACCTATTCTGACCCCAGCAGAAGCCTGGATACTGATTCTCTCGGGAGGCCACTGACTTGGTGGAGTCAGGCTATCTTTGAACCCAAAACCTAAATAGAGTGCATAAAACTAAACTGCCCAAGATGCTAGGAGTCCCAGTGCAGGCACATGACAAGAAACAAACTCTAACCATACAAAGACATAACTAACCCTACACTTAAGCCTAATGTTAACCTAACCCTAAAACAAGAACTATCACTAATCAAAAACCAAACACAAACCCCAAGACCCAAACACATTCACTGAACCTTCCTGCCAACCCTCACCCTAACTCTTAAACCTATTCTAAACCCTTAACCCTGACCCTTACCTTAAATCTAACCCTAACGCTAACCTCTAACAATAACCTTAACTTAATGTACTTCAATCCTATTCCTAACCCTAACCTCTACCCTAACCCTAACCCTCTAATACTAATCCTATCTCATATCCCAAACTGTACCCTAACCCGTACCCTAAAACTAATCCCTAACCCACTGCCTAACTCTCTCTTACCCTTTTCCAAAACCGTAACCTGACCCTGACCTGACCCTAACCCTAAACCCTAACCAAACACTAAACTAACCCTCGCCCTAACCCTAAACCTAGCCCTAACTTTAACTCTAACCCCTTACCCTAACCCTAACCCACATCCTAACCCCTAACCCTAACTGCAAACCTAGCCCAACCCTAACTCTAACCATAATCCAAACCCCAACTCCTAACCTCCTGTCATAAATCCTAAAGTATAACCCTAACCCTAACTCTAACTCTTGTCCCTAACCCAAACCCCCATCCTAACTCCTAACCACTGACCCTTACACTTATCCCTCACACTAACCTCTAATCCGTAACCATAAGCATAATCACTAACCCCTAACATCTAACCTAAGCCTAACCACCAACTGCCTCCCCTCCCCTGACCCTACCATTCATTCTACCCATTCACTTACTCTATGTTTCTGAGGAGTCCCTTCTGACATGGACGTGGCCCGCAAAGGTGCCTCCAGAGTCCTCCAGGGATTCCTGAGGAATGTGGGCTCCTGTGAGTGCAGACGTGGCCCCACGTGTTCCAGAGTCATAGTCAGCGGGTCCTGAGGACACCGGGTCTCCTGTCACCGTGGAGTATGCCTCACATCCTCTGGAAGCCTCACAGCAGGTTCTCAGGAGGCTGGTGGCTCCTGTCAGCCTGGACAAGGCCCCACGTCCCCTGAAAACTCACCGCAGGTCTTGAGGAGGCTGTGGGTTCCTGTCAGCCTAGACGCAGCCCCATGTGTCCCGAAGCCAAAGTGCAGGTCCTGAGGAGGACGGGGGTCCTCTCAGTCTTGACATGGCCCCACATTTTCCTCAGCCTCACCATAAGACCTGAGGAGACTGGGGGCTCCTGTCAGCATGGACGTGGTCGCAAATCATCCCAATCATGCACAGTGCATCCTGAGGAGGCCAGAGAATCCTGTCAGTGTGGATTCGGCATCCACATTTTTCTTAGGCCTCATCACAGGCTCTGACAAGGCTGGGGTCTTCTGTCCGCATGGACGCATCCCCATATTTCTGAATGTCTACACTGGGGGTCATGAGGAAGTCAGCGTCCTGTTGTGTCCATGTGGCCCCAAGTCCTCCCGAAGCATCACCGAGGGTTCTGAGGAGGCCGGGGCTCCTATAACCATGAATGCGGCCCCGAGCTTCCAGAAGCCTCAACTTATGTCCTGAGGGGCCCAGGAGGTCCTGCCAGAGTGGACGCAGCACCACATCTTCCTGAAGCCTCCTCTCAGGTCCTGAGATGTCTCAGGGGCTCCTGTCAGTGTGGATGGGGGCCCATATCTTCCTGAAACCTCCCTGAAGGTCCTGAGGCTGCTCATGGGCTCCTGTCAGCGTGGATGCGGGCGCACAATTTCCTGAAGCCTTGACGCAGGTCCTGAGGTGGCTCAGGGCTCCGGTCAGCGTGGATGAGGGCCCACATCTTCCTGAAGCCTCCCCGCAGGTCCTGAGGTGGCCCAGGGGCTCATGTCAGGGTGGATGCGGGCCCACATTTTCCAAAAGCCTCACTGCGCGTCCTGAGGAGACCGAGGCTCCGGTCAGCATGAACGCGGCCCAATTTCGCCCTGAAGACTCCCCACGGGTCCTGAGGAGGCTGTAGCTCATCAGCATAGACACGTCCCCACGTCATCCTCAGGCCTCCCCAGCACAGGCTGGCTCCTGTTAGTGCAGGCAGAGGAGGCCTACTACGCATGCGTGCCCCTTGGGAAGGTCCTGGTCTTGGGCGCTCCCTGTGGGATGCTCAGGCGCTGCAGGAGGCTGTGCAGGAGGCAGCGGGTGCTCCATGGGCCCCACCTGCCTCCTTTCAGGCTCCAGCTGGGGCTGTTAGCTTCAGAAACATCTCACTGAATAGGAGCCCAACACCCGGGTTCCCCAGAAATACTTAAGGACAAGGTATTGGAGTCCAGAGGATGCGAAATGAAATGTGGACCAGACTTTTACCACTTCCTGCAAATCTCACTCACCCCTCTTCTACTGTGGGCGGGACCGCAGGTTGGTGCAGCTGCCCTGGAAACAGTGTGCAGGCCTCTCAGGAATTTACAAATAGAGCTGACCTGCGACCAGTAGGTGAACGGCCAAGAGCTCATTCCGAGGATACAGATGCAGTGAGACTCGGGACACCTGCACCCCAATGTCCACAGCAGCCGGGTCCACAGTAGCCACACTGTGGTAGGACCTCGGTGCCCTGAGGCAGATGATGGATAAAGAGGATGGGAGATAGATGATGGTCATAGAGAGAGAAATGGTACTCAGCTATCAAAGAGAAGGAAATCTTTCATTTGCAATGATGTGGATAGAACTAAAGGGATCATGTTAAGTGAAGTAAGTCAGTCAGGAAAGAGAATGACCGTGTGGTGTCATTCATAGATGGAATTATAGAAGCAAAGCAGATGAACTACTGTGAAGGGAAAGAAAAAAAATAAGATGAAAACAGATTCAGGTAATACAGTCTCTTGATAGGAACGGAACTGAGTGTCTCTGGAAGAGGGGGGATAACAGGGGACCGGCATGAAGGAGGGTACGTGATGTCACGGGCACTGCTGTTATCTCCAACTGGTGAATCCCTGAATTCTTCCTCTGAAAGTATAATACACTATACGTTTATTAATTGGGTTTAAATTAAATTAAGTTAAAAAAAATCAGTTGTATCAGAGCGCATTTCCTTCTGGAATCTCTGTTTTGCTCATTCAGCTTATGCCGGGACCACCCTCTGTGGGTCTGGTTTGTCTAAGTAGGCTCCACGCCTCGTCCATGGCCCAGCCCAGGGCTAGAACTCAAGACCCCTGAGATCAGGACCAGAGGTGAGGTCAGGAGTCAGATGCTTAACCGATGGAGCAGGCGGGGGCCCAGGAACCACGCTGCTTTATCCTGTGTCTCTGTGATATCATTTGAAATAGAAAGTGCTGGGTCCGACTATGTCATGCTTCTCCAATACTGATTTGCTGTTTGGGGCATTTGTTGGGGGGGGGATTGAGGTTATGGGTGGTTTTTTCCTATTTCTAAGATCTGCCACCATGATTTTGATAGGAATGACATTGAAACTGAGGGTAGCTTCAGGAACTGCGGACATTTTCACAAGATGAGGGTCCCACCCCACAAGACCAGGACGGCCTCCCAGAGCCTGGTTTGGCTCAGAGCACAAGTCTTGTGCTCCTTTGGTTCAGTCTCATTATTTATTCTCTTTGATGCTCCTGAGAAGGCCTTCATGTCCTTCCTTCCTTCCTTTCCTTCCTGAGTGCTCATTGTCGGGACACAGCAAGGCTACTCTGCTCTGTAGGGTCAGTTTGTGTCCCGTGACTTTACTTAACTCACTCCTTAGTTCTAACAGGTTTTGGTGGAGGCTCTCGGGTTTCCTGTTTCTAGTACCGCGTCTTCAGCATATAGGGACAGTGTGACGTCCCCGTTACAGGTGTGGAACCTTTGCTGTTTACAGCTTAATGTCCTAGAAAGCCCCACAATTGAATCAAAAGTGAGCCCAAGCCAAGGGCAGGAAGCCCCTATTAGAATGAGAACAGAGCTCAATGCCCTTGAAGGCCCCATATCAAAATGTAAACAGAACTTGAGGAATTGCTCCAGCCCTTCTGGAGGTTCCCGAGTCCAGCCCTTAAAACTAAGCTAAAACCCTCCTCGGGGACCAAGTCTCTGCTCCGCTGTGTTGGGTATACTTCGACACAAGATCAAGCTTGTAAATAATCTCACATGTGTTTGCATCGGAATCGGCTTCTTGGTGGTTTCTCAGATTCGCAATCTTGGTCACAACAGTCTGAGATAAAAAAACAAAACGAAAAGGAGCTCGGATGCGGGCAGAGTGAAAGCAGGGTTCCGAGAGAAGAAGCGGAGACCCGGGGGCTTGGGTGCCTTTCTGTGGAAGGCCTGCAGACTGGGGGGTGGAATGCTCAGCCCCAGAGCCAGGGGACACAGCGTCTCCACCCACATCCCGCCGATCAGCGCCAAGTCTCAGGGAGCAGCACAGCACTGCCCGCTGAAGGCCAGAAGGGATGACACCCAACCCACCTCTGACACAGCAGTCAGATGTGCACCTGACATCACTGCCATGTCCAATCCTCAGACCCCCACAGACCACTTCCTGCCACCAAGGTGTCAACCACAGAGGCTGCAGAGATTCAGCTCTGCCTGGAAAGTAGGGTCTAGCTTCCTTTGTACTTTCTGCTCTATTTTCATTTAGTTTCTTTGATTCTATTTTATAAATTGCCTTATTTTAATTTTTATGTATGTACCTTATATATTTCTTATTTTTAGTTTCATGGTACTTTAATTTTGTTTCTTATTTTGGGATTTAGAATCTTTTAACAACCAGGCCAAAACAATCTGGTGATTCTTTTGGGGGGAGGGCAGTTGTTATTGTTTTTCTTGGTTTTTCTTTTTCTTCCTTCTTCCTACTTTCTATTTCTGGAAAAAATAATGAGATGGAGAAATTCACCTCCATAAAAAAACATGAGGTAGTACTCACAGCCAGGAAGTCCATCAATACAAATATATGATGTCTAACTACAGTTTAAAACAATGATTATAAAGATAGCATCTGGGCTGGAAAAAGAGCACAACAGAAAACTAGAGAATCCCTTACTGTAGAAATAAACGAACTAAAATCTAGTCAGGCCAACATTAAAAATGCTATAACTGAGATGCAGTCCCAAGTGGAAGCCTTAAAAACAAGAAAGGTTATGTGCAGACATTCCATACTCAAGTTCACGAGCATAGCTTCCCACTCTTATGTGTGGAATACCCATAGTAACTTCGTTCTACAAAATATATTATGAAAAACTTAATAATGATAATATAATAATAATAATAATATTAATAACAAAAAAGAATGACTTTACTATGGAGAAACCTAACACTACCTCAGCAAGATGATCAGATCTATACCAAGAATGATAAATCATGTTGATAATATCTATCCTTTATATGATATAATAAAAATGGCAGTATATCTCTGTATAGAATCCACAAAAACAGTTCAATCATGAGATAAACAACAGACATGTCTCAACTGAGGGAAATTTTACAAAATACTCTACTTCTCAAAGTTTTCCAGTTCACCAACAGCAAGGAAAGGCTGAAAGACTGTCATAATCCAGAGGAGCTTAAGAAAACATGGGGACAAATGGAGTGTGATATAAGGGATGGTGACTTACCAAAAACTAAGGAAATCTGAATAAAGTATGGTCTTTGGTTATTGTGAATATTTTAATATTGATTCATTAGCTAATATTTGTACCGTACTGTTATAAGATATCAATAATTGGAGAAATTGAGTGCAAGTGCATGAGAATTCTCTGTACTATCTTCTCAATTTCCCTATGAAGCTTTGTTTTATTTCTAAGAAATAAGATTTAATTTGAAAATTGACTTAAATGAATCAGGCTCCAGTGTGAAGACATTTTAAGAATCATTGAATTAACTTTTGCCTTATTCTTAAAGATTTCCTTCGATGGGAACATAGTAAGAATTTTATATCAGAAGGAAAGAAAAACACTTATGAACACGTATAATGCCTCTTCAACCTGAAAAGCAGGAAAGGATAATAAATAGCAAAAATCATGTCTTTTGCCCATTTCATGATTGGATTGTTTGTTTCTTTGGTGTTGAGTTTAATAAGTTCTTTATAGATCTTGGAAACTAGCCCTTTATCTGATATGTCATTTGCAAATATCTTCTCCCATTCTGTAGGTTGTCTTTTAGTTTTGTTGACTGTATCCTTTGCTGTGCAAAAGCTTCTTATCTTGATGAAGTCCCAATAGTTCATTTTTGCTTTTGTTTCTTTTGCCTTCGTGGATGTATCTTGCAAGAAGTTACTATGGCCGAGTTCAAAAAGGGTGTTGCCTGTGTTCTTCTCTAGGATTTTGATGGAATCTTGTCTCACATTTAGATCTTTCATCCATTTTGAGTTTATCTTTGTGTATGGTGCAAGAGAGTGGTCTAGTTTCATTCTTCTGCATGTGGATGTCCAATTTTCCCAGCACCATTTATTGAAGAGACTGTCTTTCTTCCAATGGATAGTCTTTCCTCCTTTATCGAATATTAGTTGCCCATAAAGTTCAGGGTCCATTTCTGGATTCTCTATTCTGTTCCACTGATCTATGTGTCTGTTTTTGTGCCAGTACCACACTGTCTTGATGACCACAGCTTTGTAGTACAACCTGAAATCTGGCATTGTGATGCCCCCAGATATGGTTTTCTTTTTTAAAATTCCCCTGGCTTTCGGGGTCTTTTCTGATTCCACACAAATCTTAAAATAATTTGTTCTAACTCTCTGAAGAAAGTCGATGGTATTTTGATAGGGATTGCATTAAACGTGTATATTGCCCTGGGTAACATTGACATTTTCACAATATTAATTCTGCCAATCCATGAGCATGGAATATTTTTCCATCTCTTTGTGTCTTCCTCAATTTCTTTCAGAAGTGTTCTATAGTTTTGAGGGTATAGATCCTTTACATCTTTGGTTAGGTTTATTCCTAGGTATCTTATGCTTTTGGGTGCAATTGTAAATGGGATTGACTCCTTAATTTCTCTTTCTTCAGTCTCATTGTTAGTGTATAGAAATGCCACTGACTTCTGGGCATTGATTTTGTATCCTGCCACGCTACCGAATTGCTGTATGAGTTCTAGCAATCTTGGGGTGGAGACTTTTGGGTTTTCTAGGTAGAGTATCATGTCATCGGCGAAGAGGGAGAGTTTGACTTCTTCTTTGCCAATTTGAATGCCTTTAATGTCTTTTTGTTGTCTGATTGCTGAGGCTAGGACTTCCAGTACTATGTTGAACAGCAGTGGTGAGAGTGGACATCCCTGTCTTGTTCCTGATCTTAGGGGAAAGGCTCCCAGTGCTTCCCCATTGAGAATGATATTTGCTGTGGGCTTTTCATAGACATGAACAGAAATCTCACAGAGGAAGACCTAGACATGGCCAACATGCACATGAGAAAGTGCTCTGCATCACTTGCCATCAGGGAAATACAAATCAAAACCACAATGAGATACCACCTCACACCAGTGAGAATGGGGAAAATTAACAAGGCAGGAAACAACAAATGTTGGAGAGGATGCGGGGAAAAGGGAACCCTCTTACACTGTTGGTGGGAATGTGAACTGGTGCAGCCACTCTGGAAAACTGTGTGGAGGTTCCTCAAAGAGTTAAAAATAGACCTGCCCTACGACCCAGCAATTGCACTGTTGGGGATTTACCCCAAAGATACAAATGCAATGAAACGCCGGGACACCTGCACCCCGATGTTTATAGCAGCAATGGCCACGATAGCCAAACTGTGGAAGGATCCTCGGTGTCCAACGAAAGAGGAATGGATAAAGAAGATGTGGTTTATGTATACAATGGAATATTACTCAGCTATTAGAAATGACAAATACCCACCATTTGCTTCAACGTGGATGGAACTGGAGGTTATTATGCTGAGTGAAGTAAGTCAGTCGGAGAAGGACAAACATTATATGTTCTCATTCATTTGGGGAATATAAATAATAGTCAAAGGGAATATAAGAGAAGGGAGAAGAAATATGTGGGAAATATCAGAAAGGGAGACAGAACGTAAAGACTGCTAACTCTGGGAAACGAACTAGGGGTGGTAGAAGGGGAGGAGGGCGGGGGGTGTGAGTGAATGGGTGACGGGCACTGGGGGTTATTCTGTATGTTAGTAAATTGAACATCAATAAAAAAAATAAATTAAAAAAAAAATAAATAAATAGCAAAAATCAGATAAAAATACTTCTAGTATAATAGACACCATATTGCAAGTGCATTTAAAATTAGCAATGTATAACATTTATTTCCTTGACATTTGTCTTCCAAAGAGTTCACAGTGTTTCAGTGTCAGTTGAAACAGGGGAAGAATCTCAGGGAAGAATCCTTCACTTAATAATAGGACCATTGGTACTAATGTCTCTCAATTATTTCCAAATCCATAAAATTCATTTCCTGATGAATGACTGAGCTGTGAAGAAATAGATGAGAAAGCCTCATCCCTCTGTATTACTTGTGTCAGAATATTTTAAACATAGTACTATGGATAAAAAATTATCCTTATTAACAGGAAATACGTCTCAGATTAGAATCTGAGAAATCAGATGGGCAGAGAAAAAATGCTTTAAATCGCTCCTCAAGTTTTAAAGACAAAGGAGAACTTTTCTATGTACAAAGTCAGTTGTCAAGATATCCTTAGGGAATAAGATTCTGCAGCATCTAATCCTGCTGCACAACTGGGACGCCCGTGCCCCAGGTCTTCCTGATCCAAAATCCCTGGGCCTGTCGCCGAACACAGGCTGCCAGGCTGAGGTCATTTGCAATGTCTCTCTTAGGAGCTCCAGGGAGGGGGGCATGAGCTAGATAGGACAGGACAGGATGCGTGGAGGCCGAGAACATTATGGCCATTCTACTTTAAGTTCAGTATTAGCACACGTCCAGCCATCCCAGGCCCCTGTGTAGAAGAGCTGAAATTTGCATTACTTCAGTTACTGGAATAAAACAAAAGTTGACAGCTTAATGTCTTAGAAAGCCCCACAATAGAATAAAAACCGAGGCTAAGCCAAGGGCTGGAAGCCCCAATTAGAATGAGAGCTCAATGCCCTTGAAGGACCCATATCAAAATGTAAACAGAACTTGAGGAATTGCTCCAGCCCTTCTGGAGGTCCCTGAGACCAGCCCTTAAAACTAAGCTAAAACCCTCCTCGGGGTCCAAGTCCCTGCTCCACTGTGTGGGGTATACCTGGACCCTTGCTTGAGTTTGTAAAACAACCCACGTGTGTTTGCATAAGTGTCGGCTCCTTAGTGGTTTCTCGGATTCGCAATCTTGGACACAACACCCGAATGACCCCTCCCCACCTGGACTGACCTCCTGCCCCTCCCACCCAGGCTGACCCTCAGTTACCTCCGCACCCACCACAGCTGGGCACAGGCCCTCACACAGTTCCATGGGTACGGTGGGCACTCCCGCCGTCCCCGGCCTCCCAGGCAATGGAAGGAGGTTTTGGCAGGACACACTCCCTTGGTGGCCCCAGGGCTCCCTGCCCAGGAGAGCACCTGGTGACAGGTCGGGGTCTGTGTCCCTGATGCCAGCTCCTCCTCCCAGGTTTTCCCGCAGGAAATGAAAGAGGAGGACCTGGTCTCCTCCAGGGACATCACGCAGGTGGACCTGGACGTCAACAGGATGTGCAGCAGTCACATCATATTTTGGGACTACCATGGGGTAGGGTGAGGTTGAGGGGCTATGGGGGATCAGGACCCAGTGGAGGACCGGGGGATTCTGGGTAGGGAAAACGGGGATTCTGAGTCGGGGGGCAGAACAGCAGCCAACAACACACCACTCCATGGTAGGGTGTTGGGGATGACCTCTGTGCCCCCACCCCCGGGGCCTCGGACATGAGGAGGCCACTAGGATGGGGACTCCAGGGCTTGCCATGGGAACTGAACCCCAAAGGGGAGAGGGACGGTCCTCTGAGTAGCAGGGGATGAGGTGGGGGATGTGGGGGGCAGGAACTAGACCTGGGGATCAGGCGGCATGGCCACGGCTGGACCAGGACACACATTGATTCCATGAAGGTCGGACGGGTCAGAGTGACACCCACTCTCGGTGATTTATATATTTCTAAGTTTTATGCATTTAATTTGAGACAATTTGCAATTTGAAAACACACATAGTATGATGAACCCCAGATAATGCCCCTGGTCCAGCCAGGGTCCTGCACTGACCACACCCCGCCCCAGGGACAGGTGTCTCAACAAACCCCAGACTGGAGTTGCCTTTAAGTGTAGACATCTCCTTGTGCATCTTAGAGGAAGGGGATGCCCTGTGTCCTCAGGCCCACCATGATATCCCCCTCATTCCCCACTCCCACTCCATCTGCCTACATCATCATTCCCCATGGCATCCCACCTACACCATCCCACTCAAACCCACACAGCCCCACACAATCCCCACCCACACTAAACCCCAACACCATGCCCCCATACCATCCACCCCCACACCATGAGCCCCCATCAAGGACCCGGTGCAGGTGCCCCCTGTGGGACATGCTCAGCATCCCCGGGGATCTCTCGATACCCTGCTCCCATCAGAAGCTGGGGGTCCCATAGAGTACCTAGGGGTTGCAGGGAGGAGCGAAGACAAGGAGCCCCTAACAGGGTGTGTGCAGATGAGTGGTGCAGAGGATGCACTGTCCCTCCTGGAGGGCGGCACACCCTTCACAGGACACCAGCCCATAACCCAGGGGGATCTGGGCTGGCCTGGCCCCAGGCTCTGTGAACGTGGGGGTGATTTAAGACCCCGCCCCAGGCCCAACAAAAAGACTAATGGGATCCAGCCCCCCATGGCCCTGTCCAGCCCTGGATTCTGGCCCTACACTGAGCGAGCCTTCTCACAGCTGGATGTGGCCTCCTGGGCCCTGGGGGTGCCCCACAGATCCAGATCGCTGACCTAGGGCAGCCCTGGGGATCCCGGGACACCCAAGGTTGGGGAGAGCAGAGGTAGGCCAGTGGACCCTACCCGCACCCACACCAGGAGGCAGGCTCCTCCAGGTGCTGGGGACACAGGAGCCCCATGACCAGGGTCCACCTGCCCTGTGGGGACCCAGCGCAGGAACCCATGAGCTGCAGGTCAAGGTCAGCTCTGCTGCCCTCACAACCATCTCTCACGCTGAAACCTGAGGACACACGCCCCCACCCGGAGTCCACACATGCTCCAGGTGGGGGACTCCAGCACTTGCCCCGCACCCATGTGATTCTTGCCCTCCCCTAAAGGACAGAATGGTCTTCCTTCCCAGGGGAAGGCATGCACCCTCGACTCTGAGCCCGTTTGCTGTAGAATGTCATTAAAGTATTGTGGTGTGAAAATGCACAGCCAGCCCGTTTCTGTGCCTCCCAGAACTCTGTGTACGGGGCGTGGAGAGACCCACAGAGAGGAGGAAGGGGCAACACCCAGGCCCCAACAGCCCCTGCATGGGCACTGCAAGGCACATCTGACGTCCCCACGTGCCTTCCAGGGGCGGCCAGATGCCAGGGTCAGGACCCCACACACTATACTGGGACTCAGCCTGTGCCCCATGGGCCAGGAGGGCCTGGGACAGAGTGACATCCAGGGAGCCTCAGGTCACCAGGGTCTGTGAAAAGCTACCTGGGATGTCTGTGCTCCCTCTGTACAGGGGGCCAATGCTGGCCCGGTTCCGGGACACGTACTCCCCTCCCTGCATCCCCGTGCCAGTGTGCCTGGGGCACTGAAGGCCTGTGGGGCGCTCAGAGTGGCCGTGGAAGGGACGTCAGGACAGCAGGCCCTTGTGTTGTGCCCAAGACTGCGAATCTGAGTAAACACCGATGAGCTGACACCAATGCAAACTCCTGAGGGTTTCTCTACAAGCCGTAGCTTGGGTCCAAGTGCACCCGACACAGCGGGGCAGGGACTTGGACCCCGAGACTAAGAGGCATAGCAGCTTTCTAGGGGCAGTGGACCATGGGATATGCAGAAATTTGCACAGTCATGTTGGCCCACATGCAAGTGGCTGATTGAATTACACCTTACCCTATAGTATCCACTTGAGCTGGCCTATTACTTTGGTCAGAATTGGCTCACAGGGATCCCTGGGTGGCGCAGTGGTTTAGCGCCTGCCTTTGGCCCAGGGCACGATCCTGGAGACCGGGATCGAATCCCACGTTGGGCTTCCGGTGCATGGAGCCTGCTTCTCCCTCTGCCTGTGTCTCTGCCTCTCCTTCTCTCTCTGTGTGACTATCAAAAATAAAAAAAAATTAAGAAAAGATTTATTAAAAAAAAAAGAATTGGCTCACAGTTCTGGGGGGCACAAAGCAGGGTTACATTGTTATGAGCCAATTTCCGATTAGGGTGTGCCCAGCTGTTTGACTCGGGTGGGGCAGCACCTTAAGCCATAAGCAGGTCATGTGGGGGTCAGAGGGGAGGTTTCAGGTGTCACACAAAATGGAATCAGTCCTGCGCTGCTTGTCCAGGGGTAGGGGATTTTTATTAAATTTCCTGTGTCCCAACTTGCAGCTCATCCACCTGGGCAATGCTCACCAGGTGGACTCAGCGTGCACACCTTGTGGTGCTGGATGTCTCATACGAGCGTGTGGATGGCACCCTCCTTGTCCTAGTGAGTAAGGGCTGGGTGAGCATGGGGCTCGGCCTGAAAGCCAGGCAGCACAGGGGACCAAAGAAACCCAGCCCCGTCCCCACCCCGACCTCCACACACAGGCAGCCTCAGGGCTCCCCGCCATGGGTACCCGACTCCTCAGGAGCTCCCCCCAGGGTTGCCCTGAGGTCTGACTCCCTGCTGGAGAGGCATCGGCGAGAAGAGAAGCAGCCGGTGCTCGGCGAGACCCACTGTCGGACATGGGGTTGGCTGAGCCAGTCCTTCCACCTCAGCTGAACCTCCAGCTGAAATTCACTACAGGAGCGAGCCCCGGGTCAGCCAGGAGAGCCCAGCTAGCCACTAGAGGCTCACCTTAGACCTATAGACACCAGCAGTTTGAAAGTCAGGAAATGGAAAATCATCTATCACGCTAATGGTTATGAAAAGAAAGCTGGAGGACCAATACTTATATTAGACAAACTAGATTTGAAACCAACCCTGGGGGACACCTGGTGGCTCAGTGGTTGAGCATCTGCCTTTGGCTCAGGGGTTGATCCTGGGATCCCAGGATTGAGTCCCACATTGCCATCCTTTGGGGAGCCTGTCTCTCCCTCTGCCTATGTTTCTGCCTCTGCTCCTCTGTGTATCTCTCATGAATAAATAAATAAAATATTTAAATCTCAAAAAGAAAGAACAAATACTGTAAGGAGAGATGAAGGAGGGCATTATTTCATAATTAAAAAGACTCTCTATCAGGATCAAACAAATAAATATTTATGCTGCCAACATGGCAGTACCTAAATATGGAACCAAATTACCAATAAGTGTACAGGAACTCACTGATAATGATACAATGACAGGAGATTTTAACACCTATCCAGTAATGGCAATGGACTGATCGTCTATGCAGAAAATCAATAGGGGAACAATAGCCTAGACACACTGGACCACAGGGACTCATCAGATATAGTCTGAACATTTCTTCCTAAAGCAGAATACACATTCCTTTCAAGTGCACATGGGACATTATCCAGAACAGATCATATCATGGGCCACAAATCACCCCTCAACAGGTACAAGAATGTTGATATCACACCCTGTACCTTTTCGGAGCATGATGCTATGAAACTCGAAGTCAACAGTAAGAAAAAATTTGGACAGACCAAAAATACGTGGAGATTATGAACATCCTACTAGAGAATGAATGGAGCAACCAGGAAAGTAAAGAGGAAATTTAAAACAAATGAAAATGAAAACATGTTTCTCCAAACCTCTGGGATGTAGAAAAGGCAGTCCAAAGAGAAAAGTACATAGTAATATAGGCATACCTCAAAACAAGAAGTCTCCAATACACAGCCTATCCCTACACCTAAAGGAGCTGGAAAAGGAATAGCAAACAAAGCCTATGGCCTACAGAAGAAGGGAAAAAAATAAAGATGAGAACAGAAATAAACAATACAGAAATAAAAAAACATTAGAATGGAATAACGAAACTAAGAGCTATTTCTTCAAAATAATTAATAAAATGGATCAAACCCTATCCAGCCTTAGGAACGAGAAAAGAGAAAAGACCTAAATAAATAACATCACAAAAGAGAGAAGAGAGATCAAAATCAACACCAGAAAAATTAGACAATTATAAGGGAATACTATGAAAGATTATATGCTAACAAACTGGGAGACCTGGAAGAAATGGACAAATCCCTAGAAATGTGCAAACGAGCAAAACTGAAATAGGAAGAAATAGAAAATGTGAAGAGACCCATAACTAGCAAAGGAATTGAGTCAGCAAAACAACTGTGTGCCTCAGTGGTTGAGCATGTGCTTTGGCTCAGGTCAGGATCCCAGGATCCTGATGGATCAAGTCCCACATCAGGCTCCCCGCATGGAGCCTCATTTTCCCTCTGCCTATACTCCTGCCTCTCTCTGTCTCTCATGAATACATAAATAAAATCTTAAAAAAAGGAAAAACATAAAAAGATGAGAGGACCCAAATAAAATCACGAATGAGAAAAGAGAAATAACAACCAACACTACAGAAATACAAACAATAATAAGAGAATGTGATGAAAAAGTATATGCCAGCAACCTAGAACCTGGAAGAAATAGATCAATTCCTAGAAATATATAACATATCAAAAATGAAAAATGAAGAAATAAGAAACTTGAACAGACCGTTAACCAGCAGAGAAATTGAATCAGCAATCAGGGATCTCCCAACAGGAGATGCTTAGATCAATAGAACAGAATGGAAAGCCAAAACAAGATACAAACCTGTAACTCTATGATCCATTAATGGACAACAAGGCAGGAAGGAATATCCAATGGCACAAGGACAGTCTCTTCAAGAAACCCTAAACCTGACCCAAGGATAAGAACAAATGGTGTTGGGAAAACCAGGCAGCCACATGCAGAAGAATGAAACTGGACCACTTTCTTACACCATATATATAAAAAATAAATTCAAAATGGATGAAAGACCTAAATGTGAGACCTGAAACCATACAAAGAAGAAAAGATAGGCAGCAAAGTCTTTGACATTGGCCATTGGATCTTCTTTCAGGATATGCCTCTGAGGTGAGGGAAAGAGAAGCAAAAATACTATTGGGATTTCATCAAATTGAAAAGCTTCTGCAAAGTGAAGGAAACAACTAAAGCTAAAAAGCAACATACAGGAGGAGAGGCAAGATGGCGGAAGAGAAGGGTCCCCAAGTCACCTGTCCTGACCAAATTACCTAGATAAACTTCAAATCATCCTGAAAATCTAGGAATTCAGCCTGAGACTTAAACAGAGACCAGATAGAATGCTACAGTGAGAAAAGTTCACACTTCTATCAAGGTAGGAAGATGGGGAAAAAGAAATAAAGATACAAACGGCATCCAAGGGGGACGGGCCCCACAGAGCCAGGCTAAGGCCAGGGCGAGTGCCCCCCGGGCAGGAGAGCTCTGTCCCAGAGAAGCAGGAGCTGCACCATTCTTCCAGGGGGAAAGGACTCCCGCAGGGATTCAGAGAAAGACCCCAGGTGGGCGGGGATACCCTCGGGCTCCATGGGACACAAACATAAACCTGCACTCCCAGGAGATTGCACCGAGCTCCCTAAGGGCTGTAGGGCACATGCATTGACCCAGGAGCAGCTCTGAGGGGATCCGACAGCGGCTCTCTGCGGAGGGGGCAGCGGGTCCCTGGAAACAGCTAGGTGGCGGCGCCTAGGGCAGAGGAAGTGGCTTCGTTTGGAGGGGGCTTCGGGGCTCCAGGAGCAGCTCAGAGGGGCTATGGCGGCTCCGTGGAGAGGTGCCTACCCGGCCGGGAGCGAGAATCCAAAAGCGCAGGTCGGGGAGCACAGGGCCGGGACACTGCCCAGGATTTGGCCTCTCCCGGGACAGGCAGAGGCCTGGAGGGCCCAGGACAGCAAGGACGCTCCTGCTCAGAGCTGAGAAGATCAGCAGCCCTGCCCCAGAGCCTCCAGGCCCTGCAGACGGACTGCTCCAGAGTTACTGGGGAGGCTGAATACAGGTGTTCTGACCTGGCTGCTGCCACTGGGGTTGTTCTTCCTTGGGCGTCAGAGGGTATACAACCCCCACTAAGCGCTTCACCAGGCAGGGGGAGAGGAGCTCCCCCAAGGGCTAGCACCTGAAAATCAGCACAACAGGCCCCTCCCCCCAGAAGACCAGCTAGACGGACAAGTTCCAGGGGAAGTCAAGGGACTTAAAGTAGACAGAATCAGAAGATACTCCCCCATGTTTTTTTTTAATTTCTGATTGCTTCCCCCATCCTTCCCCCCTTTCTTTCTTTTTCTTTCTCCTTTTATTCTCTTTTTTGCTTTTTTCTTCCTTTTTTCTTTTTCTCTTCTCTTTTTTTCTTTCTCTCTTCTTTTTCTCCTTTTCCCAATACAACTTGTTTTTGGCCACTCTG
The DNA here is from genome assembly GCF_048164855.1 of Canis lupus baileyi. Lineage (NCBI taxonomy): Eukaryota > Metazoa > Chordata > Mammalia > Carnivora > Canidae > Canis > Canis lupus. The sequence continues at coordinate 32,088,551 of NC_132873.1, forward strand.
CACTGAGCAAAATGACTAGAAGGAAAACCTCACTTCAAAAGAAAAAACAGTCCTCTCTCCCACAGAGTTACAAATCTGGATTACAACTCAATGTCAGAAAACCAATTCAGAAGCACTATTATACAGCTACTGGTGGCTCTAGAAAAAAGCATAAAGGACTCAAGAGACTTCATGACTGCAGAATTTAGATACAATCAGGCAGAAAGTAAAAAACAATTGAATGAGATGCAATCCAAACTAGAATTCCTAATGACGAGGGTTAACGAGGTGGAAGAACGAGTGAGTGACATAGAAGACAAGTTGGTTGCAACGAGGAAAACTGAGGAAAAAAGAGACAGACAATTAAGAGACCAGGAAGACAGATTAAGGGAAATAAATAACAGCCTGGGGAAGAAAAACCTATGTGTAATTGGGGATCCTGAGGGCGCCGAAAGGGACAGAGGGACAGAATATGCATTTGAACAAATCCTAGCTGAAAACTTTCCTAATCTGGGAAGGGAAACAGGCATTCAGATCCAGGAAATAGAGATATCCCCCACCCTCTAAAATCAATAAAAACCGTCCAACACCTCGATTTAATAGTGAAGCTTGCAAATTCCAAACATAAAGAGAAGATCTTAAAGCAGCAAGAGACAAGAAATCCCTGACCTTTATGGGGAGGAGCAGACCTCTCCACAGCAACCTGGCAGCCCAGAAAGTGCTGGCTGGATATATTCAGGGTCCTCCATGAGAATAACATGCAACCAAGAATACTTTATCCAGCCAGGCTCTCATTCAAAATGGAAGGAGAGATAAAGAGCTTTCAAGACAGGCAGGAACTGAAAGAATATGTGACCTCCAAACCAGCTCTGCAAGAAATTTTAAGGGGGACTCTTAAAATTCCCCTTTAAGAAGAAGTTCAGTGGAACAATCCACAAAAACAAGTACTGAATAGATGTCATGATGACACTAAACTCATATCTGTTGATAGTAACTCTGAACGTGAATGGGCTTAATGACCCCTTCAAAGGCGCAGGGTTTCAGACTGGATAAAAAATGAGGACCCAACTATTTGCTTTCTACAAGAGACTCATATTAGACAGAAGGACACCTACCATCTGAAAATAATGGGTTGGAGAACCATTTACCATTCAAATGGTCCTCAAAAGAAAGAAGTGAAAAAAAAAAAAAGAAAGCAGTGGTAGCCATCCATATATCAGATAAACTAAAATTTACCCCGAAGATTATAGTGAGAGATGAAGACGGACACTAAATCATACTTAAAGGATCTATCCAACAAGAGGGCTTAACAATCAATATATATTCCCCGAATATCGGAGCTGCCAAATATTTAAACCAATTAATAACGAAAGTGAAGAAATAATTAGATAATAATCATCTTATACTTGGTGACTTCAATCTAGGTCTTTCTACCCTCGATAGGTCTTCTAAGCACAACATCTCCAAAGAAACGAGAGCTTTAAATGATACACTGGAGCAGATAGATTTCACAGATATCTACAGAACTTTACATCCAAACTGAACTGAATACACATTCTTCTCAAGTGCACATGGAACGTTCTCCAGAATAGACCACATACTGGGTCACAAATCACGTCTGAACCGATACCAAAAGATTCAGATCATCCCCTGCATATTCTCAGACCATAATGCCTTAAAATTAGAACTAAATCACAACAAGAAGTTTGGAAGGACCTCAAACACGTGGAGGTTAAGGACCGTCCTGCTAAAAGATGAAAGGTTCAACCAGGAAATTGAGGAAGTATTAAAAGGATTCATGGAAACTAATTGGAATGAAGATACAAATGTTCAAAATCTTTGGCATGCAGCAAAAGCAGTCCTAAGGGGGAAATACATCACAATAGAAGCATCCATTCAAAAACTGGAAAGATCTCAAATACAAAAGCTAACCTTACTCATAAAGGAGCTAGAGAAAAAAACAGCAGCTAGATCCTACACCCAAACAGAATAAGAGATTTAATTAAAATTAGAGCAGACCTCAAGGAAACTGAGACCATAAGAAATGTGGAACAGATCAACAAAACCATGAGTTGGTTCTTTGAAAGAATCAATACCATACATAAAGCATTAGCCAGTCTTATTAAGAAGAGAGACAAGACTCAAATTAATAAAATCATGAATGAGAAAGGAGAGATCACTACCAAAACCAAGGAAATACAAACGATTTTTAAAACATATTATGAACAGCTATACGGAAATAAATTAGGCAATCTAGAAGAAATGGACGCTTTCCTGGAAAGCCACAAACTACCAAAACAGGAACAGGAAGACATAGAAAACCTAAACAGGCCAATAACCAGGGAAGAAATTGAAGCAGTCATCAAAAACCTCCCAAGTCACAAAAGTCCAGGGCCAGATGGCTTCCCAGGGGAAATCTATCAAACGTTTAAAGAAGAAACCATACCTTTCCTACTAAAGCTGTTTGGAAAGATAGAAAGAGATGGAGTACTTCCAAATTCGTTCTATGAAGCCAGCATCACCTTAATTCCAAAACCAGACAAAGACCCCACCTAAAAGGAGAATACAGACCAATATCCCTGATGAACATGGATGCAAAAATTCTCAACAAGATACTAGCCAATAGGATCCAACAATACATTAAGAATATTATTCACCATGACCAAGTAGGATTTATCCCCGGGACACAAGGCTGGTTCAACACGTGTAAAAAAATCAATGTCATTCATCATATCAGCAAGAGAAAAACCAAGAACCATATGATCCTCTCATTAGATGCAGAGAAAGCATTTGACAAAATAGAGCATCCATTCCTGATCAAGACTGTTCAGAGCGTAGGGATAGAGGGAACATTCCTCGACATCTTAAAAGCCATCTACGAAAAGCCCACAGCAAATATCATTCTCAGTGGCACAGCACTGGGAGCCTTTCCCCTAATATCAGGAACAAGACAGGGATGTCTACTCTCACCATTGCTATTCAACATAGTCTGGAAGTCCTAGCCTTAGCAGTCAGACAGCAAAAAGACATTAAAGGCATTCAAATTGGCAAAGAAGAAGTCAAAATCTCCCTCTTCTCAGATGACATGATACTCTACCTAGAACACCCAAAAGCCTCCACCCCAAGATTGCTAGAACTCATACAGCAATTTGGTAGCATTGCAATATAAAAACTCAATATCCAGAAATCAGTGGCATTTCTATACACTGACAATGAGACTGAGGAAAGAGAAATTAAGGAGTCAATTTCATTTACCGTTGCACCCAAATCAAAAGATACCTAGGAAGAAACCTAACCAAGGAGGTAAATGATCTATACCCTAAAAACAATAGAACACTTCTGAAAGAAATTGAGGAAGACACAAAGAGATGGAAAAATATTCCATGCTCATGGATTGGCAGAATTAATATTGTGAAAATGTCAATGTTACCCAGGCAATGTACACGTTTAATGCAATCCCTATCAAAATACCATGGACTTTCTTTAGAGAGTTAGAACAAATTATTTTAAGATTTGTGTGGAATCAGAAAAGACCCCGAAAGCCAGGGGAATTTTATTTTTTTTTTTTTATTTTTTTTTTTTATTATTTTTTTTTTATTGGTGTTCAATTTACTAACATACAGAATAACACCCAGTGCCCGTCACCCATTCACTCCCACCCCCCGCCCTCCTCCCCTTCTACCACCCCAAGTTCGTTTCCCAGAGTTAGCAGTCTTTACGTTCTGTCTCCCTTTCTGATATTTCCCACAAGAAAACCATATCTGGGGACATCACAATGCCAGATTTCAGGTTGTACTACAAAGCTGTGGTCATCAAGACCTGGCACAAAAACAGACACATAGATCAATGGAACAGAATAGAGAACCCAGAAGTGGACCTTGAACTTTATGGTCAACTCATATTCGATAAAGGAGGAAAGACTATCCATTGGAAGAAAGACAGTCTCTTCAATAGATGGTGCTGGGAAAATTGGACATCCACCTTCAGAAGAATGAAACTAGACCACTCTCTTTCACCAGAAACAAAGATAAACTCAAAATGGATGAAAGATCTAAATGTGAGACAAGAATCCATCAAAATCTGAGAGGAGAACACAAGCAACACCCGTTTTAAACTTGGACACAGCAACTTCTTGAAACGTACATCCATGAAGGCAAAAGAAGGAAAAGCAAAAATGAACTATTGTGACTTCATCAAGATAAGAAGCTTTTGCACAGCAAAGGATACAGTCAACAAAACTAAAAGACAACCTACAGCATGGGAAAAGATATATGCAAAAGATGTTTCAGATAAAGGGCTAGTTTCCAAGATCTATAAAGAACATCTTAAAATCAACACCAAAGAGACAAACAATCCAATCATGAAATGGGCAAAACACATGAACAGAAATCTCACAGAGGAAGACACTGACATGGCAACATGCACATGAAAACATGCTCTGCATCACTTGCCCTTAGGGATATACAAATGAAAACCACAATGAGATACCACCTCACACCAGTGAGAATGGGGAAAATTAAAAAGGCAGGAAACCACCAATGTTGGAGAGGATGCGGAGAAAAGGGAACCCTCTTACACTGCTGTTGGGAATGTGAACTGGTGCAGTCACTCTGGAAAACTGTGTGGAGGTTCCACAAAGTGTTAAAAATAGACCTGCCCGATGACTCAGCAATTGCACTATTGGGGATTTACCCCAAAGATTCAGATGCAATGAAACGCCGGGACACCTGCACCCCGATGTTTATAGCAGAATGTCCACAATAGCCAAACAGTGTCAGGAGCCTTGGTGTCCATCGAAAGATGAATGGATAAAGAAGATGTGGTTTATGTATACAATGGAATAATATTCAACCATTAGAAAAGACAAATACCCAACATTTGTTTCAACGTGGATGGAACTGGAGGCTTTTATGCTGAGTGAAGTAAGTCAATCGGAGAAGGACAGTGTATGTTCTCATTCCTTTGGGGAATATAAATAATAGTGAAAGGGAATATAAGGGAATGGAGAAGAAACGTTTGGGAAATATCAGAAAGGGAGAGAGATCATAAAGACTCCTAACTCTGGGAAAAGTACTAGCAGTGCTGGAAGGGGAGGAGGGCGGGGGATGGGGGTGAATGGGTGACAGGCACTGAGGGGGACACTTGACGGGATGAGCACTGCGTGTTATTCTGTATGTTGGTCAATTGAACACCAATAAAAAATAAATTTATTTTAAAAAAAAGATCAAACAACTGCATATTTATGCTGCCAACATGGGAGTACCAAAATATAGAAACCAATTAACAACAAACGTACAGGAACACACTGATAATAATACAATGACTGGGTATTTTAACACCCACTTTTGGCAATGGACGGATCGTCTATGCAGAAAATCAACAGGGGAACAATAGGCTTGACACACTGGACCAAAGTGACTCAACAGATATAGTCTGAACATTTCTTCCTAAAGCAGAATACACATTCCTTTCAAGTGCACATGGGACATTCTCCAGAATAGATTATATCATGGACCACAAATCAGCCCTCAACAGGTACAACAGGTACAAGAAGGATGGTATCACACCATGTATATTTTCGGACGATGACGCTATGAAACTTGAAGTCGACAGTAAGAAAAAATTTGGACAGACCAAATATTTGTAGAGATTATGATCATCCTACCAGAGAAGGAATGGAGTAACCAGGAAATTAAAGAGGAAATTTAAAACAAATGAAGATGAAAACATGTTTCTTCAAACTTCTTGGATGTAGCAAAGACAGTCCTTAGAGGGAAGTAGATAGCAATACAGGCCTACCTCAAGAAACAAGAAGTCTCCAATACACAACCCAACACTACACCTAAAGGAGCTGGAAAAGGAATAGGGAACAAATCCTAAAGCCTCCTTAAGAAGGAAAAAATAAAGATGAGAGCAGAATTAATCAATACAGAAACAACAAAACAGTAGAATGGAATAATGAAACTAAGAACTGGTTCTTCAAAATAACTAAGAAAATGGATCAAGCCCTAGCCAGCCTTATCAACAAGAAAACAGAAAAGAACTAAATAAATAAAATCACAAAAGAGAGAAGAGAGATCACAATCAACACCAGAAAATAAGACAATTATAAGGGAATACTATAAAAGATTATATGCTAACAACCTGGGAGACCAGGAAGAATTGGAGAGATCCCTAGAAATGTGCAAACGAACAAAACTGAAAGAGGAAGAAATAGAAAATGTGACTAGACCCATAACTAGCAAAGGAATTTAATCAGCAAGGCACCTGGGTGCCTCAGTGGTTGAGCATCTGCTTTGGCTCAGGTCATGATCCCGGGGTCCTGGGGAATCATGTCCCACATCAGGCTCCCTGTGTGGAGCCTCATTTTCCCCCTTCCTATACCCCTGTCTCTCTGTGTCTTGCATGAATACATAAATAAAATATTAAAAAAAAAAGATAAAAAGATGAGAAAGGACCCAAATAAAATCACAAAGGAGATAAGAGAAATAACAACCAAAACTAGAGAAATAAAAACGTTTATAAGAGAACATTATGAAAAATTATATGCCAGCAACCTCGAACCTGGAAGAAAGAGATCAATTCCTGGAAATATATAACACAGCAAAAATGAAAAAGGAAGAAATAAGAAACTAGAACACACAGATAACCAGCAACGAAATTGAATCAGCAATCAGGAATCTCCCAACAGGAGACGCTTAGATCAATAGAATAGAATGGAATGCCGAAACAAGATACAAACCTGTAACTCTATGATCCATTAATCGACAACAAGGCAGCAGGGAATATCCAATGGCACAAAGACAGTCTCTTCAAAAAACCCTAACCCTGACCCCAGGATAAGAACAAATGGTGTTGGGAAAACCAGGCAGCCACATGCAGAAGAATGAAACTGGACCACTTTCTTACACAATATATATAAAAAATAAATTCAAAATGGATGAAAGACCTAAATGTGAGACCTGAAACCATAAAAAGAAGAAAAGATAGGCAGCAACGTTTTTGACGTTGGCCATTGGATCTTCTTTCTAGATGTGCCTCTGAGTTGAGGGAAACAAAAGCAAAAATACTCTTGGGACTTCATCAAATTCAAAAGCTTCTGCAAAATGAAAGAAACAACCAACGCTAAAAGGCAACATACAAAATGAAAGGAGATATTTGTAAATAACACATCCAATAAACAGTTAGTATGCAAAATATGCAAAGCAAATATAAATCTCAACCTCCTAAACACAAATTATCCAACTGCAGATGGGTAGAAGACATGAATGGACTTTGTCTCTGACAAGACATCCAGATGGCCACCAGACACTGAAAGACACTCCGCGTCACCCATCATCAGGGAAATTCAAATGAAAACCACAATAAGATGTCACCTGACAGCCGACAGAATGGCTAAAATTAACAACAGAAGAAACAACAGGTGTTGTTGAGGCTATAGAGGAGAGGGAGCCCCCTTACACTCCTGGTGGGCATGCGAACAGTTGCAGCCACTGTGAAAAACACTGTGGAGGGTCCTCGAGATGTGAAAAATAGGGGATCTCTGGGTGGTGCCGCGGTTTGGTACCTGCCTTTGGCCCATGTCGCGATCCTGGAGACCTGGGATCGAATCCCACGTCGGACTAACAGTGCACGGAACCTTCTTCTCCCTCTGCCTGTGTCTCTGCCTCTCTCTCTGTGACTATCATAAAAAAAATTTAAAAAGAAGTTAAAAATAGCGCTACCCTACGATTCCAAAATTGCAGAGCTACGTATTTACCCCAAGGATACAAAATTATTTCAGTAGATTCCAAGTAGGACACGCAGACCAGTGTTTGTAGCAGCTTTATCAACAACAGCCAAACTGTGGATACAGCCCAGATGTCCATCGACTGATGAATGGGCAGAGACGATGTGGTAAATATACCCACTGCGACATCACTCGGTCATCAGAAGCGATGAAATAAAGCCATTTACAATGATGTGGGACAAGTGGAAACGACTTATGCTTAATGAACTCAGTCAGTCAGAGAAAGATATGAAATACCATACAATTGCATTCACATGTGAATTTTAAGAAACCAGACAAACTGGCAAAGGGGCAGAGGGGGGGGGATGAGAGAAGCAAACAAAAAAACACACTCTTAACCACAGAGAATCAACTAATAAATACCAGAGGAAGGTGAGGGAGATGGGGAATCAGGGGATGGGGATAGTGGAGAGCACCTGTGGCCAGTACCAGGCATTGTAAGCAAGAGTTGAATCACTATGTGGTAAACCTGAAACTATATCATACTGTGTTTACAAAGAGGAATTCAAGTAAAACATTAAAATAATAATTGGTAGTATTGATGAAACATGTACGCACTAGAGATAAAATCAGAAAGGCAACTGAAAATCCAAATAAAGAGTCTTTAGAGCCACAAATCCCCTCCTAGCTCAGCTCGGCAGAAGCCTGCCATGTCTATTCTGACACCATCAGAAGCCTGGATTTTGATTCTCTGGGGAGGCCACTGACTTGGTGGAGTCAGGCTATCTTTGAACCCAAAACCTAAATAGAGTGCATAAAACTAAACGGCCCAAGATGCTAGGAGTCCCAGTGCAGGCACATGCTAAGTCCCAAACTCTAACCATACACAGATATAACCCTAACCCTACACTTAATCGTAATGTTAACCTAACCCTTAAACAAGACCCATCACTAATCGAAAAACAAACACAAACCCCAAGACCAAAACACATTCACTGAACGTTCCTGCCAACCCTCACCCTAACTCCTAAATGCAGGTGCACATAAACTTAGGTTTCCTTAACCCTGACCCCTACATTAAATCTAACACGAACGCTAACCTCTAACCCTATCCTTAAAATAAGGTATTCAAATCCTATTCCTAACCTTAACCTGTACCCTAACCCTAACCCTCTAATACTAATCCTATCTCATACCGCAAACTGTACCCTAACCCATACCCTAAAGCCAACCCCTAACCCACTCCCTAACCCTATATCTTGCCCTTTTCCAAAACCGTACCCTGACCCTGACCTGACCCTAACCCTAAACCCTAACCAAACACTAACACTAACCCTAGCCCTAACCCCTATCCTAATCCTAACCCTCACCCTAACCCTAAACCTAGCCCTAACTTTAACTCTAACCCTTAACTCTAACCCCTAACTCTAACCCCTAACAATAACTCACACCCTAACCCCTAACCCTAACTGCAAACCTTAGCCCAACCCTAACTCTAACCATAACCCTATCCCCAACTCCTAACCTCCTGCCCTCATCCCTAGAGCCTAAACACTAACCCTAACACTAAATCCTGTCCCTTACCCTAACCACCATCCTAACTCTTAACACTGACCAATACCCTTATGCCTCACCTAACCTTTAATTCGTAACCATAAGCATAATCACTAACCCCTAACATCTAACCTAAGGCTAACCACCAACTTCCTCCCCTCCCCTAACCCTACCATTCATTCTACCCTTTCACTTACACTGTGGTTCTGAGGAGTCCCTTCTGATATGGACGTGGCCCCCAATGGCTCCTCCAGATTCCTCCAAGGGGTCCTGAGGAAGCCTGGCTCCTGTGAGTGTGGACGTGGCCCCACGTGTTCCTGAGTCATAGTCAGCGGGTCCTGAGGACGCTGGGTCTCCTGTCACTGTGGACTATGCCTCACATCCTATGCAAGCCTTACAGCAGGTCCTCAGGAGGCCGGTGGCTCCTGTCAGCCTGGACATGGTCCCATGTCCCCCAGAAAACTCACCGCAGGTCCTGAGGAGGCTGTGGGCTCCTGTCAGCATAGACGCAACCCCTTATGTCCCGAAGCCAAAGTGCAGGTCCTGAGGAAGACAGGGTTCCTGTCAGCATTGACGTTGTCCCACATTTTCCTCAAGCCTCACCATAAGACCTGCGGAGGCTGGGGGCTCCTGTCAGCATGGACGTGGCCTCAAATCTTCCCAAAGCTTCACAGTGTGTCCTGAGGAGGCTGGAGATTCCTGTCACTGTGGATGCGGCACCCACAGTTTTCTTAGGCCTCACCACAGGCCCTGACAAAGCTGGGGTCTTCTGTCCACATGGACGCATCCACATATTTCCCCAAGTCTACACCAGGGGTCCTGAGGAAGTCAGCGTCCTGTTGTGTCCATGTGGCCCCAAGTCCTTCGAAGCGTAGCCGAGGATTCGAGGAGGCCAGGGCTCCTGTAACCATGAATGCGGGCCCCGCTTCCAGAAGCCTCAACTTATGTCCTGAGGGGCCTGGGAGCTCCTGCCAGAGTGAACGCGTCGCCACATCTTCCTGAAGCCTCCCCACAGTTCCTGAGGCTGCTCAGGGGCGCCTGTCAGCGTGGATGTGGGCCCACAATTTCCTGAAACCTCCCCGCCAGTCCTGAGGTGCTCAGGGCTCCTGTCACCGTGAATGTGGGCCCACATCTTCCTGAAGCCTCCCCGCGGGTCCTGAGGCGGCCCAGGGGCTCCTGTCAGGGTGGATGCGGGCCCACATCTTCCTAAAGCCTCAAAGTGGATCCTGAGGACACCACGGTTCCTGTCAGCATGAATGTGGTCCAATTTCCCCCTGAAGACTCCCCGCGGGTCCTGAGGAGGCTGCAGCTCATCAGGATAGATGCGTCCCCATGTCTTCTGCAGGCCTCCCCAGCACAGGCTGGCTCCTGTTAGTGCAGGCAGAGGAGGCCTACTGCACATGCGTGCCCTATGGGAGGGGCCTGGGCGCAGGCGCCCCCTGCGGGATGCTCTGGTGCTACAGGAGACTGTGCAGGCGGCAGCAGGTGCTCTAAGGGCCGCACCTGCCTGCTTTCTAGCTCCAGCTGGGGCCTGTTAGCTTCGGAAACATCTCACTGAAAAGGAGCCCAACACCCGGCTTCCCAGAAATACTTAAGGAATTGGAGCCCACAGGACGCGAAATGAAATGTGGACCAGACTTTTACCACGTCCTGCAAAACTCACTCAACCGTCTTCCACTGTGGGCGGGACCGCGGGTTGGTGCAGCCACCCTGGAAACAGTGTGGAGGCCCCTTAGGATGATACAAATAGAGCCGCCCTGCGACCAGCAGGTGAATGGCCTGGAGCTCACTCCGAGGATACAGATGCAGTGAGACTTGGGACACCTGCACCCCAATGTCCACAGCAGCTGGGTCCACAGTAGCCACACTGTGGGAGGAGCCTCGGTACCCTCTGCCAGATGATGGATAAAGAGGATGGGAGATAGATGATGGTCATAGAGAGAGGAATGGTATTCAGCTATCGAAGAGAAGGAAATCTTTCCATTTGCAATAATGTGGATAGGACTAAAGGGATCATGTTAAGTGAAGTAAGTCACTCGGGAAAGAGAATGACTGTGTGGTTTCATTCATAGGTGGAATTAAAGAAGCAAAGCAGATGAACAACTGTGAAGGGAAGGAAAAACAAATAAGATGAAAACAGATGCAGGAAATACAGACCCTTAGTGATAGGAAACAAACTGAGGGTAGCTGGAGGGGGCAGATAACAGGGGACAGGCATGAAGGAGGGCACGTGATGTCTCAAGCACTGTTGTTATCTCCAACTGATGAATCCCTGAATTCTTCCTCTGAAAGTATAATACACTATACGTTAATTAATTGGGTTTAAATTAAGTTAAAAAAATCAGTTCTTTCAGAGCACATTTCCTTCTGGACTCTCTATTTTGCTCATTCAGCTTATGCCGGGACCACCCCCCGTGGGTCTGGTTTGTCTACCTAGGCTCCACGCCTCATCCTTGGCCCAGCATAGGGCTAGAACTCACAACCCCTGAGATCAGGACCGGAGGTGAGGTCAGGAGTCGGATGCTTAACCGACGGAGTCATCCAGGAGCCTGAGAACCACACTGCTTTATCTCTGTGACATCTTTTGAAATAGGAAAGTGCTGCGTCCCACTCTGTCATGCTTCTCCAATACTGATTTGCTGTCTGGGGTCATTTGTTGTGGGGGTTGGATGTTATGGGTTTTTTTTCCTATTTCTAACATCTGCCACCATGATTTTGATAGGAATGACTTTGAAACTGAGGGTGGCTTCAGGAACTGCGGACATTTTCACAAGATGAGGCTCCCACCCCACAAGCCCAGTACGGCCTCCCAGAGCCTGGTTTGGGTCAGTGCACAAGTCTTGTGCTCCTTTGGTTCAGTCTCATTATTTATTTTCCTTGATGCTCCTGAGAAGGGCGTCACATCCTTCATTTCCTTCCTGAGTGCTCATTGTCGGGACACAGCAAGGATACTCTGCTCTGTAGGGTCAGTTTGTGTCCCGTGACTTTTGAACTCACTCCTTAATTCTAACAGGATTTGGTGGAGGCTCTCGGGTTTCTCATTTCTAGTACCTCTTCTTCAGCATATAGGGACAGTGTGACGTCCCCCTTCCAGGTGTGGGACCTTTGTTGTTTACAGCTTAATGTCCTAGAAAGCCCCACAATTGAATCAAAACTGAGCCCAGGCCAAGGGCAGGAAGCCCATATTAGAATGAGAACAGGGCTCAATTCCCTTGAAGGCCCCATATCAAAATGTAAACAGAACTTGAGGAATTGCTTCTGCCCTTCTGGAGGTCCCCGAGTCCAGCCCTTAAAATTAAGCTAAAACCCACCTCAGGGTCCAAGTCCCTGCTCTGCTGTGTCGGGTATACTTGGATACAAGATCGAGCTTGTAAATAATCCCTCGTGTGTTTGCGTCGGAATCGGCTTTTTGGTGGTTTCTCATATTCACAATCTTGGGCACAACAGTCTGAGGTAAAAAACAAAACCAAAGAAACTCGGACACGGGCAGAGTGAAAGCAGGGTTCTGAGAGAAGCGGCAGAGACCCGGGGGCTTGGCGGATCCTTTGGTTCCTGCAGCCTGCAGACTGGGGGGCGGAATCCTCAGCCCCAGAGCCAGAGGACCCAGTGTCCCCACCCGCATCCCCCCATCAGCGCCGAGTCTCAGGGAGCAGCACAGCGCCGCCCGCTGTAGCCCAGAGATGCTGACGCCCACCCCGTCTCTGATCCCCGCAGGTGCATATCCCAGGCTGATGTGCACCTGACAATTTGCACCACATCCCATCCCCAGACCCCACACAGACCACTCGCTTCCACCAAGTTGTCAGACCACAGAGGCTGCAGAGCTTCAGCTCTGCCTGGAAAGTATGGTATAGCTTCCTTTGTACTTTGTGCTTTATTTTCATTTATTTTCTTTGATTCTTTTATATTAATTGCCTTACTTTAATTTTTATGTATGTACCTTATAAATTTCTTATTTTTACTTTCATAGTATTTTATTTGTTTCTTTTTTTAATTTTTTCAATTTATTTATGATAATCACAAACAGAAAGAGAGAGAGAGGTAGAGAGACAGGCAGAGGAAGAAGCAGGCTCCAGGCACTGGGAGCCCGATGTGGGATTTAATCCAGAGTCTACAGGATCGTGCCCTGGGCCAAAGACAGGCACTAAACCGCTGCGCCACCAGGGATCACTTTAATTGTTTCTATTTTGGGAGTTAGAATCTTTTAACAAACAGGCCAAAATAATCTGTTGTTTTTTTTGGGGGGGGGGAGGGCAGTTATTGTTTTTCTTGAATTTCATTTTCTTCCTTCTTTCTTTTCTGGAAAAAATAATGAGATGGAGAAATTCACCTCCATAAAATAACATGAGGTTCTAATCACAGCCAGGAAGATCGTCAATACACATATATGATGTCTAACTACAGTTTAAAACAATGATTATAAAGATAGCAGCTGGGCTGGATAAAGAGCACAGAAGAAAACTAGAGAAACGTTTACTGTAGAAATAAAAGAATGAAAATCTAGTCAGGCCAATGTTAAAAATGCTATAACTGAGATGCAATCCCAAGTGGAAACCTTAAAAACAAGACAGGTTATGGACCACAGAGACAGACGTAGGGAAGTCAGCCACTTATTAAAACAATAACATTCATACCATAGGAGACTCAGAAGATGAAGAGAGAGAAAAGGTGGACTTGCTTAGACATTAGAAACGACAAATTCCCACCATGTACTTCAAGGTGGATGGAACTGGAAGGTATTATGCTGAGTGAAGTAAGTCAATCGGAGGACAAACATTGTATGTTTTCATTCATTTGGCGAATATAGATAATAGTGAAAGGGAATATAAGGGAATGGAGAAGAAATGAGTGGGAAATATCAGAAAGGGAGACAGAACATAAAGACTCCTAACTCAGGGAAATGAACTAGGGGTGATGGAAGGGGAGGATGGCGGGCGGTGGGGGTGAATGGGTTATGGGCACTGAGGGGGGCACTTGACAGGATGAGCAGTGGGTGTTATTCTGTATGTTGGCAAATTGACACCAATAAAATATAAAATTATTATTAAAAATAAAGGAAGAAAGAAAGAAAGAAGAAAGAAAGAAAGAAAGAAAGAGTGGCACCTGTGTGGCTCTGTCAGTTAAGCTTTTCCCTTAGGCTCAGATCATGATCCAGGTCCCAAGGAAGGCTCCCTGTTCAGCAGGGAACCTGCTTCTCCCTCTCCCTCTGCCCCTCTCGTTCATGCTTTATCTCTCCTCTCTCTCTCAAATAAATAGAAAACATCTTTGAAAAAGAAACAAACACACAAACCCACAAGGAAGAGAAATCGCCCGTTTAGAAGAATTTCAAACAATTTGTGAAGACATTCCAGCCTCAAGTTCATGAGCATAGCTTCCCACTCTTAAGTGTGGAATACACATAGTAACTTCCTACTACAAAATATAATATGAAAAACTTAAAATATTGAAAATATAATAATAATAATAATAATTAATAATCATAATAATCAGTTTACTATGGAGAAAGCTGACAAACACTACCTCAGCAAGATGATCAGATCGATACCAAGACTGATAAATCATGTTGATAGTATCTATCCTTTATATGATATAATGAAAATGGCAGTATATCTCTGTACATAATCCACAACAACAGTTCAGTCATGAGATCAACAACAGACATGTCCCAGCTGAGGGAAATTTTACAAAATACTCTACTTCTCAAAATGTTCCAGTTCAACAACAAAGGAAAGGCTGAAAGACTGTCACAATCCAGAGGAGCCTAAGGAAACATGAGGACAAATGGAATGTGATATGAGGGATGGAAACTTAGCAAAAACTAAGGAAATCTGTATAAAGTATGGTCTTAGTTTTCGTTTTTGTTTTTGTTTTTTGTTTTTTGTTTTTGGTCTTTGTTTAAAGCGAATTTTTTAATATTGATTCATTAGCTAATATTTGTACCATACTAATATAAGATATCAACAATTGGAGAAATTGAGTGCAAGTGCATGCGAATGCTCTGTACTATCTTCTCAATTTCCCTATAAATCTTTGTTTTTTCCTAATAAATAAGATTTATTTTGAAAATTGACTTAAATGAATGAGGCTCCAAATGTGAAGACATTTTTAGAATAGTTGAATTAACTTTTGCCTTATTCTTAAAGAGTTCCTTTGATGGAAACAAAGTAAGAATTTTAGATCAGAAGGAAAGAAAAACACTTATGAACACGTATAATGTCTCCTCAACCTGAAAAGCAGGAACGGATAATAGCAAAATCAGATAAAAATACTTCTATTATAATAGACACCATATTGCAAGTGCATTTAAAATTAGCAGCGCATAACATTTATTTCCTTGACATTTGTCTTCCAAAGAGTTCACAGTGTTTCAGTGTCAGTTGAAACAGGGGAAGAATCTCATGGAAGAATCCTTCACATAATAATAGGACCATTGTTAATAATGTCTCTCAGTTCATTCCAAATCCATAAAGATGCATTTCCTGATGAGTGACTGAGCTGTGAAGAAAGAGATGAGAAACCCTCATCCCTCTGAATTACTTGTGTCAGAATATTTTCACCATATAATATCACGGATAGTAAATTATCCTTATTAACAGGAAATATGTCTCAGATTGGAATCTGAGCAATCAGATGGGCAGAGAAAAATTGCTTTGACTCGCTCTTCATCTTTTAAAGACAAAGGAGAGCTTCTCTATGTACAAAGTCAGTTGTTTCGATAGTAACTCTGAACGTGAACAGGCTTAATGACCCCATCAAAAGGCGCACGGTTTCAGACTGGATAAGAAAGCAGGACCCACCTATTTGCTGTCTACAAGAGACTCATTTTAGACAGAAGGACACCTACAATCTGAAAATAAAATGTTGGAGAACCATTTACCATTTAAATGGTGCTCAAAAGAAAACAGGGGTAGCCATCCTTATATCAGATAAACTAAAATTTAACCCAAAGAGTGTAGTGAGAGTTGAAGAGGGACACTAAGTCATACTTAAGGGATCTATTCCACAAGAGGACTTAACAATCCTCAATATAGGCCCCGAATGCGGGAGCTGCCAAATATTTAAACCAATTAATAACCAAAGTGAAGAAATACTTAGATAATAATTATCTTATACTTGGTGACTTCAATCTAGCTATTTCTACCCTTGATAGGTCTTCTAAGCACAACATCTCCAAAGAAACGAGAGCTTTAAATGATACAATGGACCAGATGGATTTCACAGATATATACAGAACTTTACATCCAAACTCAACTGAATACACATTCTTCTCAGGTGCACATGGAACTTTCTCCAGAATAAACCATATACTGGGTCACAAATAGGGTCTGAACTGATAACAAAGGATTGGGATCATCCCCTGCATATTCTGAGTCCATAATGCCTTGAAATTAGAACTAAATCACAACAAGAAGTTTGGAAGGACCTCAAACACGTCGAGGTGAAGGATCATCCTGCTAAAAGACGAAAGGGTCAACCAGGAAATTAAGGAAGAATTAAAAAGATTCATGGAAACCTATGAGAATGAACATACAAGCATTCAAAATCTTTGGGATCAGCAAAAGCAGCCTTAAGGTGGAAATACATCACAATACAAGCATCCATTCAAAAACGGGATACTACTCAAATACAAAAGCTAACGTTACACATAAAGGAGCTAGAGAAAATACAGCAGATAGATCCTACACCCAACAGAAGAATAGAGTTAATTAACATTCGAGCAGAACACAAGGAAATCAAGACCAGAAGAACTGTGGAACAGATCAACGGAACGAGGAGTTGGGTCTTTGAACGAATTAATAAGATAGATAAACCGTTAGCCAACCTTATTAAAAAGAAGAGAGAGAATATTCAAATTAATAAAATCATGAATCAGAAAGGAGTGGTCACTAGCAACACCAAGGAAATAAAACGATTTTTAAAACATACTATTGGCTATAATATTATTATATTATTGGTTATAATTATTATTATATTATTGGGTATACACCAATAAATTAGGCATTCTAGAAGAAAAGGACACATTCCTGGAAAGCCAGAAACTACCAAAAAATAGAACAGAAAGAAAGAGAAAAAAAAAAGAGGCCAATAAACAGGGAGGAAATTGAAGCAGTCATCCAAAACCTCCCAAGACACAAGAGTCCAGGGCCAAATGGCTTCCCAGGGGAATTCTATGAAACGTTTAAAGAAGAATTCATACCTATTCTACTAAAGCTGTTTGGAAAGATAGAAAGATGGAGTACTACCAAATTCGTTCCATGAAGCCAGCATCACCTTCATTCCAAAACCAGACAAAGACCCTGCCAAAAAAGGAGAATTACAGACCAATATCGCTGATGAATATGGATGCAAAAATTCTCAACAAGATCCTAGCCAATAGGATCCAACACTACATTAAGAGAATTACTCACCATGACCAAGTAGGACTTATCCCCAGGACACAAGGCTGGTTCAACACTCATAAAACAATCAATGTGATTCATCATATCGGCAAGAGAAAAACCAAGAACCATATGATCCTCCCATTAGATGCAGAGAAAGTATTTGACAAAATAGAGCATCCATTCCTGATCAAAACACTTCAGAGTGTAGGGATGGAGGGAACATTCCTCGACATCTTACAAGCCATCTATGAAAAGCCCACAGCAAATATCATGCTCAATGGGGAAGCACTGGAAGCCTTTCCCCTAAGATGAGGAACAAGACAGGGATGTCCACTCTCACCACTGCTATTCAACATAGTACTGGAATTCCTAGCCTCAACAATCAGACAACAAAAAGACATTCAGGGCATTCAAATTGGCAAAGAAGAAGTCAAACTCTCCCTCTTCACCGATGACATGATACCGTACCTAGAAAACCCAAAAGCCTCCACCCCAAGATTGCTACAACTCATACAGAATTTGGTAGCGTTGCAGGCTACAAAATCAATTGCCAGAAATCAATGGCACTTTTATACACTAACAATGAGACTGAAGAAAGAGAAATTAAGGAGTCAATCTCATTTACAATTGCACCCAAAAGCATAAGATACCTAGGAATAACCCTAACTAAGGAGGTAAATGATCTATACCCTAAAAACTATAGAACACTTCTGAAAGAAATTGAGGAAGACACAAAGAAATGGAAAAATATTCCATGCTCATGGAATGGCAGAATTAACATTGTGAAAATGTCAATGTTACCAAGGCAATGTACAGGTTTAATGCAAACCCTATCAAAATACCATGGACTTTCTTCAGAGATTTAGAACAAATTATTTTAAGATTTGTGTGGAATCGGGATCCCTGGGTGGTGCATCAGTTTGGCGCCTGCCTTTGGCCCAAGGCACGATCCTGGAGACCTGGGTTCGAATCCCATTTCAGGCTCCCGGTACATGGAGCCTGCTTCTTGCTTTGCTTGTGTCCCTGCCTCTCTCTCTCTCTCTCTCTGTGTGTGTGTGTGTGTGACTATCATAAAAAAAGACTTGTGTGGAATCAGAAAAGACCCTGAATAGCCAGGGGAATTTTAAAAAAGACAACCATATCTAGGGACATCACAATGCCAGATTTCAGGGTGTACTACAAAGCTGTGGTTCAAGACAGTGTGGTACTAGCACAAAAACAGACAAATAGATGAGTGGAACAGAAAAGAGACCCCAGGATTGGACCCTGAACTTTATGGTCAACTAATATTCGATAAAGGGGTAAAGACTATCCATTGGAAGAAAGACAGTCTCTTCAATACATGGTGCAGGGATAATGGACATCCACATGCAGAAGAATGAAACTAGACTACTCTCTTTCACCATAAACAAAGATAAACTCAAAATGGATGAAACATCTAAATGTTAGACAAGAGTCCATCAAAATCCTAGAGGAGATCAGAGGCAACATCCTTTTTGAACTTGGCCACAGTAACTTCTTGCAAGATACATCCACGGAGGCAAAAGAAACAAAAGCAAAAATGAACTATTGTGATTTCATCAAGATAAGAAGCTTTTGCACAGCAAAGGATACAGTCAACCAAACTAAAAGACAACCTACAGAATGGGAGAAGATATTTGCAAATGACGTATCAGATAAAGGGCTAGTTTCAAAGATCTATAAAGAACATCTTAAAATCAACACCAAGAGACAAACAATGCAATCATGAAATGGGCAAAGATATGAAGAGAAATCTCACAGAGGAAGACATTGACATGGCCAACATGAACATGGAAAAATGCTCTGCATTACTTGCCATCAGGGAAATACAAATCAAAACCACAATGAGAACCACCTCACACCACTGAATGGGGATAATTAACAAGGCAAGAAACAACAAATGTTGGAGAGGATGCGCAGAAAAGGGAAGACTCTTACACTGTTGGTGGGAATGTGAACTGGTGCAGCCACTATGGAAAACTGTGTGGAGGTTCCTCAAAGAGTTAAAAATAGACCTGCCCTACGACCCAGCAATTGCACTGTTGGGGATTTACCTCAAAGATTCAGATGCAATAAAACGCTGGGACACCTGCACCCTGATGTGTATAGCAGCAATGTCCACAATAGCGACACTGTGGACGGAGCCATGGTGTCCATCGAAAGATGAATGGATAAAGAAGATGTGGTTTATGTATACAATGGAATATTCCTCAGCCATTAGAAACGACAAATACCCACCATTTGCTTCAATGTGGATGGAACTGGAGGGTATTATGCTGAGTGAAGTAAGTCAATCAGAGAAGGACAAAGGTATGTTGTCATTCAATGAGTTAATATAAATAATAGTGAAAAGGAATATAAGGGAATGGAGACGAAATGTGTGGGAAATATCAGAAATGGAGACAGAACATAAAGAATCCTAACTCTGAGAAAGTAACTAGGGATGCTGGGAGGGGAGGAGGGCAGGGAGTGCGGGTGAATGGGTGACGGGCACTGAGGGGGGTTCTTGACGGGATGAGCACTGGGTGTTATTCTGTATGTTGGCGACATGAACACCAATAAAAAATAAAATTATTATTAAAAGAAGAAGAAAGAAAACAAAGAAAGAAAGAAAGAAAGAAAGAAAGAAAGAAAGAAAGGGAAAGGAAGGGAAAGGAAAGAAGGAAGGAAGGAAGGAAGGAAGGAAGGAAGGAAGGAAGGAAGGAAGGAAAGTAGAGTGGCACCTGTGTGGCTCAGTTAGTTAAGTTTCTGCCTTAGGCTCAGATCATGATCCAGGTCCCAAGGCAGGCTATCTGTTCAGCAGGAAACCTGTTTCTCCCTCTCCCTCTGCCCCTCTCGCTCATGCTTTTTCTCTCCACTCTCTCTCAAATAAATAAAAAATACATTTGAAAAAGAAACAAACCCACAAGGAAGAGAAATCTCCCATGTAGAAATATTTCAAACAATTTTTGCAGACATTCCACTGTCAAGTTCATGAGCATAGCTTCCCACTCTTATGTGTGGAATACACATAGTAACTTCCTTCTACAAAATATAATGTGAAAAACTTAAAATAATATTGATAATATAATAATAATAATTAATAATAATAATAAAGGATCAGTTTACTGCGGAGAAAGGTGACAAACACTACCTCAGCAAGATCATCAGATTGATACCAAGACTGACAAATCATGTTGATAGTATCTATCCTTTATATGATATAATGAAAATGGCAGTATATCTCTGTATATAATCTACAAAAACTGTTCAATCATGAGATAAATGAGACATGTCCCAACTGAGGGAAATTTTACAAAATACTCTACTTCTCAAAGTGTTCCAGTTCAACAACAACTAGGAAAGGCTGAAAGACTGTCACAATCCAGAGGAGCCTAAGAAAACATGAGGACAAATGGAATGTGATATGAGGGATGGTAACTTAGCAAAAACTAAGGAAATCTGAATAAAGTATGGTCTTTAGTTATTGTGACTATTTTAATATTGATACATTAGCTAATATTTGTACCGCACTAATATAAGATATCAATAATTGGAGAAATTGAGTGCAAGTGCATGTGAATGCACTGTAGTATCTTCTCAATTTCCCTATAAATCTTTGTTTTTTTCCTAATAAATAAGATTTATTTTGAAAATTGACTTAAATGAATCAGGCTCCAAGTGTGAAGACATTTTAAGAATAGTTGAATTAACTTTGCCTTATTCTTAAAGAGTTCCTTTGATGGAAACATAGTAAGAATTTTAGATCAGAAGGAAAGAAAAACACTTATGAATACGTATAATGCCTCCTCAACCTGAAAAGCAGTAAAGGATAATAAATAGCAAAAGTCAGATAAGAATACATCTAGTACAATAGACACCATATTGCAAGTGCATTTAAAATTAGCAGCGCATAACATTTATCTCCTTGACATTTGTCTTCCAAAGAGTTCAAAGTGTTTCAGTGTCAGTTGAAACAGGGGAAGAATCTCAGGGAAGAATCCTTCACATAATAATAGGACCATTGGCAATAATGTCTCTCAGTACTTTCTAAATCCATAAAGATGCATTTTCTAATGAGTGACTGAACTGTGAAGAAAAAGGTGAGAAACCCTCATCCCTCTGATCTACTTGTGTCAGAATATTTTAACCATAGTACTACGGATAGTAAATTATCCTTATTAACAGGAAATACGTCTCACATTGGAATCTGAGCAATCAGATGGGCAGAGAAAAAACACTTTGACCCGCTCCTCATCTTTTAAAGACAAAGGAGAGTTTTTCTATGTACAAAGTCAGTTGTCAAGATAGCCTTAGGAAGAAGAGTCAGCAGCATCGAATCCTGCTGCACAGCTGGGACACCCACACACCAGGTCTTCCTGATCACAATCACTGGGCCTGTCCCCCAACACAGGATGCCACGCTGAGGTCATTTGCAATTGCTCTCTTAGGAGCTCTTTGGAAGGGGGAAGGAACTAGATAGGATGGGACAGGATACATGGAGGCTGAGAAAATTAAGGCCATTCCAATTTAAATTCAGCATTAGCACACGCCCAGCCATCCCAGGCCCCTGTGAAGAAGAGATGAAATTTACATTACTTCAGTTACAGGAAAAAAACAAAAGTTGACAGCTTAATGTCTTAGAAAGCCCCACAATAGAATCAAAACAGAGCCCAGGCCAAGGGCAGGAAGCCCCTATTAGAATGAGAGCAGAGCTCAATGCCCTTGAAAGCCCCATATCAAAATGTAAGCAGAACTTGAGGAATTGCTCCAGCCCTTCTGGTGGTCCCTGAGACCAGCCCTTTAAACTAAGCTAAAACCCAACTCCCGGTCCTAGTCTCTGCTCCACTGTGTTGGGTGTACTGGGACGCAAACTCGAGTTTGGAATTCAACCCTTGTCGGTTTGCATCGGTGTCAGCTCCTTAGTGGTTTCTCGGATACGCAATCTTGGGCACAATACCCCCATGTCCCCTCCCACCTTGGCTGAACCCCTATCCCCTCCCAACCAGGTTGACGCTCCGTCACCTCCCCGCCCACAACAACTGGGCACAGGCCCTCACAAAGGACCCACGGGCACGGGGGGGGGACTCCCCCCATCCCTGGCATCCCAGAGGAAGGAAGGAGGTTTTGGCAAGACACACTCCCATGGTGACCACAGGGCTCCCTGCCCAGCACGGCAGCTCGTGACAGGTCGGGGTCTGTCCCTGACGCCTGCTCCTCCTCCCTGGTTTTCCCACAGGAAATGAAGGAGGAGGCCCTGGTCTCCTCCAGGGACATCACGCAGGTAGACCTGGACGTCAACAGGACGTTCGGCAGCCACATCATATATTAGGACTGCTAGGGGTCGGGTGAGGCTGCTGGGCCAGGGGGCTTTGGGGACCCGGGGGCTTCTGTGTAGGGAAAACGGGGCCTCTGACACCAGGGGGAGCAACAGCAGCCAACAACACACCACTCCATGGTAGGGTGATTGGGATGACCACCGTGCCCACCCCTCTGGGCCTCAGGGATGACGAAGCCACTAGGATGGGGCCTCCAGGGGTTGCCATGGGAGCTGAACACCAAAGGGGAGAGGGACAGCCCCATGAGAAGCAAGGGATAGGGTGGGAGATGTGGGGGGCAGGAACCGGACCTGGGGGCCAGGTGGCATGGCCGCGGCTGGAGCAGGATACACATCGATCCCATGAGGGTTGGATGGGTCAGAGTGACACCCACTCTCGGTGCTTTATATATTTCTAAATTCTATGCATTTCATTTGAGACAATTTGCAATTTGAAAGCATGCATATTATAATGACCCCCAGATAATGCCCCCGGTCCAGCCACGGCCCTGCACTGACCACACCGCACCCCAGGGGCAGGTGTCACAACAAACCCCAGACTGGGGTCGCCTTTAACTGTAGATGTCTCCTTGTGCATCTTAGGGGAAGGAGATACCCTGTGTGCGCAGGCCCCCCACGACATCCCCCTCATTCCCCACTCCCACTCCATCCCCCTACATCATCATCCCCAAAGGCATCCCACCTAAATGATCCCCCTCACACCCACACAGCCCCACACAATCCCTACCCACACTATACCCCAACACCATTCCCCCTCCACCATCCCCCACACTCCACCACAATCATACCCCTGCTCCCACAGGATCCACCCCCACACCATTTATCCCTAGCAACGACCTGGTGCAGATGCCCCCTGTGGGACATGCTCAGCCTCCCCGAGTTTCTCTGTATACCCTGATCCCATCAGAAGCCCAGGTGTCCCATAGAGTACCCAGGGGTTGCAGGGAGCTGTAAAGACAGGGAGCCCCCAACAGGGTGGGTGCACGTGAGTGGTGCAGAGGATCCACCGTGTCCTGTCTCCGCCCACTGTCCCTCCTGGAGGGCGGCACACCCTGCACAGGACACCAGCCCCTAACCCATAGGAACCTGGGATGACCTGGCCCTGGGCTCTGTGGGGGCTGAGTTGATTTGAGCCCTCCCCCAGGCCTAACACAAAGACTAATGGGATCCAGCCCCCCATGGCCCTGGCCAGCCCTGGATTCTGGCCCCGGGCTGAGCAAGCCGTCTCACAGCTTGATGTGGCCTCTTGGGCCCTGGGCGTACCCCACTGATCCAGGTCGCTGACCTAGGGCGCCCTTTGGATCCTGGGACACCCCAGTGTGGGGAGAGCAGGGGTAGGCTGGTGGGCCCCACCCATACTCACACCAGGAGGCAGGCTGCTCCAGGTGCTGGGGTACCTGGGAGCCCGAGGCCGGGGTCCAGCTCCCTGTGGGGACCCAGCACAGGAGCCCATGAGCTGCAGGTCCAGGTCAGCTCTGCTGTCCTCAGAACCGTCTGTCAGGCTGAAACCTCAGGACACACGCCCCCACCCGGATTCCACACATGCTCCCAGGTGGGGGACTCCAGCACATGCCCCCCCAACCCGTGTCATTCTTGCCCTCCCCTAAAGGACAGAAAGCTCTCCGTCCCTAGGGGAAGGCATGCACCCTCGGCTCTGAGCCCGTTTGCTGTAGAAAGTCAATAAAGTGTTGTGGTGCGAAAATGCACAGCCAACCCATTTATGTGTATCCCAGAACTCTGAGCAGAGGGCGTGGAGAGACCCCAAGAGAGGAGGAGGGGCTACATCCATGCCCCAAACAGCCCCTACAGTGGCGCTGCCAGTCACACCCAGCTGACATCCTCACATGCCTTCCAGGGGCTGCCAGACGCCAGGGTCAGGCACCATAGACTTTACTGGGACTCAGCCTGTGCCCAGCAGGCCAGGAGGGGCTGAGACAGAGTGACAGCCAGGGAGCCTCAGGGCACCAGTGTCTGTGGAAGAGACCTGGGTGGTCTGTGCTCTCTCTGTCCAGGGGGCCAGGGCTGGCTGGGTTCCGGGGCACTTCCTCCCCTCCCCGTATCCCCGTGCCTGTGTGCCTGGGGCACAGAGGGCCTGCGGGGTGGTAGCGTGGCCCTGGAAGGGATGTCAGGACAACAGGCCCTTGTGTTGTGCCCAAGATTGCTAATCCGAGAAACAACCAAGGAGCCCACACCAATGCAAACTCCCGAGGGTTTCTTTACAAGCTGGAGCTTGGGTCCAAGTGCACCAGACACAGAGGAGTAGGGATTTGGACCCCGAGACTAAGAGGTGTAGCAGCTTTATAGGAGCCAGTGGCACATGGGAATGCTGAAAGATGCGTAGTCATGTTTGTCCACATGCAGGTGGCTGATTGAATTACACTTTACCTTTTAGTATGGACTTGAACTGGCCTATTACTTTGGTCAGAATTGGCGCGCAGCTTTGTGTGGCACAATGCAGGGTTACATTGTGATGGCCCGATTTCAGATTAGGGTGTGCCCAGCGGCTTCAGTCGGGTGGGGCAGCACCTTAAGCCATAAGCAGGTCACGTGGGGTCATAGGGGAGATGGCAGGTGGAGCACAAAATGGAATCAGTCCTGCTCTGCTTCTCCAGGGGTAAGGGATTTTTGTTAAATTTACTGGGTCCCACACTGCAGCTCACGCACGTGGGCCACCCTCACAAGGTGTACTCGGCGTGCACACCTTGTGGTGCTAGATCTCTCACACCAGCATGTGGAGGGCACCCTCCTTGCCTTAGTGAATAGGGGCTGGGTGAGCATGGGGCTCAGCCTGAAAGCCAGACAGCACAGGGGACCGAAGAACACTAGCCCCGTCCCCACCCAGACTCCCAAACACAGGCAGTCCCAGGGCTCCCTGCCATGGGCAGCTGGCTCCTCAGGAGCTCCCGCCAGGATGGCCCCGAGGTCTAGCTCCCTGCTGGAGAGGCATCAGGGAGAAGATAAGCAGCCAGCGCATGGCAGGACCCACTTCCACACATGGGAATATGGCCAAGCCGGACCTTCCAGCTCAGCCTACCCTCCAGTGGAAAATCACTGCATGCGCGAGCCGTTGGTCTGCCATGAGAGCCTAGCTAGCCGCCCAGCGCCAGCACCAGAAATGATGTTGTGCCAACCATTTCGGCATTTGGGTGACCCAGCCAGAGGATCCAATAGCTGCACGTGATAGTGACATGTGATAGACACACACACACCTCAAAACCAACAGAAGTCGGAATCCCCCCAATGTTGTCTAACAGCAGCCGGATGGTTACATACACGACGCTGTGGTCCCCAATAGGATACATGAAAGACACAATAAACCATGACTGCAGAGGTGCTGGAGGCACAGAGATGTGCCTGCTGGGTTCCAACAAGGAGCACAGAGGGGCAGGAAGCATCCTACGGAGGGGAGGCCCCTCCTTGGAAAGACATCATGTCCCTGTGAAGGCTAGGGACGGTGAAATCTGTCTTCCGCTCCTTCAGCTTCTGGTTTACCTCCTAGATGCCATTTTCCTCAATCATAAGACCAAAAATTTATTTTATGTTTTTAAATTTCTTTTATTGGAGTCCAATTTGTATGAATTCTTGCTTCAGCAAGGGTGTCATTCAGGAGGAGAGGAGAGATAATGATTTTCCCAGACAGGCAAAACATAAAGGAGTTCATGACCACTTAACCAGTCCAGTAAGGAATTTTAAGAGGGACTCTTCTAGTGGGGGAGAAAAAGAGACCAAAAGCAACAACTCTAGAAAGGCCCAGAGTACGTCACCAGAAACACCAACTCTTCTGGTAACACAAAAGCACAAAGTTCATATCTTTGAATAATCACTCTGAGTGCAGATAGACTAAATGCTCCAATCAAAAGATATAGGGTATCAGAGTGGCTTAAAACACAGGATCTGGGATGCCTGGGTGGCTCAACGGGTTGAGCATCTGCCTTTGACTCAGGGTGTGATCCTGGAGTCTGGGATCGAGTCCCATATGGGGCTCCTGGTGGGGAGTCTGCTTCTCTCTCTCCCTAATTTTTGGCCTCTCTCTCTCTCTCTCTCATAAATAAAATCATTATTAAAAAAACAAGATCCGGGATCCCTGGGTGGCGCAGCGGTTTGGCGCCTGCCTTTGGCCCAGGGCGCGATCCTGGAGACCCGGGATCGAATCGCACGTCGGGCTCCCGGTGCATGGAGCCTGCTTCTCCCTCTGCCTGTGTCTCTGCCTCTCTCTCTCTCTCTGTGACTATCATAAATAAATTAAAAAAAAAAAACAAGATCCATCTGTATGCTGCCTACAAGATGCTCACCTTAGACCTATACACACCAGCAGATTGATAGTCAGCGAAGGGAAAATCATCTACCACGCTAATGGATATCAAACGAAAGCTGGAGGACCCATACTTATATCAGACAAACGAGATTTGAAACCAAACCCTGGGGGACACCTGGTGGATCAGTGGTTGAGCATCTGCCTTCAGCTCAGGGTGTGATCCTGGGATCCCAGGATCGAGTCCCACATCGGACTCCCTTAGGGGAGCATGCCTCTCGCTATGCCTATGTTTCTGCCTCTGCTTCTCTGTGTATCTCTCATGAAAAAATAAATAAAATATTTAAATCTCAAAAAGGAAGAAAAACACTGTAAGAAGAGATGAAGAAGAACATTATTTCATAATTAAAAAGACACTCTATCGGGGATCCCTGGGTGGCGCAGCGGTTTGGCGCCTGCCTTTGGCCCAGGGCGCGATCCTGGAGACCCGGGATCGAATCGCACGTCGGGCTCCCGGTGCATGGAGCCTGCTTCTCCCTCTGCCTGTGTCTCTGCCTCTCTCTCTCTCTGTGACTATCATAAACAAATAAAAATTAAAAAAAAAGACACTCTATCAAGATCAAACAACTAAATATTTATGCTGCCAACATGGGAGTACATAAATATAGAAACCAATTAACAACAAACATACAGGAAATCACTGGTAATAATACACTGACAGGGGATTTCAACACCCACTTATGGCAATGGACCGATCGTCTAGCAGAATCAACAAGTGAACAATAGCCTTGACACACTGGACCACAGAAACTCAACAGATATAGTCAGAATATTCGATCCGAAAGCAGAATACACATTCCTTTCAACTGCACATGGGACATTCTCCAGAACAGATAATATCAAGGCCCAGAAAACAGCTCTCAACAGGTACAACAGTTACAAGAAGGTTGATATCACACCCTGTACGTTTTTGGACCACAACGCTATGAAACTTGAAGTCGACAGTAAGAAAAAATTTGGACAGACCAAAAATATGTTGAGTTTATGATCATCCTACTAGAGAATGAATGGAGCAACCAGGAAATTAAAGAGGAAATATAAAACAAACGAAAATGAAACATGTTTCTACAAACCTCTGGGATGTAACAAAGGCAGTCCTAAGAGGGAAGTACGTAGCAATACAGGCCTACCTCAAGAAACAAGAAGTCTCCAACACACATCGTAACCCTACACCTGAAGGAGCTGAAAAAGAAATAGCAAACATAGCCTAAAGCCTACAGAAGAAGGGAAAAAATAAAAATGAGAGCAGAAATAACAATATAGGAACAACAAAACAGTAGAATGGAAAAACAAAACTGAGAGCTGGTTCTTTAAAATAATTAATAAAATGGATCAAGCTCTAGCCAGCCTTATCAACGAGAAAAGAGAAAAGACCTAAATAAATAAAATCACCAATGAGAGAAGAGAGATCAAATCAACACCAGAAAAATAAGACAATTATAAGGGAATACTATGAAAGATTATACGCAAACAAACTGGGAGACCTGAAAGAAATGGACAAATCCCTAGAAATGAGCAAATGAGCAGAACTGAAATAGGAAGAAATAGAAAGTGTGAACAGTCCCATAACTAGCAAAGGAATTGAATCAGCAAGGCACCTGTGTGCCTCAGTGGTTGAGCATCTGCTTTGGCTCAGGTCATGATCCCGGGTTCCTGGGGGATCAAGTCCCACATCAGGCTCCCCGAATGGAGCCTCGTTTTCCCTCTGCCTATAACTCTGCCTCTCTGTGTCTCGCATGAATCCATAAATAAAATCTTTAAAAATGAGAACAAATACAAAGATGTGAAAGGACCTAAATAAAATCACAAATGAGAAAAGAGAAATAACAACCAACACTAGAGAAATACAAACGATTATAAGAGAACATTATGAAAAATTATATGCCAGGAACCTAGAACCTGGAAGAAATAGATCAATTCCTGGAAATATATAACATAGCAAAAATGAAAAAGGAAGAAATAGGAAACTTGAACAGACAGATAACCAGCAAAGAAATTGAATCTGCAATCAAGAATCTCCCAACAGAAGATGCTTAGATTAATAGAACAGAATGGAAAGCCGAAACAAGATACAAACCTGTAACTCTATGATCCATTAATGGACAACAAGGCAGGAAGGAATATCCAATGGCACAAAGACAGTCTCTTCAACAAACCCTAACCCTGACCCCAGGATAAGAACAAATGGTGTTGGGAAAACCAGGCAGCCACATGCAGAAGAATGAAACTGGACCACTTTCTTACTCCATATATATAAAAAATAAATTCAAAATGGATGAAAGACCTAACTGTGAGACCTGAAACCATACAAAGAAGAAAAGATAGGCAGCAAAGTCTTTGCCATTGGCCATTGGATGTTCTTTCTAGATATGCCTCTGAGGTGAGGGAAACAAAAGCAAAAATCCTATTGGGACTTTATCAAATTGAAAAGCTTCCGCAAAGTGAAGGAAACAACCAAAGCTAAAAGGCAACATACAAAATGAAAGGAGATATTGGTAACAACACATCCACTAAAGAGTTAGTATGCAAAACACATAAAGCAAATATAAATCTCAAGATCCTAAAAACAAATTATGCAACTGGAGCTGGGCAGAAAAATGAATGGACTTTCTCTCTGAAAGACTGCCAGATGGTGACCAGACACAAGGAAAGACACTAAGCATCTCCCATCATCAAGGAAATGCAAATCAAAACCACAATGATAGTTCACCTGACAGCCGTCATAATGGCTAATATTAACAACACAAGAAAAAACAGGTTTTAGTGAGGCTATGGAGAAGGGGTCGCTCCCTTACACTCCTGGTGGGCATGCGAACAGAAGTAGCCACTGTGGAAAACAGTGTGGAGGGTCCTCTAGTAGTTAAAAATAGGTGATCCCTGGGTGGTGCAGTGGTTTGGTGCCTGTCTTTGGCCAAGGGCATGATCCTGGAGACCTGAGATCGAATCCCACATTGGGCTCCCGGTGCATGGAGCCTGCTTCTCCCTCTGCCTGTGTCTCTGCCTCTCTCTCTGTGACTATCATAAAAAATTAAAAAAAAAATTTAAAAATAGAGCTAACCTACGATTCCAAATTTGCAGAGCTAGTTATTTACCCTGAGGACACAAAAGTACTTTAGTAGATTCGAGGGGGACACGCAGCCCAGTATTTCTAGCAGCGTTATCACCAACAGCCAAACTGTGGATAGAGCCCTACGTCCATCGACAGATGAACGGGCAGAGACAATGTGGTAAATATACACACTGCGACATCACTCGGTCATCAGAAGAGATGAAATGAAGCCATTTACAATGATGTGGAAGGAGTGGAAAGGATTTATGCTAAATGAACTCAGTCAGAGAAAGACAGATACCAAATACCATATAATTGCATTCACAGGTGAATTTTAAGAAACCAAACAAACTGACAAAGGGGCTCAGGGGGGGATGAGAGAAGCAAGCCAAGATACCCACTCTTTTTTTTTTAATTTTTATTTATTTATGATAGTCACAGAGAGAGAGAGAGAGAGAGAGAGAGAGAGAGAGGCAGAGACACAGGCAGAGGGAGAAGCAGGCTCCATGCACCGGGAGCCCGATGTGGGATTCGATCCCGGGTCTCCAGGATCGCGCCCTGGGCCAAAGGCAGGCGCCAAACCGTTGCGCCACCCAGGGATCCCAAGATACCCACTCTTAACCACAGAGAATAAACTAATAAATACCAGAGGAAGGTGGGGGGATGGGGAATAAGGGGATGGGGACAGTGGAGAGCACCTGTGACCAGTACCAGGCGTTGTATCCAAGTGTTGAATCACTAAGTGGTAAACCTGAAACTATATCATACTGTGTTTACAAACAGGAATTCAAGTAAAACTTTAAAATAATAATTGTTAGTATTGATGAAACATGTGCGCACTAGAGAAAAAATCAGAAAGGCAACTAAAAATCCAAATAAAGAGTATTTAGAGCCACAAATCCCCTCCTTAGGTCAGCTTGGAAGAAGCCTGTCATGTCTATTCTGACCCCATCAGAAGCCTGGATTTTGAGTCTCTGGGAGGCCACTAATTTGGTGGAGTCAGGCTATCTTTGAACCCAAAACCTAAATAGAGTGCATAAAACTCAACGGCCCAAGATACTAGGAGTCCCAGTGCAGGCACATGCCAGGACCCAAACTCTAACCATACACAGACATAACCCTAACCCTACACTTAATCCTAATGTTAAACTAACCCTTAAACAAGACCCATCACTAATCGACAACCAAACACAAACCCCAAGACCAAAACACATTCAGTGAACCTTCCTGCCAACCCTCACCCTAACTCCTAAACCTATTCGAAACCCTTATCCCTGACCCCTGTTTTAAATCTAACCCTAACCTCTAACCCTAACCTTAACTTAATGTACTCAAATCCTATTCCTGACCTTAACCTGTACCCTAACCCTAACCCTCTAATACTAATCCTATCTCATACCCCAAATGGTACTCTAACTTGTACCCTAAAACTAACTCCTAAACCACTCCCTAAACCTATTTCTTACCCTTTTAAAAAACCGTAACCTGACCCTGACCTGACCCTAATCCCTAACTAAACACTAACCCTAACCCTAGCCCTAACACCTATCCTAAACCTAATCCTCGCCCTAACCTTAAACCTAGCCCTAACTTTTACCCTAACGCCTCACACTTACCCCTAACCGTAACTCACACCCTAACCCCTAACCCTCAATGCAAACCTAAGCCCAACCCTAACTGTAACCATAACCCTAACCCCACCTCCCAACCTCCTGTCCTAATCCCTAAAGCCTAAACCCTAAACCTAACTCTAAATCCTGTCACTAACCCTAACCCTGTTCCCTAATCCCTAACCCCCATCCTAACTCCTAACCACTGACTCTTACCCTTATCCCTCACCCTAACCTGTATTCCGTAACCATAAGCTTAATCACAAACACCTAACATCTAACCTAAGCCTAACCACCAACTGCCTCCCCTCCCCTGACCTTACCATTCATTCTACCCATTCACTTACCCTGTGGTTCTGAGTAGTCCCTTCTGATGTGGACGTGACCCCCAACAACGCCTCCAGGATCCTCCAGGGGGACCTGAGGAAGCAGGGCTCCTGTGAGTGCGGACGTGGCCCCAATTGTTCCTTAGTCATAGTCAGCGGGTCCTGAGGACGCTGGGTCTCCTGTCACTGTGAACAATGCTTCACATCGTCTGGAAGTCTCACAGCAGGTCCTCAGGTGGCCCGGGGCTCCTGTCAGCCTGAACATGGCCACACGTCCCCCAGAAAACTCACCACACGTCCTGAGGAGCTGTGGGCTCCTGTCAGCATAGACGTAGCCCCATATTTCCCGAAGCCAAAGTGCATGTCCTGAGGAGGACGGGGGTCCTGTCAGTGTTGAGGTGGCCTAACATGTTCCTCAAGCCTCACCATAAGACCTGAGGATGCTGGGGGCTCCTGTCAGCATAGATGTGACCCCAAATCTTCTCAAACCTTCACAGTGGGTCCTGAGGAAGCTGGAGACTCCTGTCAGTGTGGATGCGGCACCCACATTTTTCTTAGGCCTCACCACAGTCCCTGACAAGGCGGGGGTCTTCTGTCTGCATGGACGCATCCCATATTTCCCCAAGTCAACACCAGGGGTCCTAAGGATTCAGCATCCTGTTGTGTCGATGTCACACAATGTCCTCCCGAAGTGTTACCGAGGGTTCTGAGGAGGCCGGGGCTCCTGCCACCATTAACGCGGCCCGCAGCTTCCAGAAGCCTCAACTTATGTCCTGAGGTGGCCCAGGGGCTCCTGTCAGCGTGGATGCGGGCCCACATCTTCCTGAAGCCGCCCTGTGGGTCCTGAGGAGGCCCAGGGTCTCCTTTCAGCATGGATGCGAGCCCACAATTTCCTGAAGCTGCGGCTCATCAGCGTGGACGTGTCCCCACGTCCTCCTCAGGCCTCCCCAGCACAGGCTGACTCCTGTTAGTGCAGGCAGAGGAGGCCTACTGCACATTCATGTCCGCTGGGTGGGGCCTGGGCTCGGGTGCCCCCTGCAGGACGCTCAGGCGCTGCAGGAGGCTGTGCAGAAGGCAGTGGCGCTCCAGGGGCCACACCTGCCTCCTTCCAGGCTCCTGCTGTGGCCTGTTAGCTTTGGAAACGTCTCACTGAAACGGAACCCAACACCTGGCTTCCACAGAAATACTTAAGGACAAGGAATTGGAGCCCACAGGACGTGAAATGAAATGTGGACCAGAGTTTTACCACATCCCGCAAAACCCACTCAACCCTCTTCCACTGTGGGCGGGATTGTGGGCTGGTGCAGCCACCCTGGAAACAGTGTGGAGGCTCTGCAGGGCGACTCTATTTGTAACATCCTGAGAACAGCAGGTTAACGGCCTGATTTCACTCCAAAGGTACAGATGCAGTGAGACTTGGGACACCTGCACCCCAATGTACACAGCAGCCGGGTCCACAGTAGCCACACTGTGGGAGGAGCCTCGGTGCCCTGTGGCAGATGATGGATAAAAAGAATGGGAGATAGATGATGGTCATAGAGAGAGGAATGGAACTCAGGAATTTCCTTAGAGAAGGAAATATTGCCATTTTCAATGACGTGGATAGAACTAGAGGGATCATGTTAAATGAAATAAGTCAGTCAGGAAAGAGAATTACCGTGTGGTGTCATTCATAGGTGGAATTAAAAAGCAAAGCATATAACAACTGTGAAGGGAAGGAAAAAGAAATAAGATGAAAACAGTTGCAGGAAATACAGATTATTTTTTTAATTTTTATTTATTTATGATATTCACAGAGAGAGAAAGAGAGAGAGGCAGAGACATAGGCAGAGGGAGAAGCAGGCTCCATGCACCGGGAGCCCGATGTGGAATTCGATCCCAGGTCTCCAGGATCGCGCCCTTGGCCAAAGGCAGGCGCCAAACCGCTGCGCCACCCAGGGATCCCCGAAATACAGACTCTTAATGATAGGAAACAAACTGATGGTCGTTGGAGGCGGGGAGGTTAACAGGGGACCTCCATGAAGGAGGTCACATGATGTCACGAGCACTGCTGTTATCTCCAACTGGTGAATCCCTGATTCTTCCTCTGAAAGTATAATACACTATCCGTTAATTAATTGGGTTTAAATTAAATTAAGTTAAAAAAATCCGTTGTATCAGAGCACATTTCCTTCTGGACTCTCTGTTTTGCTCCTTCAGCTTATGCCGGAACCACCCCCAATGGGACTGGTTTGCCTAAGTAGGCTCCACGCACCGTCCATGGCCCAGCCCAGGGCTAGAACTCACGACCCCTGAGATCAGTACCGGAGGTGAGGTCAGGAGTCAGATGCTTAACCAACGGAGCCAGCTAGGGGCCTGAGAACCACACTGCTTTATACTTTGTGTCTGTGACATCGTTTGAAATAGGAAAGTGCTACGTCCCACTCTCTCCTGCTCCTCCAGTACTGATTTGCTGTCCGGGGTCATTTGTGAGGGCAGATTGATGTTATAGTTTTTTTTCCTATTTCTAAGATATGCCACCATGATTTTGATAGGAATGACTTTGAAACTGAGGGTGGCATCAGGAACTGCGGACATTTTCACAAGATGAAGCTCCCACCCCTCGAACCCAGGACGGCCTCCCAGAACAGAGCCTTGTATGGCTCAGTGAACAAGTCTTGTGCTCCTATGTTTCAGTCTCATGATTTATTCTCCTTGATGCTTCTGAGAAGGGAGTCACGTCCTTCCTTTCCTTCCTGAGTGCTCATTGTCGGGACAGAGCAAGGCTACTCTGCTCTGTAGGGTCAGTTTGTGTCCCGTGCCTTTACTGAACTCACTCCTTAGTTCTAACAGGTTTTGGTGGAGGCTCCTGGGTTTCCTGTTTCCAGTACCGCGTATTCAGCATATAGGGACAGTGTGACGTCCCACTTCCAAGTGTGGAACCATTTCTGTTTACAGCTTAATGTCCTAGAAAGCCCCACAATAGAATCAAAACTGAGCCCAGGCCAAGGGCAGGAAGCCCCTATTAGAATGAGAACAGAGCTCAATGCCCTTGAATGCCCCATATCAAAATGTACACAGAACTTGAGGAATTGCTCTAGCCCTTCTGGAGGTCCCCGAGACAAGCCCTTAAACCTACGCAAAAACTCACCTCGGGGTCGAAGTCCCTGCTCCGCACTGTCAGCTATACTTGGACACAAGCTCGAGCTTGTAAATAAACCCTCGTGTGTTTGCTTCGGTGTGGGCTTCTCCATGGTTTTTCGGATTCGCAATCTTGGGCACAACAGTCTGAGATAAAAAAACAAAACCAAAAGCATTTCAGACGTGGGCAAAGTGAAAGCAGGGTTCTGAGAGATGCGCTTGGGGGCTCTTCTGTGGAGGGCTTGCAGACTGGGGGGTGGGATGCTTAGCCCCAGAACCAGAGGACCCAGTGTCCCCTCCCAAATCACGCCAAACAGCTCCAATCTCAGGGAGCACCACTGCACCACCTGCTGGAGGCTAGAGGCGCTGAAGACCACCCCACCCCTGACCCCGCAGGTGCATCTCCCAGGCAGATGTGCACCTGACAATCAGCACCATGGGCCATCCCCAGACCCCACACAGACCATTCGCTGCCACCAGGTTGTCAGACCCAAGAGGCTGCAGAGCTTCAGCGCTGCCTGGAAAGTAGGGTCTAGCTTCCTTTGTATTTTGTGCTTTATTTTCATTTATTTCCTTTGATTCTATTTTATTAATTGCCTTATTTTATTTTTTATGTATGTACCTTATATATTTCTTATTTTTACTTTCATGGAACATTAACTGTGTTTGTTATTTTGGGATTTAGAATCTTTTTACAAGGAGGCCAAAATAATCTAGTGGTTTTTTTGGGGGAGGGCAGTTGTTATTGTTTTTCTTGGTTTTTCTTTTTCTTCCTACTTTCTTTTCTGGAAAATATAATGAGATCGAGAAATTCACCTCCATAAAATAACATGAGGTAGTATTCACAGCCAGGAAGTCCATCAAAACATATATATGATGTCTAAATACAGTTTAAAACAATGATTATAAAGATAGCAGCTGGGCTGGAAAAAGAGAACATAAGAAAACTAGAGAATCCCTTACTGTAGAAATAAAAGAACTAAAATTTAGTCAGGCGAATGTTAAAAATGGTATAACTGAGATGCAGTCCCAAGTGGAAGCCTTAAAAACAAAGAAAGTTATGGACCACAGAGGCAGATTTAGGGAACTCAGCCACTTATTAAAACAATAACATTCATATCATAGGAGACTCAGAAGATGAAGGGAGAGAAAAGCTGGGCCTTACTCATCCAATAGAAACGACAAATACCCACCATTGCTTCAATGTGGATGTAACTGGAAGGTATTATGCTGAGTGAAGTAAGTCAATCAGAGAAGGACAAACATTGTATGTTCTCATTCACTTGGGGAATATAAATAATAGTGAAAGGGAATATAGGGGAAGGGAGAAGAAATGTGTGGGAAATATCAGAAAGGGAGACAGAACATAAAGACTCCTAACTCTAGGAAAATAACTAGGGGTGATGGAAGGGGAGGAGGTCAGGGATCTGTATGAATGGGTGACGGGCACTGAGGGGGGCACTTGACGCGATGAGCACTGAGTGTTATTCTGTATGTTGTCAAATTGAACACCAATAAAAAGTGAATATACTATTTAAAAAAAAAGAAAGAGGGAAAGAAAGAAATAGTGGCACCTTGGTGGCTCAGTCAGTTAAGCTTCTGCCTTAAGTCAGATCATGATCCAGGTCCCAAGGAGGCTCCGTTTTCAGCAGGGAACCTGCTTCTCCCTCTCCCTCTGCCCCTCTCACTCATGGTTTTTCTATCCTCTCTCTCTCAAATAAATAAATAACATCTTTGAAAAAGAAACTAAAAAAAACAAAGCCACAAGAAGAGAAATCTCCCATGTAGAAGAATTTCAAACAATTTGTGCAGACATTCCACCCTAAAGTTGATGAGCATAGCTTCCCACTCTTACGTGTGGAATACACATAGTAAGTTCCTTCTACAAAATATATTATGAAAAACTTAAAATAATAATGATAATATAATAATAATAATAAGAAGAAGAAGAAGAGGAAGAATCACTTAACTATGGAGAAAGATGACAAACACTACCTCAGCAAGATGATCAGATCAATACCAAGACTGATAAATCATGTTGATAGTATCTATCCTTTATATGATATAATGAAAATGGCAGTATATCTCTGTATATAATCCACAAAAACAGTTCAATCATGAGATAAACGACAGACATGTCTCAACTGAGGGAAATTTTCAAAATACTCTACTTCTCAAAGTATTCCAGTGCTACAACAAGGAAAGGCTGAAAGACTGTCACAATCCAGAGGAGCCTAAGAAAACAGGAGGACAAATGGAATGTGATATGAGGGATGGTAACTTAGCAAAAACTAAGGAAATCTGAATAAAGCATGGTCCTTGGTTAATGCGAATATTTTAATATTGATTCATTAGCTAATATTTGTACCATACTGATATAAGATATCAATAATTGGATAAATAGAGTGCCAGTGCATGTGTATGCTCTGTACTATCTTCTCAATTTCCCATAGAAATCTTTCTTTTTTTTCCTAATAAATAAGATTTATTTTGAAAATTGACTTAAATGAATCAGGCTCCAAGTGTGTGAAGACATTTTAAGAATAGTTAAATTAACTTTTGCCTTATTCTTAAAGACTTCCTTCGATGGGAACAAAGTAAGAATTTTATATCAGAAGGAAAGAAAAACACTTATGAACACGTATAATGTCTCCTCAACCTGAAAAGCAGGAACGGATAATAAATAGCAAAAATCAGATAAAAAATACTTCTATTATAATAGACACCATATTGCAAGGGCATTTAAAATTAGCAATGCATAACATTTATTTCCTTGACATTTGTCTTCCAAAGAGTTCAAAGTGTTTCAGTGTCAGTTGAAACAGGGGAAGAATCTCAGGGAAGAATCCTTCACATAATAATAGGACCACTGGTAATAATATATCTCAGTTCTTTCAAATCCATAAAGATTCAATTCCTGAGGAGTGACTGAGCTGTGAATAAAGAGATGAGAAACCCTCATCCCTCTGAATTACCTGTGTCAGAATATTTTAACCATAGTACTACGGATAGTAGTAAATTATCCTTATTAACAGGAAATACGTCTCAGATTGGAATCTGAGCAATCAGAAGGGCAGAGAAAAAACACTTTGAATCGCTCTTCATCTTATAAAGAGAAAGGACAGCTTTTTTATGTACGAAGTCAGTTGTCAAGATAGCCTTAGGGAATAAGAGTCTGCAGCATCGAATCCTGCTGCACAGCTGGGACGCCCGCGCCCCAGGTCTTCCTGATCCCAAATCCTGGGCCTGTCCCCCACACACGCTGCCAGGCTGAGGTCATTAGCAATTGCTCTCTTAGGAGCTCCGAGGAAGGGGGAAGGAGCTAGATAGGATGGGAAGGGACGCAAGGAGGCCATGAGCTGCAGGTCCAGGTCAGCTCTGCTGTCCTCAGAACCATTTCTCAGACTGAAACCTCAGGACACACGCCCCCACCCAGAGTCCACACATGCTTCCAGGTGGGGGACTCCGGTATCCGTCCCCAACCCATGTCATTCTTGCCCTTCCCTAAAGGACAGAAAGGTCTCCATCCCCAGGGGAAGGCGTGCACCCTCGGCTCTGAGCCCGTTTACTGTAGAAAGTCAATAAAGTCTTGTGGTGTGAAAATGCACAGCCAGCCCGCTTCTGTGTCTCCCAGAACACTGTTCACGGGGCATGGAGAGACCCCCAGAGAGGAGGAGGGGGTACCACCTAGGCCCCACCAGCCCCTGTAGGGGCGCCACCAGGAACACCCAGCTGACGTCCCCACGTGCCTTCCACGGGTGGCCAGATGCCGGGGTCAGGACCCAACAGACTTTACTGGGACTCAGGCTGTGCCCCACGGGCCAGGAGGGCCTGGGACAGAGTGACACCAGGAAGCCTCAGGTCACCAGGGTCTATGCAAAGCGACCCAGAGGTCTGTGCTCCCTCTTTCCAGGAGGCCATGGCTGGCCCGTACGGGGCACTTCCTCCCCTCCCCGCATCCCTGTGCCTGTGTGCCTGGGGCAGAGAGGGCTTGTGGGGCGGTCAGCATGGTCCTAGAAGTGATGTTAGGACAGTAGGCCTTTGAGTTGTGCCCAAGATTGTGAATCAGAGAAACCACTGAGGAGCCAACACCGATGCAAACTCCCAAGGGTTCCTTACAATCTGGAGCTTGTGTCCTAGTGCACCCGACAGAGCGGAGCAGGGATTTGGACCCTGAGACTAAGAGGCGTAGCAGCTTTGTAGGGGCCATTGGCCCATGGGATACACAGAAAGTTGCACAGTCGTGTCGGTCTACATGCAGGTGGCCGATTGAATTACACCTTACCCTATAGGATCCACTTGACCTGGCCTATTTCTTTGGTCAGAATCGGCGTGCAGTTTTGGCGGGCACAAAGCAGGGTTACATTGTTATGAGTCGATTTACGATTATGGTGTGCCCAGCGGCTTGACTGGGTTGGGGCAACGCCTTAAGACATAAGCAGGTCATGTGGGGGTCATAGGGGAGGTGGCGGTTGTAGCACAAAATTGAATCAGTCCTGCTCTGCTTGTCCAGTGGTAGGGGATTTTTGATAAATTTCCTGGGCCCCACACTTGAAGATCATGCACCTGGGCCACCCTCACCAGGTGGACTCAGTGTGCACACCTTGTGGTGCTGGATCTCTCACACCAGTGTGTAGAGGGCACCCTCCTCACCCTAGTGACTAGGGGCTGGGTGAGCATGGGGCTTGTCCTGAAGGCCAGGCAGCACAGAGGACCGAGGAACACCAGCCCCATCACCATCCCTACTCCCACACACAGGCTGCCCCATGGCTCCCCGTAATGGGCACCTGGCACCTCTGGAGATCCCCCCAGGGTGGACCCGAGGTCCGGCTCCCTGCTGGAGAGGCATCGGGGAGAAGAGAAGCAGGCGGCGCTCGGGGAGACCCACTGCCGGACATGGGATTGTGGCCGAGCCAGACCTTCCACCTAAGCTGACCCTCTGGCTGAAATTCACCTCAGGAGCGAGCCCTGGGTCAGCCAGGAGAGCCCAGCTAGCCACCCAACATCAACACCAGAAATGATGTTGTACCAACCATTTCGGCATTTGGGTGACCCAGCCGGAAGATCTGATAGCTGCATGTGATAGCTTCATGTGATAGACACACACACACCCCACAACCAACAAAAGTCAGAATCCCCCCAATGTTGTCAAACAGCAGCTGGATGGTTACATACACGACACCGTGGTCCCCAATAGGATACCTGGAAGATGCTATAAACCATGACTGCAGAGGTGCTGGAGGCACGGGGATGTGCCTGCTGTGTCCAAAAAGGAGCGCAGAGGGGCAGGAAGCATCCTACAGAGTGGGGGGGGCCCTCCTAGGAAAGGACACCAGGTCCCTGTGAAGGCCATGGATGGTGAAATCATTCCTCTTCTATTTCGGCTTCTGCTTTACCTACTAACTGCCATTTTCCACAATCATAATAGCAAAAAATTTATTTTATGTTTCTATATTTCTTTTTATTGGAGTCCAATTTGTATGAATTCTTGCTTCAGCAAGGGTGTCATTCAGGATAGAAAGAGAGAGAGATTTTCCCAGACAGGCAAAGTATAAAGGAGTTCATGACCACTAAATAGTCCAGTAAGGAATTTTCAGAGGGACCATTCTAGTGGGGGAAAAAAGAGACCAAAAGCAAAAAAGACTAGAAAGGACCAGAGAACGTCACCAGAAACACCAACTCTACCAGTAACACAAAGGCACAAAGTTCATATTTTGAATAAGCACTCTGAATGCTGATACTAAATGCTCCAATCAAAAGATATAGGGTATCAGAGTGCCTTAAAAAACAGGATCCGGGATGCCTGGGTGGCTCAGGGTTTGAGCCTCTGCCTTTGAATCAAGATGCGATCCTAGAGTCTGGGATCGAGTCCCATATTGGGCTCCTGGTGGGAAGCCTGCTTCTCTCTTGGCCTAATTTTCTGCCTCTCTCTCTCTCTCTCTCTCTCTCTCATGCTCTCAAAAATAAAATCGTTATCAAAAAAACAAGGTCCATAGGTATGCTGCCTACTAGATGCTCACCTTAGACCTAGAGACACCAGCAGATTGAAAGTCAGGGGATGGAAAATCATCTATCACGCTAATGGTTATGAAAAGAAAGCTGGAGGACCAATGCTTATATTAGAAAAACTAGATTTGAAACCAAACCCTGGGGGAAACCTGGTGGCTCAGTGGTTGAGCATCTGCCTTCGCCTCAGGGTGTGTTCCTGGGATCCCAGGATCGAGTCCCACATCGGCATCCCTTTGGGGAGCCTTTCTCTCCCTCTGCCTATGTTCCTGCCTCTGCTTCTCTGTGTATCTCTCATGAATAAATAAACTAAATATTCAATCTCAAAAAAGAAAGAACAAATACTGTAAGAAGTGATGAAAAAGGGCATTATTTCAGAGTTAAAAAGACTCTCTATCAGGATCAAACAACTAAATATTTATGCTGCCAACATGGGAGTACCTAAATATGGAAAACAATTACCAACAAACATACAGGAACACACTGATAATAATACAATGACAGGGGATTTTAACACCCACCCACTTATGGCAATGGACCGAGAGTCTATGCTGGAAATCAACAGGGGAACAATAGCCTTGACACACTGGACCACAGGGATCCAACAGATATAGTCTGAACATTTCTTCCTAAAGCAGAATACACATTTCTTTCAAGTGCACATGGGACATTCTCCAGAACAGATCATATCATAGGCCACAAATCAGCCCTCAACAGGTACAACAGGTTCAAGAAGGTTGATATCACACCCTGTATATTTTTGACCACGATGCTATGAAACTCGAAGTCGACAGTAAGAAAAAATTTGGACAGACCAAAAATACGTGGAGATTATGAACATCCTACTAGAGAATGAATGGAGCAACCAGGAGGTTAACGAGGAAATTTAAAACAAATGAAAATGAAAACATGTTTCTCCAAACCTCTGGGATGTAGCAAAGGCAGTCCAAAGAGGGAAGTACATAGCAATACAGGCTTACCTCAGGAAACAAGAAGTCTGGGATCCCTGGATGGCGCAGCAGTTTGGCGCCTGCCTTTGGCCCAGGGCGCGATCCTGGAGACCTGGGAACGAATCCCACATCGGGCTCTTGGTGCATTTAGCCTCCTTCTCCCTCTGCCTAAGTCTCTGCCTCTCTCTCTCTGACTATCATAAATAAATAAAAATTAAATAAAATGTTTTAAAAAAAAGGAAACAAGAAGTCTCTAATACACAACCTAACCCTACACCTAAAGGAGCTGGAAAAGGCATACCAAACAAAGCCTAAAGCCTACAGAAGAAGGGAAAAAATTAAGATGAGAGCAGAAATAAACAATACAGAAATAAAAAAAACAGTAGAATGGAATAATGAAACTAAGAACCGGTTCTTCAAAATAATTAATAAAATGGATCAAGCCCTAGCCAGCCTTATCAACGAGAAAAGAGAAAAGACCTAAATAAATACAATCACAAATGAGAGAAGAGTGATCACAATCAACACCAGAAAAATAAGACAATTATAAGGGAATACTATGAAAGAATATACGTTAACAAACTGGGAGACCTGGAAGAAATGGACAAATCCCTAGAAATGTGCAAATGAGCAAAACTGAAATAGGAAGAAATAGAAAATGTGAACATACCCATAACTAGCAAAGGAATTGAATCAGCAAGGCACCTGGGTGCCTCAGTGGTTGAGCACGTGCTTTGGCTCAGGACATGATCCCGGGGTCCTGGGGAATCAAGTCCCACATCAGGCTCCCCGCATGGAGCCTCATGTTCCCTGTGCCTATACCTCTGCATCTCTGTGTCTCGCATGAATACATAAATAAAATCTTTAAAAAAGAAAAAGAATAAAAAGATGAGAAAGGACCCAAATAAAATCAGAAATGAGAAAAGAGAAATAAAAACCAACACTAGAGAAATACAAAAGATTATAAGAGAATATGATGAAAAATTATATGCCAGCAACCTAGATCCTGGAAGAAATAGATCAATTCCTGGAAATATATAACATAGCAAAAATTAAAAATGAAGAAATATGAAATTTGAACAGACAGTTAACCAGCAAAGAAATTGAATCAGCAATCAAGAATCTCCCAACAGGAGATGCTTAGATCAATAGAACAGAATGGAAAGCCGAAACAAGATACAAACATGTATCTATGACCCATAATGGACAACAAGGCAGGAAGGAATATCCAATGGCACAAAGACAGTCTCTTCAACAAACCCTAACCCTGACTGCAGGATAAGAACAAATGGTGTTGGGAAAACCAGGCAGCCACATGCAGAAGAATGAAACTGGACCACTTTCTTACACAATATATATAAAAAATAAATTCAAAATGGATGAAAGACCTAAATGTGAGACCAAAAAACATATAAAGAAGAAAAGATAGGCAGCAATGACTTTGACATTGGCCATTGGATCTTCTTTCTAGATATGCCTCTGAGGTGAGGGAAACAAAAGCAAAAATCCTATTGGGACTTCATTAAATTGAAAAGCTTCTGCAAAGTGAAGGAAACAACCAAAGCTAAAAGGCAACATACAGGAGGAGGGGCAAGATGGCGGAAAAGTAGGGTCCCCAAGTCACCTGTCCCCTCCAAATTACCTAGATAACCTTCAAATCATCCTGAAAATCTTCGAATTCTGCCTGAGATTTAAAGACAGACCAGCTGGAATGCTACAGTGAGAAAAGTTCGTGCTTCTATCAAAGTAGGATGACAGGGGAAAAAGAAATAAAGAAACAAAAGGCATCGAAGGGGGAGGGGCCCCACGAGGAGCCGGGCTAAGGCCAGGCGGTGTGGCCCCTGGTCAGGAGAGCTTTGTTCCAGAGAAGCAGGATCTGCACCAATCTTCCTGGGCAGAATGGCGCCACAGGGATTCAGAGCAGGACCCCAGGAGGGCAGGGATACCCACGGGCTCCCTGGGACACGAACAGACACCTGCACTCCCAGGAGAGTGCACCAATCTCCCTAAGTGCTGCAGGGCACGTGCACCGACTTGGGAGCAGCTCAGAGGGTTTCGGGCAGGGCTCTGCGTGGAGCAGGTTGCATGCCCCGGGAGCAGCTTGGTGGCAGTGCCTCAAGCAGAGGAAGTGGCTCCGTGCAGAGGGGGCTGTGCGGCTCCGGAAGCAACTCGGAGGTGCTCAGGCCGCGGCTTCCTGAGGGGGCTGCCTGACCAGGAGCAGCTCAGAGGGGCTGGGCGGCAGCTCCGGGGAGAGGCGGCTGCACAGACAGGAGCGTGAATCCAACAGCGCAGGCCCCAGAGCACAGGGCGCCAGGACGCAGCCCAGGATTAGGCCTCCCCGGGGACAGGCAGAGGCCCGGATGGCCCAGGACAGCAAGGACGCTCCTGCCCAGAGCTGAGCAGATCAACGGTCCCACCCCAGAGCCTCCAGGCCCTGC
This sequence comes from Canis lupus baileyi, assembly GCF_048164855.1. NCBI lineage: Eukaryota > Metazoa > Chordata > Mammalia > Carnivora > Canidae > Canis > Canis lupus. The sequence continues at coordinate 32,133,343 of NC_132873.1, forward strand.
AGATGGACTGCTCTGGAGTTACTGTGGGTGCTGAATACAGGTATCCAGAGCTGGCCGCTGCCACTGGGGTTGTTCCTCCAGAGGCCTCACGGGGTAAACTATGCCCACTGAGCCCTGCACCAGGCAGTGGACAGAGCAGCTCCCCCAAGTGCTAACATCTGAAAATCAGCACAACAGGCCCCACCCCAGAAGTCCAGCTAGATGGACAAGTTCCAGGGGAAGTCAAGGGACTTAAAGTATACAGAATCAGAAGATACTCCACCATGTTTTATTTTTTTATTTCTGATTGCTTCGCCTTCCCTTTTTCCCCCTTCTTTCTTTTTCTTTCTCTTTTTTCCTTCTATCTTCCTTTATTCTTTTTTCTTTTTCTCTTTTCTTTCCTTCTTTCTCTCCTCTCTTTTCCTCCGTTTCCCAATACAATTTGTTTTTGGCCACTGCACTGAGCAAATTGACTAGGAGAAGCTCACCTCAAAAGAAAGAATCAGAAACAGTCCTCCCTCACACAGAGTTACAAAATCTGGATTACAATTCAATGTCCTAAAGCCAATTCAGAAGCACTATTATACAACTACTGGTGGCTCTAGAATAAAGCATAAAGGACTCAAGAGACTTCATGACTGCAGAATTTAAATCCAATCAGGGGATCCCTGGGTGGCGCAGCGGTTTGGCGCCTGCCTTTGGCCCAGGGCGCGATCCTGGAGACCCGGGATCGAATCCCACATCGGGCTCCCGGTGTATGGAGCCTGCTTCTCCCTCTGCCTGTGTCTCTGCCTCTCTCTCTCTCACTGTGTGCCTATCATAAATAAAAAAAAAATTAAATCCAATCAGGCAGAAAGTAAAAATCAATGGAATGAGATGCAATCAAAACTAGAAGTCCTAACGACGAGGGTTAACAAAGTAGAAGAACGAGGGAGTGACATAGAAGACAAGTTGATGGCAAAGAGGGAAACTGAGGAAAAAAGAGACAGACAATTAAAAGACCAGGAAGACAGATTAAGGGAAATAAACGACAGCCTGAGGAAGAAAACCTACGTGTAATTGGGGGTCCCGAGGGCGCCAAAATGGACAGAGGGCCAGATAAGTATTTGAACAAATCCTAGCTGAAAACTTTCCTAATCTGGGAAGGGAAACAGGCATTCAGATCCAGGAAATAGAGAGATTCCCCCCTAAAATCAATAAAAACCATCCAACACCTCGACATTTAATAGTGAAGCTTGCAAATTCCAAAGATAAAGAGAAGATCCTTAAAGCAGCAAGAGACAAGAAATCCCTGACCTTTATGGGGAGGAGCATTAGGGTAACAGCAGACCTCTCCACAGCGACCTGGCACCCCAGAAAGGGCTGGCAGGATATATTCAGTGTCCTCCATGAGAAGAACATGCAACCAAGAATACTTTATCCAGCAAGGCTGTCATTCAAAATGGAAGGAGAGATAAAGAGCTTCCAAGACAGGCAGGAACTGAAAGAATATGTGACCTCCAAACCAGCTCTGCAAGAAATTTTAAGGGGGACTCTTAAAATTCCCCTTTAAGAAGAAGTTCAGTGGAACAATCCACAAAAACAAGAACTGAATAGATATCATGATGACACTAAACTCATATCTATCGATAGTAACTCTGAACATGAACGGGCTTAATGACCGCATCAAAAGGCGCAGGGTTTCAGACTGGATAAAAAAGCAGGACCCATCTATTTGCTGCCTACGAGAGACTCATTTTAGACAGAAGGACACCTACAATCTGAAAATTAAATGTTGGAGAACCATTTACCATTCAAATGTTCCTCAAAAGAAAGCAGGGGTAGCCATCCTTATATCAGATAAACTAAAATTTACCCCGAAGAATGTAGTGAGAGATGAAGAGGAACACTAAATCATACTTAAGGGATCTATCCAACAAGAGGACTTAACAATCCTCAATATATGCCCCGAATATGGGAGCTGCCAAATACTTAAACCAATTAATAACCAAAGTAAAGAAATACTTAGATAATAATTATCTTATACTTGGTGACTTCAATCTAGCTCTTTCTACCCTCGATAGGTCTTCTAAGCACAACATCTCCAAAGAAACGAGAGCTTTAAATGATACACTACACCAGATGGATTTCACAGAAATCTACAGAACTTTACATCCAAACTCAACTGAATGCACATTCTTCTCAAGTGCACATGGAGCTTTCTCCAGAATAGACCACATACTGGGTCACAAATAGGGTCTGAACCGATACCAAACGATTGGGATCATCCCCTGCATATTCTCAGACCATAATGCCTTGGAATTAGAACTAAATCATAACAAGAAGTTTGGAAGGAGCTCAAACACGTGGAGGTGAAGGATCATCCTGCTAAAAGATGAAAGGGTCAACCAGGAAATTAAGGAAGTATTAAAAAGATTCATGGAAACTAATGAGAATGAACATACAACCATTAAAATCGTTGGCATGCAGCAAAAGCAGTCCTAAGGGGGAAATATATCACAATACAAGAATCCATTCAGAAACGGGAAACTACTCAAATACAAAAGCTAACCTTACACATAAAGAGGCTAGAGCAAAAAAAAAGCAGATAGATCCTACACCCAACAGAAGAATAGAGTTAATTAACATTCGAACAGAACTCAAGGAAATCGAGACCAGAAGAACTGTGGAACAGATCAACGGAAGGAGGAGTTGGTTCGTTGAACGAATTAATAAGATAGATAAACCATTAGCCAACCTTATTAAAAACAAGAGAGAATATTCAAATTAATAAAATCATGAATGAGAAAGGAGAGGTCACTACCAACACCAAGGAAATACAAACGATTTTAAAAACATATTATGAACAGCCATACACCAATAAATTAGGCAATCTAGAAGAAATGGACGCATTCCTGGAAAGCCAGAAACTGCCAGAACTGGAACAGGAAGAAATACAAATCCTGAACAGGCCAAAACCAGGGAGGAAATTGAAGCAGTCATCCAAAACCTCCCAGGACACAAACGTCCAGGGCCAGATGGCTTCCCAGGGGAATTCTATCAAACGTTTAAAGAAACCATACCTATCCTACTAAAGATGTTTGGAAAGTTAGAAAGAGATAGAGTACTTCCAAATTCGTTCCATGAGGCCAGCATCACCTTAACTCCAAAACCAGACAAAGACCCCACCAAAAAGGAGAATTACAGACCAATAGCCATGATGAACATGGATGCAAAAATTCTCAAGAAGATACTAGCCAATAGGATCCAAAAGTACATTAAGAAAATTATTCACCATGACCAAGTAGGATTTATCCTCGGAACACAGGCTGGTTCAATAACTCGTCAAACAATCAATGTGATTCATCATATCAGCAAGAGACAAACCAAGAACCATATGATCCTTTCATTAGATGCAGAGAAAGCATTTGACAAAATAGAGCATACATTCCTGATCAAAACACTTCAGAGCATAGGGAGAGAAGGAACATTTCTCATCATCTTAAAGGCAATCTAGGAAAAGTCCACAGCAAATATCAGTCTCAGTGGGGCTGCACTGGAGGCCTTTCCCCAAAGATCAGGAACAAGACAGTGATGTCCACTCTCCCACTGCTATTCAACATAGTACTGGAAGTCCCATCCTCAGCAGACAGCAAAAAGACATCAATGGCATTCAAATTGGCAAAGAAGTAGTCAAACACTCCCTCTTCTCAGATGACATAATACTTTACCTAGAAAACCCAAAAGCCCCCACCCCAAGATTGCTAGAACACATACAGCAATTTGGTAGCGTTGCAAGATAAAAAAATCAATGCCCAGAAATCAATGGCATTTCTATACACTGACAATGAGACTGAAGATAGAGAAATTAAGGAGTCAATTTCATTTACAATTGCACCAAAAAGGTTAAGATACCTAGGAATAAACCTAACCAAGGAGGCAAAGGATATACCCTAAAAACAATAGAACCCTTCTGAAAGAAATTGAGGAAGACACAAAGAGATGGAAAAATATTCCATGCTCATGGATTGGCAGAATTATCATTGTGAAAATGTCAGTGGTACCCAGGCAATGAACACGTTTAATGCAAACCCTATCAAAACCATGGACTTTCCTCAGAGAGTTAGAAAAAATTATTTAAGATTTGTGTGGAATCAGAAAAGACCCCGAATAGCCAGGGGAATTTAAAAAAGACAACCTTATATGGGGGCATCACAATGCCAGATTTCAGGGTGTACTACAAAGCTGTGGTCATCAAGACAGTGTGGTACTGGCACAAAAACAGACAAATAGAACAATGGAACAGAATAGAGAACCCAGAAGTGGACCTTGAACTTTATGGTCAACTTATATTCGATAAAGGAGGAAAGACTATCCATTGGAAGAAAGACAGTCTCTTCAATAAATGGGGCTTTGAAAATGGACATCCACATGCAGAAGAATGAAATGAGACCACTCTCTTTCACCATACACAAAGATAATCTGAAAATGGATGAAAGATCTAAATGTGAGACAAGAGTCCATCAAAATCCTAGAAGAGAACACAGGCAACACCCTTTTTGAACTTGGCCACAGGAACTTCTTGCAAGATACATCCATGAAGGCAAAAGAAACAAAGGCAAAAATGAACTGTTGTGATTTCATCAAGATAAGAAGCTTTTGCACAGCAAAGGATACAGTCAACAAAACTAAAAGACAACCTACAGAATGGGAGAAGATATTTGCAAATGATGTATCAGATAAAGGGCTAGTTTCAAAGACCTATAAAGAACTTCTTAAAATCAACACTAAAGAGACAAAGAATCCAATCATGAAATGGGCAAAAGACATGAACAGAAATCTCACAGAGGGAGACACTGACATGGCCAACATGCACATGAGAAAATGCTCTGCATCACTTGCCTCGGAAATAGAAATCAAAACTACAATGAGATACCACCTCACACCAGTGAGAATAGGGAAAATTAACAAGGCAGGAAACCACAAATGTTGGAGAGGATGCGGAGAAAAGGGAACCCTCTTACACTGTTGGTGGGAATGTGAACTGGTGCAGCTACTCCGGAAAACTGTGTGGAGGTTCCACAAAGTGTTAAAAATAGACCTGCCCTATGACCCAGAAATTGCACTCTTCTCTATTTACCCAAAATATTCAGATGCAATGAAATGCCGGGACACCTGTACCCCGATGTTTTTACCAGGAATGTCCACAATAGTGACACTGTGGACGGAGTCCATTGAAAGATGAATGAATAAAGAAGATGTGGTTTATGTATACAATGGAATATTCCTCAGCCATTAGAAACGACAAATACCCACCATTTGCTTCAACGTGGATAGAACCGGAAGGTATTATGCTGAGTGAAGTAAGTCAATCGGAGAAGGACAAATGTATGTTTCATTCAATACGTTAATATAAATAATAGTGAAAAGGAAAATAAGGGAATGGAGAAGAAATGTGTGGGAAATATCAGAAATGGAGACAGAACATAAAGACTCCTAACTCTGAGAAAGTAACTAGGGATGCTGGGAGGGGAGGAGGGCAGGGGGTGCGGGAGAATGGGTGATGGGCACTGAGGGGAGCACATGCCGGGATGAGCATGGGTGTTATTCTGTTTGTTGGTAAATTGAACACCAAGAAAAAATAAATTTACTAAAAAAAAAAAGTTCAAACAACTAAACATTTATGCTGCCAACATAGGAGTACCTAAATATAGAAACCAATTAACAACAAACATACAGGAAATCACTGATAATAATACAATGACATTGGATTTTAACACCCACTTATGGCAATGGACTGATCATCTATGCAGAAAATCAACAGGGGAACAATAGCCTTGACACACTGGACCACAGGGACTCAACAGATATAGTCTGAACATTCTTCCTAAAGCAGAATACACATTCCTTTCAACTGCACATGGGACATTCTCCAGAAAAGATCATATCATGGGCCACAAATCAGCCCTCAACAGGTACAACAGGTACAAGAAGGTTGATATCACCCCTTGTACATTTACGGACCACGACGCTCTGAAACTCGAAGTCGACAGTAAGAAAAAAAATTGGACAAACCAATAATACGTGGAGATTATGAACATCCTACTAGAGAATGAGTGGAGCAACCAGGAAATTAAAGAGGAAATTTAAAACAAATGAAAATGAAAACATGTTTCTCCAAAACTCTGGGATGTAGCAAAGGCAGTCCTAAGAGGGAAGTACATAGCAATACAGGCCTCAAGAAAGAAGAAGTCTCCAATACACAGCCTAACCCTACACTTAAAGGAGCTGGTAAAGGAATAGGAAACAAAGCCTAAATCCTACAGAAGAAGGGAAAAATAAAATTGAGAGAAGAAATAAACAATGCAGAAAAAAACAAAACAGTAGAATGGAATAACGAAACTAAGAGCTGGTTCTTCAAAATAATTAATAAAATGGATCAAGCCCTAGCCAGCCTTATCAACGAGAAAAGAGAAAACCTAAATAAATAAAATCACAAATGACAGAAGAGAGATCACAATCAACACCAGAAAAATAAGACGATTATAAGGGAATACTATGAAAGATTATACACTAACAAACTGGGAGACCTGGAAGAAATGGACAAATCCCTAGAAATGTGCAAATGAGCAAAACTGAAATAGGAAGAAATAGAAAATACGAACAGACCCATAACTAGCAAAGAAATTGAATCAGGAAGGCACCTGGGTGCCTCAGTGGTTGAGCATCTGCTTTGGCTCAAGTCATGTTCCCGGGGTCCTAGGGGATCACGTCCTACATCAGGCTCCCTGCATGAAGCCTCATTTTCCCTCTGCCTATAACTCTGCCTCTCTGTGTCTCTCATGAATACATAAATAAAGGTGCAGCCACTGTGGAAAACAGTCTGGAGGGTCCTCGAGAAATTAAAAATAGGGGATACCTGGGTGGCGCTGTGGTTTGGTGTCTGGCTTTGGCCCAGGGCGTGATCCCTGAGACCCGGGATCGAATCCCACGTCGGGCTCCCAGTGCATGTAGCCTGCTTCTTTCTCTCCCTGTGTCTCTGCCTCTGTCTCTGTGACTATCATAAAAAAAATTTTAAAAAGACGTTAAAAATAGAGTTACCCTACGATTCCAAAATTGCACACCTAGGTATTTACCCCGAGGATACAAAAGTAGTTTAGTAGATTTGAAGAGGAACATGCAGCCCAGTGTTGGTAGCAGCGTTATCAACAACAGCGAAACTGTGTATAGAGCCGAGATGTCCATCGACAGATGAATGGGCAGAGATGATGTGTTAAATATACACACTGCAACATCACTGGGTCATCAGAAGGGATGAAATGAAGCCATTTACAATGACGTGGGAGAAGTGGAAGGGAATTATGCTAAATGAACTCAGTCAGAGAATACAGATACCAAATACCATACAATTGCATTCACATGTGAATTTTAAGAAACCAAACAAACTGGCAAAGGGGCAAAGGGTGGGATGAGAGATGCAAACCAAGAAACACACTCTTAACCACAGAGAATAAACTAATAAATACCAGAGGAAGGTGGGGGGTGGGAAATCAGGGGATGGGGATAGTGGAGGGCACCTGTGGCCAGTACCAGGCATTGTAAACAAGGGTTGAATCACTATGTGGTAAACCTGAATCTATATCATACTGTGTTTACAAAGAGGAATTCAAGAAAACTTTAAAATAATAATTGGTAGTATAGAGGATACATGTGCACACAAGAGATAAAATCTGAAAGGCAACTGAAAATCCAAATAAAGAGTATTTAGAGCTACAAATCCCCTCCTTAGCTCAGCTCATGAGAATTCTGCCATGCCTATTCTCACCCCAGAGAAGACTGGATTTTGATTCTCTGGGGAGGCCACTGACTTGGTGAAGTCAGGCTATCTTTGAAACCAAAACCTAAATAGAGTGCATCAAACTAAACTGCCCAAGATGCTAGGAGTCCCAGTGCAGGCACATGCCAAGACACAAACTCTAACCATACACAGACATAACCCTTACCCTACACTTAAGCCTAATGTTAACCTAACTCTTAAACAAGAACTATCACTAATCAAAAACCAAACACAAACCCCAAGACCAAAACACATTCACTGAACCTACCTCCCAAGCCACACCCTAACTCCTAAACCTATTCTGAGGTTTCCTTAACCCTGACCCTTACCTTAAATCTAATCGTAACCCTAACCTCTAACCCTAACCTTAACTTAATGTACTCAAATCCTATTCCTAAACTTAATTTGTACCCTAACCCTAACCCTCTAATACTAACCCTATCTCATACCCCAAACTGTACACTACCCATACCCTAAAACTAATCCCTAACCCACTGCCTAACCCTATCTCTTACCCTTTTCCAAAACCGTACCCTGACCCTACCCTGACCCTGACCTGACCGCATCACTAACCCCTAACCAAACACTAACCCTAACACTAGCACTAAACCCTATCCTAAGCCTAACCCTCGCCCTAACCCTATACTTAGCCCTAACTTTAACTCTAACCCTTAACGCTAACCCCTAACCCTAACTCACACCCTAACCCCTAACCCTAACTGCAAACCTAATCACAACCGTAACACTAACCATAACCCTAACCCCAACTCCTAACATCCTGCCCTAATCCCTAAGCCTAAACCCAAACCCTAACTCTAAATCCTGTCCCTAACACTAACCCTAACCCCTTTCCCTAATCCCTAATCCCAGGCCTAACTCCTAACCATTGACCCTTACCCTTATCCCTCAGGCTATCCTCTAATCTGTAACCATAAGCATAATCACTAAACCCTAACATCTAACCTAACTTAGCCACCAACTGCCTCCCCTCCCCTGACCCTACCATTCATTCTACCCATTCACTTACCCTGTGGTTCTGAGTAGTCCCTTCTGATGTGGATGTGGCCCCCAACGGCACCTTCAGAGTCCTCCAGGGGGTCCTGAGGAAGCCAGGATCCTGTGAGTGTGGATGTGGGCCCATGTGTTCCTGAGTCATAGTCAGCGGGTCCTGAGGACGCCGGGTCTCCTGTCACTGTGGACTATGCCTCACATCCTCTGGAAGCCTAACAGCAGGTCCTCAGGAGGCCGAGGGCTCCTGTCAGCCTGGACATGGCCCCATGGCCCCCAGAAAACTCATTGCGGGTCCTGAGGGGGCTGTGGGCTCCTGTCAGCATAGACGCAGCCCCATATGTCCTGAAGCCAAAGTGCTGATCCTAAAGAGGCTGGAGACCCTGTCAGTTTGGATTCGGCACCCACATTTTTCTTACGCCTCACCACAGGCCCTGACAAGGCTGGGGTCTTCTGTCTGCATGGAAGCATCCCCATATTTCCCGAAGTCTACACCGGGTTCCTGAGGACGTCAGCGTCCTGGTGTGTGGGCGTGGCCCCAAGTCCTCCCATAGCCTCACTGCGGATTCTGAGGAAGCCAGGGCTCCTGACACCATGGATGCGGCCCCCACCTTCCAGAAGACTCAAATTATGTCCTGAGTGGCCCGGGAGCTCCTGACAGAGTGGACGCAGCACCACAGCTTCCTGAAGCCTCCCTGCAGGTCCTGAAGCGGCCCAGGTGTTCCTGTCAGGGTGGATGCGGGCCCACATCTATCCTGGGAATCTGAGCAATCAGATGGGCAGAGAAAAAACACTTTGACTTGCTCTTCGTCTTATAAAGAGAAAGGACAGCTTTCCTATGTACAAAGTCAGTTGTCAAGATAGCCTTAGCGAATAAGAGTTGCAGCATCAAATCCCGCTGCACAGCTGGGACGCCCGAGCCCCAGGTCTTCCTGATCCCAAATCCCTGGGCCTGTCCCCCAACACAGGCTGCCAGGCTGAGGTCATTAGCAATTGCTCTCTTAGGAGCTCCGGGGAAGGGGAAAGGAGCTAGATAGGATGGGAAGGGACACAAGGAGGCCGAGAAAATGAAGGCCTTTCCACTTTAAGTTCAGCGTTCGACATGTCCAGCCATCCCAGGCCCCTGTGAAGAAAAGCTGAAATTTACATTACTTCAGTTACAGGAAAATAACAAAAGTTTACAGCTTAATACCCTGGAAAGCCCCACAATAGAATAAAAACTGAGCCCAGGCCAAGTGCAGGAAGCCCCTATTAGAATGAGAATAGATCTCAATGCCTTTGAAGGCCCCATATCAAAATGTAAACAGAACTTGAGGGGGATCCCTGGGTGGCGCAGCGGTTTGGCGCCTGCCTTTGGCCCAGGGCGCGATCCTGGAGACCCAGGATCGAATCCCACGTCGGGATCCCGGTGCATGGAGCCTGCTTCTCCCTCTGCTTGTGTCTCTGCCTCTCTCTCTCTCTCTCTGTGACTATCATAAAAAAAATAAAATCTTAAAAAAAAAGAAGTTTAAAAAAAAAAAGAACTGAGGAATTTCTCCAGCCCTTCGGGAGTACCCCGAGACCAACCCTTAAAACTAAGCTAAAACCCACCTCAGGGTCCAAGTCCCTGCTCTGCTCTGTCAGGTATACTTGGACACAAGCTCAAGCTTGTAAATAAACTCTCATGTGTTTGCCTTGGAGCCAGCTTTTCGGTGGTTTCTCAGATTAGCAATCTTCGGCACAACAATCTGAAATAAAAAAACAAAACCAAAAGAAGCTCGGACACAGAGTGAACGCAGGGTTCTGAGAGAAGCCACGGAGACCTGGGGGCTTGGCCGCTCTTCTGTGGAGGCCCCAGCAGACTGGGGTGGGGGATGCTCTGCCCCAGAGCCAGAGGACCCAGAGACCGCACCTGCATCCCACCTATCAGGGCCAGGTCTCAGGAACAGGGCAGCACAGCCCGCTGAGACCAGAGGTGCTGACGCCCACCCCGCCTCTGACCCCCGCAGGTGCATCTCCCAGGCAGATGTGCACCTGACAATCAGCGCCATGGCCCATCCCCAGACCCCACACAGAGCATTCGCTGCCACCAAGTTGTTGGACCACAGTGGCTGCAGAGCTGAAGCTCTGCCTGGAAAGTAGGGTCTAGATTCCTTTGTACTTTGTGCTCTTTTTTCATTTATTTTCTTTGATTCTTTTTTATTAATTGCCTTATTTTAATTTCTATGTATGTACCTTATATATTTCTTATTTTTACTTTCATAGTACTTTGATTGTGATTCTTTTTTTAATTTTTTTCAATTTATTTATGATAGTCACAAACAGAGAGAAAGAGAGAGAGAGAGAGAGAGAGAGGCAGAGACACAGGCAGAGGGAGAAGCAGGCTCCATGCACTGGGACCCCGACGTGGGATTTGATCCAGAGTCTACAAGATCATGCCCTGGGCCAAAGGCAGGCACTAAAACCCTGCGTCACCCAGGGATCACTTTAATTGTTTCTATTTTGGGATTTAGAATCTTTTAACAAGCTGGCCAAAATAATCTGGGTTTTATTTTGTTTTGTTTTGTTTTTTGGGGGGGAGGGCAGTTGTTATTGTTTTTCTTGTTTTTCCTTTTTCTTCCTTCTTTCTTTTCTGGAAAATATAATGAGATGGAGAAAATCACCTCCATAAAATAACATGAGGTCTACTCACAGCCAGGAAGTTCATCAATACACATATATGATGTCTAACTACAGTTTAAAACAATGATTATAAAGACAACAGCTGGGCTAGAAAAAGAGCAAAGAAGAAAACTAGAGAAACCTTTACTGTAGAAATAAAAGAACTAAAATCTAGTCAGCCCAATGTTAAAAATGGTATAACTGAGATGCAGTCCCAAGTGGAAGCCTTCAAAACAAGAATGGTTATGGACCACAGAGACAGACGTAGGGAAGTCATCCACTTATTAAAACAATAACATTCATACCATAGGAGACTCAGAAGATGAAGAGAGAGAAAAGGTGGGCCTTGCTCAGACATTAGAAACAACAAATACCCACCATTTGCTTCAAAGTGGATGGAACTGGAAGGTATTATGCTGAGTGAAGTAAGTCAATCGGAGAAGGACAAACATTGTATGTTCTCATTCATTTGGGGAATATAGATAATAGTGAAGGGAATATAAGGGAAGTGAGAAGAAATGTGTGGGAAATATCAGAAAGGGAGACAGAACATAAAGACTCCTAACTCTGGGAAAGGAACTAGGGGTGATGGAAGGGGAGGAGGGCGGGGGTGGGGGTGAATGGGTGACGTGTACTGACGGGCTGAGCACTGGGTGTTATTCTGTATGTGAGCAAATTGAATACCAATAAAAAGTAAATTTATTATTAAAAAAAGGAAAAAGAAAGAAAAAGTGGCATCTGGGTGGCTCAGTCACATAAGCTATTGTCTTAGGCTCAGATCATGATCCAGTTCCCAAGGCAGGCTCCCTGTTTGCAGGGAACCTGCTTCTCCCTCTCCATCTGCCCCTCTCTCTCTTGGTTTTTCTCTCCTCTCTCTTTCAAATAAATAAATGACATCTTTAAAAAGAAACAAACAAACAAACCCAGAAGGAAGAGAAATCTCCCATGTAGAAGAATTTCAAAGAAGTTGTACAGACATTCCACCCTCAAGTTGATTAGCATAGCCTCCCACTCATATGTATGGAATACACATAGTAACTTCCTTCTACAAAATATAATATGAAAATGTGTATATAAAAATAATAATATAATAATAATAATAATCACTTTACAACGGAGAAAGCTGACAAACAGTACCTCAGCAAGATGATCAGATTGATACCAAGACTGATAAATCATGTTGATAATATCTATCCTTTATATGATTTAATTAAAATGGCAGTGTATCTCTTTATATAATCCACAAAAAGAGTTTAATCATGAGATAACAGACATTTCCCAACTGAGGGAAATTTTACAAAATACTCTACTTCTCAAAGTGTACCAGTTCAACGACAACAAGGAAAGGCAGAAAGACTGTCACAATCCAGAGGAGCCTAAGAAAACATGAGTACAAATGGAATGGGATATGAGGGATGGTAACTTAGCAAAAACTAAGGAAATCTGAATAAAGTATGGTCTTTGGTTAATGAGAATATTTTAATATTGATTCAAGGCTAATATTTGTACCTTCCTAATATACCACCAACATCATATCCCTACCCCACAACATCCACGCCCACACCATCGGCCCCCAGCAAGGACCCAGTACATCTGCCCCCTGTGGGACATGCTCAACCTCCCCGGGGTTCTCTGGATACCCTCCTCCCATCAGAAGCCAGATTGTCCCATAGAGAACCCAGAGGTTGCAGGGAGGAGGGAAGGCAGAGATCCCCGAAAGGCTGGGTGTAGGTGAGCGGTGCAGAGGATACATTGGGCCCTGCCTCCGCCCACTGTCTGTCCTGGAGGGCGGCACACCCTGCACAGGACACCAGCCCCTAACCCAGAGGGACCTGGGCTGACCTGGTTCTGTGCTCTGTGGGGACTAGGTTGAATTGAGCCCCTCCCAGGCCCAACACAAAGACTAATGGGATCCAGGCCCCCATGGTCCTGGTCAGCCCTGGATTCTGGCCCCAGCCTGAGCGAGCCCTCTCACAGGTGGATGTGGCCTCCTGGGCCCTGGGCGTGCCCCACAGATCCAGGTCGCTAACCTAGGGCAGACTGGGGGATCCCGGGACACCCCAGGGTAGGGAGAGGATGGATAGGCCGGTTGGCCCCACCCAACCCCACACCAGGAGGCAGGCTCTTCCAGGTATTGGGGCCCCAGAGGGCCCAAGGCAGGTGTTCAGCTGCCCTACGGGGCCCCAGTACACGAGCCCATGAGCTGCAGGTCCAGGTCATCTCTGCTGTCCTCAGAACATTCACTCAGGCTGAAATCTCAGGACACACGCCCCCACCCGGAGTCCACACATGTTCCGACAATGTGGACTCTAGCACCCGCCTCTCCACACCGTGTGATTATTGCCCTCCCCTAAAGGACAGAAAGGTCTTCCTCCCCAGGGGAAGGCGCGCATTAGGCTCTGAGCCCCTTTGCTGTAAAAAGTCAATAAAGTGTTGTGCAAAAATGCACAGCCAGCCCGTTTCTGTTTCTCCCAGAACTCTGTGCATGGGGCGTGAAGAGACACCCAGAGAGGAGGAGGGGGCACCATCCAGGCTCCAAACAGCCCCTGCAGGGGCGCCACCAGGTACACAGAGCTGACGTCCCCATGTGCCTTCCAGGGGCAGCCAGACGCCAGGGCCAGGACCCCACAGACTTTACCTGGACTCAGGCTGTGTCCCCGGGCCAGGGGTGGCTGGGACAGAGAGACAGCCAGGGAGCTTCAGGTCACCAGGGTCTGTGCACAGTGACCTGGGAGGTCTGTGCTCCCTCTGTCCTGAGGGCCAAGGATGGCCGAGTTCCGGGACACTTCCTCCCGTCCCCACATCCCCGTGCCTGTATGCCTGGGGCACAGAGGGCCTGTGGGGCGGTCAGCGTGGCCCTGGAAGGGATGTCAGGACACCAGGCCCTGGTGTTGTGCCCAAGATTGTAAATCAGGGAAACCACCAAGGAGCCCACACTGATGGAAACTCCCGAGGGTTTCTTTACAAGCTGGAGCTTGGGTGTAATTTCACCAAACACAGTGGAGCAGGGATGTGGATCCTGGGACTAAGAGGCATAGCAGCTTTATAGGGGCCAGTGGCCCATGGGATATGCAGAAAGTTGCACAGTCATGATGGTCCACACACAGGTGGCCAATTGAATTACACTTGACCAAATAGTATCCACTTGAGCTGGCCTATTACTTTGGTCAGAATTGTCGCACAGTTTTCGGGGGCACAAAGCAGGGTTACATTGTTATGAGCCGATTTCCGATTAGGGTGTGCCTAGCGGCCTGACTAGGGTGGGGCAGCGCCTTAAGCAATAAGCAGCTCATGTGGGGGTCATAGGGGAGGAGGTGGGTGTAGCACAAAATGGAATCAGTCCTGCTCTGCTTGTCCAGGGGTAGGAGATTTTTGTTAACTTTCCTGGGTCCCACACTTGCAGCTCACGAACCTGGGCCACCCTCACCTGGTGGACTCAGCCTGCACACCTTGTGGTGCTGGATCTCTCACACCAGCGTGTGGAGGGCACCCTCCTCGCCCTAGTGAGTAGGGGCTGGGTGAGCATAGGGCTCGCCAGAAGGCCAGGGAGCACAGGGGACCGAGAACCCAGCCCAGACCCCAACTCGACTCCCATACACAGGCAGCAACAGGGCTCCCCGCCATGGGCAGCCAGCTCCTCAGGATCTCCCCACAGGGCGGCGCTGAAGTCTGGCTCCCTGCTGGAGAGGCATCTGGGAGAAGAGAAACAGCAGGTGCTCAGCGGGACCCCCTGAGGACATGGGAATTTGGCTGAGTCGGACCTTCCAGCTCAGCTGACCCTCCAGTGGAAAGTCACTGCAGGAGCAAGCCCTGAGTCGGCAAGGAGGGCCCAGCTATCTGCCCAGCGCCAGCACCAGAAATGATGTTGTGCCAACCATTTCAGCATTTGGATGACCCAGCCAGAGGATCAGATAGCTGCACGTGATATCTGAATGTGATAGACACACACACAAACTAAAACCAACAAAAGTCAGAATCCCCCCCAATGTTGTCAAACAGCAGCCAGATAGTTACATACACGATGCTGTGGTCTCCAATAGGATACATGGTAGACGCTATAAACCATGACTACAGAGGTACTGGAGGCACAGAGATGTGCCTGCTGGGTTTCAAAAAGGAGCACAGAGAGGCAGGAAGCATCCTACGGAGGGCGTGTCCCTTCTAAGAAAGGACACCAGGTCCCTGTGTAGGCTACAGATTGTGAAATCTGTCCTCCTCTCTTTGAGCCTCTGGTTTTCCTCCTCTTTTGTTCTTCTTAATTATAGTTTAGCCTCCACCCTGCATCCAAGACAATGACCAAAGAGGCTTCCTTATGACATCGCATCCTAAAAGGAGGCCGAGCTCTGGCTACCAGGTTCAGAAATGGTCATTGCCTAGGTGTATGCTGATCCCCCGAACTTGTGGCTTCACGGTTCTTCTCTCCCTGCAGAACGAGGGGAACCACAGGTCTTACAATGAAAGACGCCCACTTTCCCTGGGGCAGTACTATCCCTTGTGGAAGACGTCATCTGGGCCAAGTAGGACAAGTGGGGCGATCAAGAATAGTCCTCAGGTGAGACATAAGCAAACACTTACCTTTGATGTCATGCTTTATTTGTTCATCCATTTATTATTTGTTAAATATTTTCGTTTCATGTCCTCTCTATACCCAACATGGAGTTCAAACTCACAACCCTGAGATCAAGATCCCCCAACCAGGCCAGCCAGGCACCCCAGTGCCATGTTTCATAACTCTTTGCTTCCTTGACTATCTCTGCATCCAACTGGAACATTAAGTCCAGGACGGGAAGCTTTAGTTACCTCCGAATCCTAGAACATTCTCACTGTATCCCAATCCTAGATTGACATTTACCATTGAATAGCACTTTAAATAAATAGTAAAATAACTACTACAGTAAAGGAAATTATCAACTTTTCACGTGTGTGTGCCCTGCTCCCTGGGCTCCCAGGGAAGCTATGGTTTCTTTCACATTCATCAGGTCCAAATGACTCCACCACACCTCAAAGCGTGGGCTCAGTTTCTGCCCTGACACATGCAAGACCCCTGCATCAATTAACATGTATCAATCAAAGAGAGCCTGACTGGCTTGGTGTTGTTCGTAAGAACATGGGACTCTTGCTCTTGGGGTAGCAAGTTCTAGCCCCATGTTGGCTGTAGAGATTACAGAAAAATAAAATCTTAAAAACAATCAATCAGTTGATCTTGGGGAGACACAGCCCCGGATCCCACAAGGGCAGAGAGCCAACTGAAGGGTCTACGCACAATATTATAAGCAGCAGTGCACAAAATCTGAACTTTCAGAAGTCTCCTAGAGTGGGGGACACACCAGCCTTAAGGTGTTCAGGTGGAGAAGTGGGGGGCAGTCCCTGGAGACACAGGGCGGGCTCAGGATCCCAAGGGTCCCAAGGACAGTGGCGCCAACTGTTCCCAGGCACAGGAGCAGGAACCCGGCTGAGAGCAGCAGGACTCGGGCCAGCTGTCTACCCTATGTGGCCATAAGCTGCAAACCCCTGTGCAGTCACAGGGCCCCGTTCCTGGGACAGACCAGCAAAGGCCAGGAGTGCAAGGACACCCTCCCAGGCAGGAAGAGCACAGGGCTCCACCAGGCAGCCCCTAAAATTTGGAGTTTAATAATTCAGTCACTTGTCTGTCGGGAGGCTGAGAAAATTGAGGCCCTTCCACTTTAAGTTCACTGTTAGCACAAGAACTGCCATCCGAGGACCCTGTGAATAAGAGCTAAAATTTACATTTCTTCAGTTACAGGAAAAAAAGAAAAAAACACGTTACAGCCTAGGGTCCCAGAAAGCCCCATATTAGAATGAGAACAAAGCTCAATGCCCTTGAAGGCCTCATATCAAAATGTAAACAGAACTTTAGGAATTGCTCCAGCCCTTCTGGAGGTCCCTGAGACCAGCCCTTAAAACTAAGCTAAAACTCACCTCGGGGGCCAAGTCCTTCCTCCACTATGTGGGGTATACTTGGACCCAAGCTCGAGTTTGTAAATCAACCCTCCTGTGTTTGCATTGGTGTTGGCTCCTTAGTTGTTTCTCCGATTCAGAATCTTGGGAACAAGACCCCCATGTTCCCTCCCCACCTGGGCTGATCCCCTGTCCCCTCCAACCCAGGCTGACCCTCAGTCACCTCCCGCCCACAGCAGCTTGGCACAAGCCCTCACAGAGGTCCCACGGTCACGGTCGGCACTCTGGCTGTCCCCAGCCTCCCAGGAGAAGAAAGGAGGTTTCGGTAGGACACATTCCCATGGTGGCCCCAGGGTTCCCTGCCCAGGATGGCAGCTAGGGACAGGCTGTGGTCTGTGTCCCTGATGCCAGCTCCTCCTCCCTGGTTTTCCTGCAGGAAATGAAGGAGGAGGCCTCGTCTCCTCCAGGGACATCATGCAGATAGACCTGGACATGAACAGGACTTTCGGCAGCCAAATCATGTTTTGGGATTGCTAGGGGGTGGGGTGTGGCTGCTGATTCAGGGGGCTTCAGGGCCTCGGGGGTGTCCCAGAGGCTTCTGGGTAGGGAACACAGGCCGGGGGAAGCAACAGCAGCCAGCAACACACCACTGTATGGTAGGGTGCCGGGGATGACCACCGTGCCCCAAAACCCGGGGCTTCGGGGATGAGGAAGTCACTACGTTGGCGCCTCTAGGGGTTTCCATGGGAGCTGAACCCCAAAGGGGTGAGGGACAGCCCCTTGAAAAGCAGGGGGCTGCGGTGGGGCCCGTGGAGGGCAGTAACCGGACCTGGGGCCAGGCGGCATGGCAGTGGCTGGAGCAGGACACACATCCATCTGATGAGGGTCGGACGGGTCAGGGAGACACCCACACTTGGTGTTTTATATATATCTAAATTCTATGCATTTAATTTGAGACAATTTGCAATTTGTAAACATACATAGTATGATGATCCCCAGATAATGCCCCCGGTCCAGCCAGCGCCCTTCACTGACCACACGGGGCCCCAGGGGCAGGTGTCACAGCAAACCCCAGACTGAGGTCCCCTTTATCTGTAGACATATCCGTGTGCATCTGAGAGAATGTGGATGCCCTGTGTTGGCAGGCCCCCCACGCCATCCCCCTCATTCCCCACCCCCACACCATCCCCCTTCGTCATCATCCCCAATGGCATCCCACCTATACCATCCCCCTCACACCCACACAGCCCCACAATATCCCCACCCACACCACACCCCCACCATCCCCCCTACATCATACCCCACACGCCACCACCATCATGCCCCTGCCCCCACAACATCCACCCCCACACCATCTGCCCCCAGCAAGGACCCAGTGCAGCTGCCCCTTGTGGGACATACTCAGCCTCACCAGGGATCTCTGGACACCCTGCTCCCATCAGAAGACCGGGTTTCCCATAGAGTACCCAGGGGTGGAATGAAGGAGGGAAGGCAGGGAGCCCCTGACAGGGTGGTTGCAGGTGAGTGGTGCAGAGGACCCACTGTGCCCTGCCTCCACCCACTGTCCCTCCTGGAGGGCGGCACACCCTGCATCGGACACCAGCCCCTAACCCAGAGGGACATGGGCTGGCCTGGCCCCAGACTCTGTGGGGGCTGCGGGGATTTGAGACCCCCAGGCCCAACACAAACACTAACGGGATCCAGCCGCCCAATGGCCCTGGCCAGCCCTGGATTCTGGCCCCAGGCTGAGAGAGTCCTCCCACAGCTGGATGTGGCCTATTGGGCCCTGGGCGTGCCCAACACGTGCCTAGGTCGCTGAACTAGGGCAGGCCTGGGGATGCCGGGACACCCCAGGTTGGGGAGAGGAGGGGTAGGCGGTGGGCCTCACCCACACCAACACCAGGAGACAGGCTCCACCAGGTGTTGGGACCCCAGGGGGCCCAAGTCCGGGGTCCAGATGCCCTGCGGGGACCCAGTGCAGGAGCCCATGACCTGCAAGTCCAGGTCAGCTCTGCTGTCCTAAGAACCGTCTCTCAGGCTGAAACCTCAGGACACTTCCCCACCCAGAGTCAAAACATGTTCCGAGGTGGGGGACTCCAGCACCAGACCCCACCCCACATGTGATTCTTGACCTCCCCTAAAGGACAGAATGGTCTCCCTCCCCAGGGGAAGGCACGCACCCTCGGCTCTGAGCCCATTTGGTGTAGAAAGTCAACAGAGTGCTGTGGTGCGAAAATGCACAGCCAGCCCCTTTCTGTGTCTCCCAGAACTCTGTGCAGAGGGTGAGGAGAGACCCCGAGAGAGGAGGAGGGGCTACATCCACGCCCCAAACAGCCCCTGCAGTGGCGTTGCCAGGCACACCCAGCTGACATCCCCACGTGCATTCCAGGGGCAGCCAGACACCAGAGTCAGGCCCCACAGACTACTGGGACTCAGCCTGTGCCCCGCAGGCCAGAAGTGGCTGGGACAGAGTGACAGCCAGGGAGCCTCAGGTCACCAGGGTCTGTGGAAAGTGACCTGGGAGGTCTGTGCTCCCTCTGTCCAGGGGGCCGGGGCTGGCTGGGTTCCGGGGCACTTCCTCCCCTCCCTGAACCACTGTGCCTGTGTGCCTGGGGCACAGAGGGCCTGCGGGGTGGTAGCGTGGCCCTGGAAGAGATGTCAGGACCACAGGGCCTTGTGTTGTGCCCAAGATGGCGAATCCGAGAAACCACCAAGGAGCCCACACCGATGCAAACTCCCGAGGGTTTCTTTACAAGCTGGAGCTTGGGCCCAGTGCACCGGACACAGAGGAGTAGGGACTTGGACACCGAGACTAAGAGGCATAGCAGCTTTATAGGAGCCAGTGGCCCATGGGAATGCTGAAAGATGCGTAGTCATGTCAGTCCACACGCAGGTGGCCGATTGAATTACACTTTACCCTATAGTATCGACTTGAACTGGCCTATTACTTTAGTCAGAATTGGCACGCAGTTTTATGGGGCACAAACCAGGGTTACATTGTTATGAGCCATTTTCGAATTAGGGTGTGCCCAGCGGCTTGAGTCTGGTGGGGCAGCACCTTAAGCTATAAGCAAGTCATGTGGGGTCATAAGGGAGATGACAGGTGGAGCACAAAATGGAATCAGTCCTGCTCTGCTTGTCGAGGGGTAAGGGATTTTTGTTAAATATCCTGGGTCCCACACTGCAGCTCACGCACATGGGCCACCCTCACAAGGTGTACTCGGCGTGCACAACTTGTGGTGCTAGATCTCTCACACCAGGGTGTGGAGGGAACCCTCCTCGCCCTAGTGAATAGGGGCTGGGTGAGTATGGGGCTCATCCTGAAGGCCAAGCAGCACAGGGGACCGAGGAACCCCAGCCCAGTCCCCACCCAGACTCCCAAACAGAGGCAGCCCCAGGGCTCCCCCCCATGGGCAGGGCAGCCCCAAGGTCTGGCTCCCTGATGGAGAGGCATCAGGGAGAAGATAAGCAGACAGCTCATGGGAGGACTCACTGCCGCACATGGGAATATGGCCAAGCCAGACCTTCCAACTCAAATGACTCTCCAGCGGAAAGAAACTACACGAGGGATCCCTGGGTCTGCTAGGAGAGCCTAGCTACCCGCCTAGCACCAGCACCAGAAATGATGTTGTGCCAACCATTTCAGCATTTGGGTGACCCACCCAGAGGATCAGATAGCTGCACGTGATAGTGACATGTGATAGACACACACACACCCCAAAACCAACAGAAGTCGGAATCCTCCCCAATGTTGTCTAACAGGAGCCAGATGGTTACATACACGACGCTCTTGTCCCCAGTAGGATACATGGAGATGCAATAAACCATGACTGCAGAGGTGCTAGAGATACAGAGATGTGCTTGCTGGTTTCCAACAAGGAGCACAGAGGTGCAGGAAGAATCCTACGGAAGGGAGGCCCCTTCATGGAAAGGACACTATGTCCCTGTGATGGCTACGGATGGTGAAATCTGTCCTCCTCTCTCTTAGCTTCTGGTTTTCCTCCTAAATGCCATTTTCCTCAATCATAAGACCAAAAATTTATTTTATGTTTTTAAATTCCTTTTTATTGGAGTCCAATTTGTATGAATTCTTGCTTCAGCAAGGGTGTCATTCAGGAGAGAAGGAGAGAGAAAGATTTTCTGGACAGTCAACATATCAAGGATTTCATGACCACTTAACCAGTCCAGTAAGGGATTAAGAGGGACTCTTCTAGTGGGGGAACAAAAAGAGACCAAAAGCAATAAAGACTAGAAAGGACCAGAGAACGTCACCAGAAACACCAACTCTTCTGGTAACACAAAGGAACATAGTTCATATCTGTGAATAATCACTCTGAATGCTGATATACTAAATGTTCTAATCAAAAGATATAGGGTATCAGAGTGGCTTAAAACACAGGATCCGGGATACTTGGGTGTTTCAAGGGGTTGAGCATCTGCCTTTGACTCAGGCTGTGATCCTGGAGTCTGGGATCATGTCCCATATTAGGCTCCTGGTGGGGAGTCTGCTTCTCTCTCTCCCTAATTTTCGGCCTCTCTCTCTCTCTCTCTCTCTGATAAATAAAATCGTTATTAAAAAAACGAGATCCATCTGTATGCTGCCTACAAGATGCTCACCTTAGACCTATACACACCAGCAGATTGAAAGTCAGGGGAGGGAAAATCATCTACCACGCTAATGGATATCAAAAGAAAGCTGGAGGACCCATACTTATATCAGACAAACGAGATTTGAAACGAAACCCTGGGGGACACCTGGTGGCTCAGTGGTTGAGCATCTGCCGTCGGCTCAGGGTGTGATCCTGGGATCCCAGGATCGAGTCCCACATCACCCTCCCTTTGGGGAGCCTGCCTCTCTCTCTGCCTATGTTTCTGCCTCTGCCTCTCTGTGTATCTCTCAAAAATAAATAAATAATATATTTAAATCTCAAAAAGAAACAACAAATATTGTATGAAGAGATGAAGAAGAACATTATTTCATAATTAAAAAGACTATCAAGATCAAACAACTAACTATTTGTGCTGCCAACATGAGTACCTAAATATAGAAACCGATTAACAACAAACGTATAGGAAATCACTGATAATAATACACTGACAGAGGATTCCAACACCCACTTATGGCAACGGACCGATCGTCTATGCAGAAAATCAACGAGGGAACAATAGCCTTGACACACTGGACCACAGGGACTCGACAGATATAGTTAGAATATTAGATCCAAAAGGAGAATAAACATTCTGTTCAATTGCATATGGGACATTCTCCAGAACAGATCATATCATGGCCCACAAATCAGACCTCAACAGGTACAACAGGTACAAGTATGTTGATTTCACACCCTGTACATTTTCAGACCAAGGCGCATGAAACTGGAAGTCGACAGTAAGAAAAAAATTGGACAGACGAAAAATACGTGGAGTTTATGATCATCCTACTAGAGAATGAATGGAGCAACCAGAAAATTGAAGAGGTAATTTAAAACAAATGAAAATGAAAACATGTTTCTCCAAACCTCTGGGATGTAGCAAAGGCAGTCCTAAGAGGGAAGTACATAGCAATACAGGCCTACCTCAAGAAACAAGAAGTCTCCAATACACATCGTAACCCTACACCTGAAGGAGCTGAAAAAGGAATAACAAACAAAGACTAAAGCCTACAAAAGAAGGGGAAAAAGATCAGAGAAGAAATAAACAATACAGAAACAACAAAACAGTAGAATGGAATAACAGAACTAAGAGCTAGTTCTTTAAAATAATTAATAAAATGGATCAAGCCCTAGCCAGCCTTATCAACGAGAAAAGAGAAAAGACCTAAATAAATAAAATCACCAATGAGAGAAGAGAGATCACAATCAACACCAGAAAAATAAGACAATTATAAGGGGATACTATGAAAGATTATACGCTAACAAACTGGGAGACCTGGAAGAAATGAACAAATCCCTAGAAATGTGCAAATGAGCAAAACTGAAATAGGAAGAAATAGAAA
Organism: Canis lupus baileyi; assembly: GCF_048164855.1. Lineage (NCBI taxonomy): Eukaryota > Metazoa > Chordata > Mammalia > Carnivora > Canidae > Canis > Canis lupus. The sequence goes on from NC_132873.1 coordinate 32,156,697, forward strand.
ATGTGAACAGACCCATTACTAGCAAAGGAATTGAATCAGCAAGGCACCTGGGTGCCTCAGTGGTTGAGCATGTGTTTGGCTCACATCATGATCCCGGGGTCCTAGGGGTTCAAGTCCCACATCAGGCTCCCCGCATGGAGCCTCATTTTCCCTCTGCCTATACCTCTACATCTTTGTGTCTCTCATGAATACATAAATAAAATATTTAAAAAAGAAAAAAGATAAAAAGTTGAGAAAGGACCCAAATAAAATCAGATGAGAAAAGAGAAATAAAAACCAACACTAGAGAAATACAAACGATAATAAGAGAATATGATGAAAAATTATATGCCAGCAACCTAGAACCTGAAAGAAATAGATCAATTCCTAGAAATATATAACATAGCAAAAATTAAAAATGAGGAAATATGAAATTTGAACAGACAGATAACCAGCAAAGAAATTGAATCAGCAATCAGGGTTCTCACAACAGGAGAGCTTAGATCAATAGAACAGAATGGAAAGCCAAAACAAGATACAAACCTGTATCTATGACCCATAAAGGATAACAAGGCAGGAAGGAATATCCAATGGCAGAAAGACAGTCTCTTCAATAAACCCTAACCCTGACCCCAGGATAAGAATAAATGGTGTTGGGAAAACCAGGCAGCCACATGCAGAAGAATGAAACTGGACCACATTCTTACACCATATATATAAAAAATAAATTCAAAATGGATGAAAGACCTAAATGTGAGACCTGAAACCATACAAAGAAGAAAAGATAGGCAGCAACGTCTTTGACATTGGCCACTAATTTTTCTTTCTAGATATGCCATTGAGGTGAGGGAACAAAAGCAAAAATGCTATTGGGACTTCATCAAAATGAAAAGCTTCCGCAAAGTGAAGGAAACAACCAAAGCTAAAAGGCAACATACAAAATGAAAGGAGATATTGGTAAACAACACATCCAAGAAAGAGTTAGTATGCAAAACACATAAAGGAAGTATAAATCTCAAGATCTTAAAAACAAATTATGCAACTAGAGATGGGCAGAAAAATGAATGGACTTTGTCTCTGACAAGACAGCCAGATGGCCACCAGACTCATGGAAAGACACAAAGTGTCACTCATCATCAGGGAAATACAAACCAAAACCACAATGATATGTCACCTGAGAGCCGTCATAATGGGTAAAATTAACAACACAAGAAACAACAGGTGTTGGTGAGGCTTTGGAGAAAGAGTAGCCTCCTTACATTCCTGGTGGGCATGCGAACAGATTTAGCCACTGTGGAAAACAGTGTGGAGGGTCCTTGAGAAGTTAAAAAAATGGATCCCTGGGTGGTGCAGTGGTTTGGTACCTGTCTTTGGCCCAGGGTGCGATCCTGGAGACCCGAGATTGAATCCCACTTTGGGCTCCAGGGCATGGAGCCTGCTTCTCCCTCTGCCTGTGTCTCTGCCTCTCTCTCTGTGACTATCATTAAAAAAATTTTAAAAAAAGAAGTTAAAAATAGAGCTACCCTACGATTCCAAAATTTCACAGCTAGGTATTTACCCCGAGGATAGAGAAGTACTTTAGTAGATTCGAGGAAGGACACGCAGCCCAATGTTTGTAGCAGCGTTATCAACAACAGCCAGACTGTGGATACAGCCCAGATGTCCATCGACTGATGAATGGGCAGAAAGATGTGGTAAATACACACACTGCGACATCACTCGGTCATCAGAAGGGATGAAATGACTCCATTTACGGTGACGTGGAAGGAGTGGAAAGGATTTATGCTAAATGAACTCAGTCAGAGAAAGACAGATACCAAATACCATACAATTGCATTCACATGTGAATTTTGAGAAACCAAACAAACTGGCAAAGGGGCAGAGGAGGCATGAGAGAAGCAAACCAAGATACACACTCTTAACCACAGAGAATAAACTAATAAATACCAGGGGACGGTGGGGAGGATGGTGAATCAGGGGATGGGGATAGTGGAGGACACCTGTGACCAGTACCAGGCATTGTATCCAAGAGTCTAACCACTATGTGGTAAACCTGAAACTATATCATACTGTGTTTACAAACAGGAATTCAAGTAAAACTTTAAAATAATAATTGGTAGTATAGAGAAAACATGTGCACACAAGAGATATAATCAAAAAGGCAACTGAAAATCCAAATAAAGAGTCTTTAGAGCCACAAATCCCCTCCTTAGCTCAGCTCGGGAGAAACCTGCCATGTCTATTCTCACCCCAGCAGAAGCCAGGATTTTGATTCTCTGGGGAGGCCACTGACTTGGTGGAGTCAGGCTATCTTTGAAACCAAAACCTAAATAGAGTGCATAAAACTAAACTGCCCAAGATGCTAGGAGTCCCAGTGCAGGCACATGCCAAGACCCAAACTCTAACCATACACAGACATAAGCCTAACCCTACACTTAATCTTAATGTTAACCTAACCCTTGAACAAGACCCATCACTAATCGAAAACCAAACACAAACCCCAAGACCAAAACACATTCACGGAACCTTCATGCCAACCCTCACCCTATATCCTAAACCTATTCTAAACCCTTAACCCTGACCCATACCTTAAATCTAACCCTAACCTCTAACCCTAACCTTAACTTAATGTACTCAAATCATATTCCTATCCTTAACCTGTACCCTAACCCTAACCTTCTAATACTAATCCTATCTCATACCCCTAAATGTACTCTAACCTCTACCCTAAAACTAACTCCTAAACCACTCCCTATACCTATCTATTACCCTTTTCCAAAACCGTACCCTGACCCTGACCCTGACCTGACCCTAAACCCTAACTAAATACTAATCCTATCCCTAGCCGTAATCCCTATCCTAAACCTAACCCTCGCCCTAACCCTAAACCTAGCCCTAAATTTTACCCTAACCCCTAACCCTTACCCCTAACGCTAACTCACACCCTAACACCTCACCCTAACTGCAAACCTAAGCCCAACCCTAACTGTAACCATAACCCTAACCCCACCTCCAAACCTCCTGCCCTAAACCCTAAAGCATAACCCTAACCCTAACTCTAAATACTGTCACTAACCCTAACCCCGTTCCCTAATCCCTAACCACCATCCTAACTCCTAACCACTGACCCTTACCCTTATCCCTCACCCTAACCTCTAATCCGTAACCATAAGGTTAATCACAAACACCTAACATCTAACCTAAGCCAAACCACCAACTACCTCACCTCCCCTGACCCTACCATTCATTCTACCCATTCACTTACCCTGTGGTTCTGAGGAGTCCCTTCTGATATGGATGAAGCCCCCAATGTCTTGTGCTCTTTTTGTTCAGTCTCCTTATTTATTCTCTGTGATGCTCCTGAGAAGGGAGTCACATCCATCATTTCCTTCCTGAATGCTCACTGTCAGGACACAGCAAGCCCCACAATAGAATAAAAACTGAGCCCAGTCCAAGGGCAGGAAGCCCCTATTAGAACAGATCTCAATGCCCTTGAAGGCCCCATATCAAAATGTAAACAGAATTTGAGGAATTACTCCAGCCCTTCGGGAGTTCCCCGAGACCAACTCTTAAAAATAAGCTAAAACCCACCTCGGGGTCCAAGTCCCCGCTCCACTGTGTTGGGTATACTTGGACACAAGCTCGAGCTTGTAAATAAACCCTCATGTGTTTGCATTGGTGTTGGCTTCTTGGTGATTTCTCAGATTCACAATCTTGGGCACAACAGTCTGAGATAAAAAAAAGAAAACCAAACGAAGCTTGGACGCAGGTAGAGTGAACACAGGGTTCTGAGCGAAGCTGCGGAGACCTGGGGGCTTCGGGGTTCTTCTATGGAGGCCCCAGCAGACTGGGGGGCGGGATGCTCAGCCCCAAAGACAGAGGACCCAGCGTCCCCACCGGCATCCCGCACATCAGAGCCAGGAATCAGGGAGCAGCACAGTGACGCCTGCTGAAGCCCAGAGGGGCTGACGCCCACCCCGACTCTGACCCTCACAGGTGCAACTCCCAGGCAGATGTGCACCTGACAATCAGCACCAAGGCCCATCCCCAGACCCCACACAGACCATTCGCTGCCCCCAAGTTGCCAGACCACAGAGGCTGCAAAGCTTCAGCTCTGCCTGGAAAGTAGGGTCTAGATTCCTTTGTACTTTGTCCTCTATTTTTAATTATTTTCTTTGATTCTTTTTTATTAATTGCCTTATTTTAATTTTATGTATGTACCTTATATATTTCTTAGTTTTACTTTTATGGTAGTTTAATTGTGTTTCATATTTTGAGATTTAGAATTTTTTAACAATCAGGCCAAAATAATCTGGTGGGTTTTTTTGGAGGGCAGTTGTTATTGTTTTTCTTGGTTTTTCTTTTTCTTTCTTCTTTCTTTTCTGGAAAAAATGATGAGATGGAGAAATTCTCCTCCATAAAATAACATGAGGTAGTACTCACAGCCAGGAAGTATATCAATAAACATATATGATGTCTAACTACAGTTTAAAACAATGATTATAAAGATAGCAGCTGGGCTGGAAAAAGAGCACAGAAGCAAACTAGAGAATCCCTTACTGTAGAAATAAAAGAGCTAAAATCAAGTCAGTCCAACGTTAAAAATGCTATAACTGAGATGCAGTCCCAACTGGAAGCCTTAAAAACAAGAAAGGTTATGGACCACAGAGGCAGATGTAGGGAAGTCAGCCTCTTATTAAAACAATAATATTCATATCATAGGAGACTCAGAAGATGAAGAGAGAGAAAAGGTGGGCCTTACTCAGCCATTAGAAACAACAAATACCCACCATTTGCTTCAAGGTGGATGGAACTGGAAGGTATTATGCTGCGTGAAGTAGGACAATCGGAGAAGGACAAACATTGTATGTTCTCATTCATTTGGGGAATATAGGTAATACTTAAAGGGAATATAAGGGAAGGGAGTAGAAATGTGTGGGAAATATCAGAAAGGGAGGCAGAACATAAAGACTCCTAACTCTTGGAAATGAACTCTTGGTGACTGAGGGGAGGAGGGCAGGGTTGAGGGTGAATGGGTGACGGGCACTGAGGAGTCACTAGACGGGATGAGCACTGGGTGTTATTCTGATTTGGCAAACTGAACACCAATAAAAAATAAATTTATTATTTAAAAAAAAAGAAAGAAAGAAAGAGTGGCACCGGAGTGGCTCAGTCAGTTAAGCTTCTACCTTAAGTCAGATCATGATCCAGGTCCCAAGGAAGGCTCCGTTTTCAGCAGGGAACCTGCTTCTCCCTCTCCCTCTGCTTCTCTCACTCATGCTTTTTCTCTCTTCTCTATCTCAAATAAATAAATAACATATTTGAAAAAGAAACAAAAAAAAGAAACCCACAACAAAGAGAAATCTCCCTTGTAGAAGAATTTCAAACAATTTGTGCAGACATTCCACTCTCATGTTGATGAGCATAGCTTCCCACTCTTACGTGTGGAATACACATAGTAATTTCCTTCTACAAAATATATTATGAAAAACAAAATAATATGATGATGATAATAACAATTATTAATAATAATAAAAAGAATCACTTAACTATGGAGAAAGATGACAAACACTACCTCAGCAAGATGATGAGATCGATACCAAGACTGATAAATCATGTTGATAGTATCTATCCTTTATATGATATAATAAAAATGGCAGTATATCTCTGCATAAAATCCACAAAAACAATTCAATCAAGAGATAAACAACAGACATGTCCCAACTGAGGGAAATTTTACAAAATACTCTACTTCTCAAAGTGTTCCAGTGCAACAACAACAAGGAAAGGCTGAAAGACTGTCACAATCCAGAGGAGCCTAAGAAAACAGGAGGACAAATGGAATGTGATATGAGGGATGGTAACTTAGCAAAAACTAAGGAAATCTGAATAAAGTATGGTCTTTGGTTAATGCGACTATTTTAATATTGATTCATTAGCTAACATTTGTACCGTACTAATATAAGATATCAATAATTAGAGAAATTGAGTGCAAGTGCATGCGAATGCTCTGTACTATCTTCTCAATTTCCCTATATATCTTTGTTTTTTTCCTAATAAATAAGATTTATTTTGAAAATTGACTTAAATGAATCAGGCTCCAAGTGTGAAGACATTTTAAGAATAGTTTAATTAACTGTTGCCTTATTCTTAAAGAGTTCCTTTGATGGAAACAGAGTAAGAATTTTACATCAGAAGGAAAGAAAAACACGTATAAAAACGTATAATGCCTCCTCAACCTGAAAAGCAGGAACGGATAATAAATAGCAAAAATCAGATAAAAATACTTCTATTATAATAGACACCATATTGCGAGTGCAATTAAAATTAGCAATGCATAACATTTATTTCCTTGACATTTGTCTTCCAAAGAGTTCAAAGTGTTTCAGTGTCAGTTGAAACAGGGGAAGATTCTCAGGGAAGAATCCTTCACATAATAATAGGACCATGGGTAATAATGTCTCTCAGTTCTTTCCAAATCCATAAAGATGCATTTCCTGAGGAGTGATTGAGCTGTGAAGAAAGAGATGAGAAACCCTCATCCCTCTGAATTACTTGTGTCAGAATATTTTAACCATAGTACTATGGATAGTAAATTATCCTTATTAACAGGAAATACATCTCAGACTGGAATCTGAGCAATCAGATGGGCAGAGAAAAAAGGCTTTGACTCACTCCTCATCTATAAACATAAAGGACAGCTTTTCTATGTGAAAGTCAGTTTTCAAGATAGCCTTAGGGAATAAGAGTCTGCAGCATCAAATCCCGCTGCACAGCCGGGGTGCACGCAACCCAGGTCTTCCTGATCCCAAATCCCTGGTCCTGTCCAACACACGCTGCCACGCTGAGGTCATTTGCAATTCCTCTCTCAGGAGGTCCGGGGAAGGGGAAAGGAGCTAGATAGGATGGGATGGGACGCAAGGAGGCTGAGAAAATGAAGGCCTTTCCGTTTTAAGTTCAGTGTTCGAACACGTCCAGCCATCCCAGGCCCCTGTGAAGAAGAGATGAAATTTACATTACTTCTGTTACAGGAAAAAAACAAAAGTTTACAGCTTCATGTCCTAGAAACCCCCATAATAGAATAAGAACTGAGCCCACGCCAAGGGATGGAGGCGCCTATTAAAATGGGAACAGAGGTCAATGTCCTTGAAGGCCCCATATCAAAATGTAAACAGAACTTGAGAAATTACTCCAGCCCTTCTGGAGGTCCCCGATACAAGCCCTTAAAACTAAGCAAAAACCCACCTCGTGGTCCAAGGCCCTGCTCCGCTGTGTCTGGTGTACTTGGACGCAGGCTCGAGTTTGGAAATCAACCCTTGTGGGTTTGCATCAGTGTCAGCTCCATAGTGGTTTCTTGGATTCGCAATCTTGGGCACAACATCCCCATGTCCCCTCCCACCTGGGCTGAACCCTTATCCCCTCCCACCCAGGCTGACCTTCAGTCACCTCCTCGCCCACAACAGCTGGGCACAGGCCCTCACATAGGTCCCTCGGGCATGGTGGGCGCTCCCGCCATGCCCGGCCTCCCAGGGGAAGGAAGGGGATTTGGCAGGACACACTCCCATGGTGGCTCCAGGGCTCCCTGCCCAGCATGGCAGCTCATGACAGGTGGGGGTCTGTGTCCCTGACGCCTGCTCCTCCTCCCCAGTTTTCCCACAGGAAATGAAGGAGGAGGTCCTGGTCTCCTCCAGGGACATCACCCAGGTAGACTTGGACGTCAACAGGACATTCGGCAGCCACACCGTATTTTGGGATGGCTAGGGGGTCGGGTGAGGCTGCTGGGCCAGGGAGCTTCGGGGCCCCGAGGGAGGCCCGGGGCCTTCTAGGTAGGGAAAACGGGTTTCTGAGGCCGGGGGGAGCAATAGCAGCCAACAAAACACTGCTCCATGGTAGGATGCTGGGGATGACCCCATGCCCACACTCCCGGTGCCTCGGGGATGAGGAAGCCAGTAGGATGGAGCCTCCAGGGGTTGCCATGGGAGCTGAACGCCAAAGGGGAGATGGATGGTCCCCTGAGAAGCAGGGGATGGGGTGGGGGACGTGGGGGGCAGGAACTGGACCTGGGGGCCAGGCAGCATGGCCGCGGCTGGAGCAGGACACACATGGATCCCATGAGGGTTGGACGGGTCAGAGTGAGACCCACTCTCGGTGCTTTATATATTTCTAAATTCTATGCATTTCATTTGAGACAATTTGCAATTTGAAAACATACATAGTATAATGACCCCCAGATAATGCCCCCAGTCCAGCCAGGGCCCTGCTCTGACCACACAGTGCCCCAGGGGCAGGTGTCACTGCAAACATCAGACTAGTCGCTTTTAACTGTGGATGTCTTCTTGTGCATCTTAGAGGAAGGAGATGCCCTTTTTCCACAGGGCCCCCACGACATACGCATCATTCACCACTCCCACACCATCCCCCTACATCATCATCCCCAATGGCATCCCACAGACTCCATCCCTGTCAAAACCACGCAGCCCCACACAATTCCCACTCACACCATACCCCAACACCATCACCCCTACACCATTCCCCACTCTCCACCACCATCATACCCCTGCCCCCACACCATCTACCACCACACCATTGACCCCCAGCAAGGACCCAGTGCAGGTGCCCCCTGTGGGACATGCTCAGCCTCTCTGGGGTTCTCTGGATACCCTGATCCCATCAGAAGCCCGGGTGTCCCATAGAGTACCCATGGGTTGCAGGGAGGAGGGAAGACAGGGAGCCCCCAACAGGATGTATGCAGGTGAGTGGTGCAGAGGACCCACTGTGCCCTGTCTCCGCCCAGTGTCCCTCATTTAGGGCGGCACACCCTGCATAGGACACCAGCCCTTAACCCATGGGTATCTGGGCTGGCCTGGCCCTGGGCTCTGTGAGGGCTGGGGTGATTTGAGCCCTCACCCCAGGCCTAACACAAAGACTAATGGGATCCAGCCCACATGGCCCTGGCCAGCCCTGGATTCTGGCCCCGGACTGAGGGAGCCCTCTCACAACTGGATGTTGACTCCTAGACCCTGGGGTAGGATGGTGGGCCCCACTCACACCCACACCAGGAGGCAGACTCCAAGAGAGGAGGAGGGGGTACCACCTTGGCCCCACCAGCCCCTGCAGGGTCGCCACCAGGAACACCCAGCTGACGTCCCCACGTGCCTTCCACAGGTGGCCAGATGCCGGGTTCAGGACCTGACAGACTTTACTGGGACTCAGGCTGTGCCCCACGGGCCAGGAGGGCCTGGGACCGAGTGACAGGCAAGAAGCCTCAGGTCACCAGGGTCTGTGCAAAGCGACCTGGAGGTCTGTGCTCCCTCTGTCCAGGAGGTCGTGGCTGGCCAGGTACGGGGCACTTCCTCCCCTCCCCACATCCCCTTGCCTATGAGCCTGGGGCAGAGAGGGCCTGCAGGGCAGTCAGCATGGCCCTAGAAGGGATGTCAGGAGAGTAGTCCCTTGTGTTGTGCCCATGATTGTGAAATCGAGAAACCACTGAGGAGCCAACACCGATGCAAACTCCCAAGGCTTTCTTTACAAACTGGAGCTTGTGTCCAAGTGCACCCGACACAGCGGAGCAGGGACTTGGACCCTGAGAGTAAGAGGCATAGCAGCTTTATAGGGGCCAGTGGACCATGGGATATGCAGAAATTTGCACAGTCATGTCAGTTCACACGCAGGTGGCTGATTGAATTGCACCTTACCATATAGTGTCCACTTGAGCTAGTCTATTACTTTGGTCAGAATCAGCGCACAGATTTGGTGGGCACAAAGTGGGGTTCACTGTTATGAGCTAATTTCTGATTAGGGTGTGCCCAGCAATCTGACTAGGATGGGGCAGCGCCTTAAGCCATAGTCAGGTGATGAGGGGGTCATAGGGGAGGTGGCGGGTGTAGCGCAAAATGGAATCAGTCCTGCTCTGCTTGCTCAGGGGGAGGAGATTTTTGTTAAATTTCCTGGGTCCCACACTTGCAGCTCATGCACCTGGGCCACCCGCACCAGGTGGACTCAGCGTGCACACCTTGTGGTGCTGGATCTCTCACACCACCATGTGGAGGGCACCCTCCTTGCCCGAGTGAGTAGGAGCTTGGTGAGCATGGGACTCGACCTGAAGGCCAGGCAGCACAGGAGACTGAGGAACCCCATTCCCGTCCCCACCCCGACTCCCACACACAGGCAGCCACAGGGCTCCCCTCCATGAGCACCCACCTCCTCAGGAGCACCCCCCAGAGCGGCCCTGAGGTCTGGCTCCCTGCTGGAGAGGCATCAAGGAGAAGAGAAGCACATGGTGCTTGGCAGGACCCACTGCAGGACCTAGGAATGTGGTCAAGCCGGAACTTCCATCTCAGCAGACACTCCAGCGGAAAGTCATTGCATGAGCCAGCACAGGGTCGGCCAGGAGACCCTAGTAGACGCCCAGCTCCAGCACCAGAAATGATGTTGTGCCCACCATTTTGGCGTTTGGACGACCCAGCCAGAGGATCCGATAGCTGCATGTGATAGCTACATGTGATAGACACACACACACCCCAAAACCAACAAAAATCAGAATCCCCCCAATGTTGTCAAACAGCAGCCGATGATTCCATACACGACGCTGTGGTCCCCAAAAGGATACATGGAAGATGTTATAAACCACGACTACAGAGGTGTCAGAGGTACGGAGATGTGCCTGCTGGGTTCCAACAAGGAGCGCAGAGGAGCAGGAAGCATCCTATGGAGGGGGGCCCTCCTAGGAAAGGACACCAGGTCCCTGTGAAGGCTACGGAGGGTGAAATCTGTCCTCCTCCCTTTCAGCTTCTGGTTTTCCTCCTAAATGCCATTTTCTTCAATCATAACACCAAAAATTTATTTTATGTTTTTAAATTTCTTTTTATAAGAGTCTAATTTTTATAAATTCTTTCTTCAGCAAGGGTGTCATTCAGGATAGAAGGAGATATAAAGATTTCCCAGACAGGCAAAATATAAAGGAGTTCATGACCACTTAACCAATCCAGTAAGGGGGATCCCTGGGTGGCGCAGTGGTTTGGCGCCTGCCTTTGGCCCGGGGCGCGATCCTGGAGACCCGGGATCGAATCCCACATCGGGCTCCCGGTGCATGGAGCCTGCTTCTCCCTCTACCTGTGTCTCTGCCTCTCTCTCTCTCTCTCTGTATGACTATCATAAAAAAAAAACCAATCCAGTAAGGAATTTTAAGAGGGACTCTTCTAGTGGGGGAAAAAAAGAGACCAAAAGCAACAAAGACTAGAAAGGACCAGAGAATGTCACTGGAAACACCAACTCTACCGGTAACACAAAGGCAGTAAGTTCATATCTTTCAATAATCACTCTGAATGCTGATAGACTAAATGCTCCAATCAAAAGATATAGGGTATCAGAGTGGCTTAAAAAACAGGATCCGGGATGCCTGGGTGGCTCAGGTGTTGAGCCTCTGCCTTTGACTCCGAGTGTGATCCTGGAGTCTGGGATTGAGTCCCATAGTGTGCTAGTAGTGGGGAGCATGCTTCTCTCTCTGCCTCATTTTCTGCCTCTCTCTCTCTCTCTCTCTCATGCTCTCAAATATAAAATCGTTATTAAAACAACAAGATCCATCAGTATGCTGCCTACTAGATGCTCACATTAGACCTATAGAAACCGGGAGATTGAAAGTCAGGGGATGGAAAATCATCTATCACGCTAATGGTTATGAAAAGAAAGCTGGAGAACCCATACTTATATCAGACTAACTAGATTTGAAACCAAACCCTGGGGGACACCTGGTGGCTCAGTGGTTGAGCATCTGCCTTCAGCTCAGGGTGTGATCCTGGGATCCCAGGATCGAGTCCCATATCAGCATCGCTTTGGGGAGCCTGTCTCTCCCTCTGCCTATGTTTCTGCCTCTGCTTCTCTTTGTATCTCTCAAAAATAAATAAATAAAATAAATCTCAAAAAAGAAAGAACAAATACTGTAAGAAGAGATGAAGAAGGACATTATTTCATAATTAAAAAGACTCTCTATCAGGATCAAACAACTAAATATTTATGCTGCCAACATGGCAGTACCTAAATATGGAAACCAATTAACAAAAAACATACAGGAACACACTGATAATAATACACTGACAGGGGATTTCAACACCCACTTATGGAAATGGACTGATTGTCTATGCAGAAAATCAACAGGGGAACAATAACCTTGACACACTGGGCCACAGGGACTCAACAGATATAGTCTGAACATTTGTTCCTAAAGCAGAATACACATTCCTTTCAAGTGCACATGGGACATTCTCCAGAAAAGATCATATCATGGGCCACAAATCAGCCCTCAACAGGTACAACCGGCAAGAGAAAAAACAATAACCATATGATCCTCTCATTAGATGCAGAGAAAGCATTTGACAAAATAGAGCATCCATTCCTGATCAAAACACTTCAGAGGGTAGGGATAGAGGGAACAATCCTCGACATCTTAAAAGCCATCTAGGAAAAGCCCACAGCAAATATCATTCTCAATGGGGCAGCACTGGGAGCCTTTCCCCTAAGATCAGGAACAAGACAGGGATGTCCACTCTCACCACTCGTATTCAACATAGTACTGGAAGTCCTAGCCTCAGCAATCAGACAACAAAAAGACATTAAAGACATTCAAATTGACAAAGAAGAAGTCAAACTCTCCCTCTTCGCCAATGACATGATACTCTACCTAGAAAACACAAAACCCTCCCCGTGAAGATTGCTAGAACTCATACAGCAATTTGGTAGCGTGGCAGGATACAAAATCAATGCCCAGAAATCAATGGCATTTCTATACACTAACAATGAGACTGAAGAAAGAGAAATTAAGGAGTCAATCTCATTTACAATTGCACCCAAAAGCATAAGATACCTAGGAATAAACCTAACCAAGGAGATAAATGATCTATACCTAAAAACTATAGAAAACTTCTGAAAGAAATTGAGGAAGACACAAAGAGATGGAAAAATATTACATGCTCATGGATTGGCAGAATTAATATTGTGAAAATGTCAATGTTACCCAGGCAATGTACACGTTTAATGCAGTCCCTATCAAAGTACCATGGACTTTCTTCAGAGAGTTAGAACAAATTATTTTAAGATTTGTGTGGAATCAGAAAAGACCCCAAAAAGCCAGGGGAAGTTTATTTTATTTTATTTTTAATTTTTATTTATTTATGATAGTCACACACACACAGAGAGAGAGAGAGGCAAAGACACAGGCAGAGAGAGAAGCAGGCTCCATGCACAGGAAGACCAAGGTGGGACTCGAACCCGGGTCTCCAGGATGGCACCCTGTGCCAAAGGCAGGCGGCAAACCGCTGCGCCACCCAGGGATCCCAAGCCAGGGGAATTTTTAAAAACAAAACCATATATGGGGGCATCACATGCCAGATTTCAGGTTGTACTACAAAGCTGTGGTCATCAAGACAGTGTGGTACTGGCACAAAAACACACGTAGATCAATGGAACAGAATAGAGATCCCAGAAGTGGACCTTGAACTTTATGGTCAAGAAATATTCAATAAAGGAGGAAAGACTATCCATTGGAAGAAAGACAGTCTCTTCAATAGATGGTGCTGGGAAAATTGGACATCCACCTTCAGAAGAATGAAACTAGACCACTCTCTTTCACCATAAACAAAGATAAACTCAAAATGGATGAAAGATCTAAATGTGAGACAAGAGTTCATCAAAATCATAGAGGAGAACACAGGCAACACCCGTTTTAAACTTGGCCACAGCAACTTATTGCAAGGTACATCCATGAAGGCAAAAGAAACAAAAGCAAAAATGAACTATTGTGACTACATCAAGATAAGAAGCTTTTGCACAGCAAAGGATACAGTCAACAAATCTAAAAGACAATCTACAGCATGAGAGAAGATATATGCAAAAGACGTTTCAGATAAAGGGCTAGTTTCCAAGATCTATAAAGAACTTCTTAAAATCAACACCAAAGAGACAAACAATCCAATCATGAAATGGGCAAAAGACATGAAGAGAAATCTCACAGAGGAAGACATTGACATGGCCAACATGCACATGAAAACATGGTCTGCATCACTTGCCCTTAGGGATATACAAATCAAAACCACAATGAGATACCACCTCACACCAGTGAGAATGGGGAAAATTAACAAGGCAGGAAACCACAAATGTTGGAGAGGATGCGGAGAAAAGGGAAGACTCTTACACTGCTGGTGGGAATGTGAACTGGTGCAGTCACTCTGGAAAACTGTGTGGAGGTTCCTCAAAGAGTTAAAAATAGACCTGCCTGACGACTCAGCAATTGCACTTTTGGGGATTCTCCCCAAAGATTCAGATGCAATGAAACGCCAGGACACCTGCACGCCGATGTTTATAGCAGAATGTCCACAAGCCAACTGTGGCAGGAGCTTCGGTGTCCATCAAAAAATGAATGGTAAAGAAGATGTGACTTATGTATACAATGGAATATTACTGAGACATTAGAAACGACAAATACACAACATTTGCTTCAACGTGAATGGAAGTAGAGGGTATTATGCTGAGTGAAGTAAGTCAATCAGAGAAGGACAAACAGTGTATGTTCTCATTCCTTTGGAGAATATAAATAATACTGAAAGGGAATATCAGGGAATGGAGAAGAAACGTTTGGGAAATATCAGAAAAGGAGAGAGATCATAAAGACTCCTAACTCTGGGAAAAGAACTAGGGTTGCTGGAAGGGGAGGAGGGAGGGGGGTGGGGGTGAATGGGTGACGGGCACTGAGGGGGACATTTGACAGGATGAGCACTGCGTGTTATTCTGTATGTTGGTCAATTGAACACAAATAAAAAATAAATTTAGTTTTTAAAAAAGATCAAACAACTACATATTTATGCTGCCAACATGGGAGTACCGAAATATAGAAACCAATTAACAACAAACGTACAGGAACACACTGATAATAATACAATGACAGGGGATTTTAACACCCACTTATGGCAATGGACCGATCGTCTATGCAGATAATCAACAGGGGAACAATAGCCTTGACACACTGGACCACAGGGACTCAACAGATATAGTCTGAACATTTCTTCCAAAAGCAGAATACACATTCCTTTCAAGTGCACATGGGAAACTCTCCAGAATAGATTATATCTTGGACGACAAATCAGCCCTCAACAGGTACAACAGGTACAAGAAGGATGGTATCACACCAGTACATTTTCGGACCATGAGGCTATGAAACTCGAAGTCGACAGTAAGAAAAAATTTGGACAATCCAAAAATTCATGGAGATTATGATCATCCTACTAGAGAAGGAATGGAGCAACCAGGAAATTAAAGAGGAAATTTAAAACAAATGAAAATGAAAACATGTTTCTTCAAACCTCTAGGATGTAGCAAAGACAGTCCTTAGAGGGAAGTAGATAGCAATACAGGCCTACCTCAAGAAACAAGAAGACTCCAATACACAACCCAACACTACACCTAAAGGAGCTGGAAAAGGAATAGGAAACAAAGCCTAAAGCCAACAGAAGAAGGGAAAAATAAAGATGAGAGCAGAAATAAACAATACAGAAACAACAAAACAGTAGAATGGAATAATGAAACTAAGAACTGGTTCTTCAAAATAACTAAGAAAGTGGATCAAGCCCTAGCCAGCCTTATCAACAAGAAAACAGAAAAGAACTAAATAAATAAAATCACAAAAAAGAGAAGAGTGATCACAATCAACACCAGAAAATAAGACGATTATAAGGGAATACTATGAAAGACTATATGCAAACAAACTGGGAGACCAGGAAGAATTGGAGAGATCCCTAGAAATGTGCAAACGACCAAAACTGAAACAGGAAGAAATAGAAAATATGAGTAGACCCATTACAAGCAAAGGAATTCAATCAGAAATGCACCTGGGTGCCTCAGTGGTTGAGCATCTGCTTTGGCTCACGTCATGATCCCGGGGTCCTGGGGAATCATGTCCCATAATCAGGCTCCCTGCATGGAGCCTCATTTTCCACCTGCCTATACCCCTGCCTCTCTGAGTCTCCCATGAATACATAAATAAAATCTTTAAAAAAGAAAAAAGATAAAAAGATGAGAAAGGATCCAAATAAAATCACAAATGAGATAAGAGAAATAACAACCAACACTAGAGAAATACAAATGTTTATAAGAGAACATTATGAAATATTATATGCCAGCAGCCTAGAACCTGGAGGAAATAGATCAATTCCTGAAATATATAACATAGCAAAAATGAAAAAGGAAGAAATTAGAAACTTGAACAGACAGATAACCAGCAACGAAATTGAATCAGGAATCAAGAATCTCCCAAACAGGAGATGCTTAGATCAATAGAATAGAATGGAAATCCGAAACAAGATACAAACCTGCAACTGTATGATCCATTAATTGACAACAAGGCAGCAAGGAACATCCAGTGGCACAAAGACAGTCTCTTCAACAAACCCTAACCCTGACCCCAGGATAAGAACAAATGGTGTTGGGAAAATCAGGCAGCCACATGCAGAAGAATGAAACTGGACCACTTTCTTACACAATATATATAAAAAATAAATTCAAAATGCATGAAAGACCTAAATGTGAGGCCTGAAACCATACAAAGAAGAAATGATAGGCAACAACGTCTTTGACATTGGCCATTGGATCTTCTTTCTAGATATGCCTCTTAGTTGAGGGAAACAAAAGCAAAAATACTATTGGGACTTCGTCAAATTCAAAAGTTTCTGCAAAGTGAAAGAAACAACCAACGCTAAAAGGCAACATACAAAATGAAACGAGATATTTGTAAACAACACATCCAATAAACAGTTAGTATGCAAAATACGTAAAGCAAATATATATCTCAGCATCCTAAACACAAATTATCCAACTGCAGATGGGCAGAAGAAATGGACTTTGTCTCTGACAATACAACCAGATGGCCACCAGACATCGAAAGACACTCAGCGTCACCCATCATCAGGGAAATGGAAATGAAAACCACAATAAGATGTCACCTGACAGCCATCAGAATGGCTAAAATTAACAACAGAAGAAACAACAGGTGTTGTTGAGGCTATAGAGAAGAGGAAGCCCCCTTACACTACTGGTGGACATGTGAACAGGTGCAGCTACTGTGGAAAACACTGTGGGGGGTCCTTGAGAAGTTAAAAATAGGGGATCCCTGGATGGTACAGGGGTTTGGCACCTGCCTTTGGCCCATGTCGCGATCCTGGAGACCCAGGATCGAATCCCATGTCGGACTCAAAATGCACGGAGCCTGCTTCTCCCTCTGCCTGTGTCTCTGCCTCTCTCTGTGTGACTATCATAAAAAAATTTTTAAAAAGAAGTTAAAAATAGAGCTACCCTACGATTCCAAAATTGCAGAGCTACGTATTTACCCCAAGGATACAAAAGTCGTTTAGCAGATACCAAGTGGGATACGCAGCCCATTGTTTGTAGCAGCGTTATCAACAACAGCCAAACTGTGGATACAGCCCAGATGTCCATCGACTGATGAATGGGCAGAGACGATGTGGTAAATATACCCACTGCGACATCACTCGGTCATCAGAAACGATGAAATGAAGCCATTTACAATGACGTGGGAGAAGTGGAAAGGACTTATGCTTAATGAACTCAGTCAGAGAAAGATATGAAATACCATACAATTGCATTCACATGTGAATTTTAAGAAACCAGACAAACTGGCAAAGGGGCGGGGGGGGATGAGAGAAGCAAACAAAAAAACACACTCTTAACCACAGAGAATAAACTAATAAATACCAGAGTAAGGTGATGGGGATGGGGAATCAGGGGATAGGGATAGTGGAGGGCACCTGTGGCCAGTACCAGGCGTTGTATCCAAGGGTTGAATCACTATGTGGTGAACCTGAAACTATATCATTCTGTGTATACAAACAGGAATTCAAGTAAAACTAAAATAATATTAGGTAGTATTGATGAAACATGTATGCACTAGAGATAAAATCAGAAAGGCAACTGAAAAAATCCAAATAAAGTCTATAGAGCCACAAATCCCCTCCTTAGTTCAGCTCAGGAGAAGCATGCCATGTCTATTCTCACCCCAGCATATTCTCAGACCATAATGCCTTGAAATTAGAACTAAATCAGAACAAAAAGTTTGGAAGGACCTCAAACACGTGGAGGTTAAGGACCATCCTGCTAAAAGATGAAAGGGTCAAACAGGAAATTAAGGAAGAATTAAAAAGATTCATGGAAATTAATGAGAATGAAGATACAACCGTTCAAAATGTTTGGGATGCAGCCAAAGCAGTCCTAAGGGGGAAATACATCGCAATACAAGCATCCATTCAAAAACTGGAAAGAACTCAAATACAAAAGCTAACCTTACACATAAAGGAGCTAGAGAAAAAAACAGCAAATAGATCCTATACCGAGGAGAAGAAGGGAGTTAATAAAGATTCGAGCAGAACTCAACGAAATCGAGACCAGAAGAACTGTGGAACAGATCAACAGAACCAGGAGTTGGTTCTTTGAAAGAATTAATAAGATAGATAAACCATTAGCCAGCCTTATTAAAAAGGAAAGAGAGAAGACTCAAATTAATAAAATCATGAATGAGAAAGGAGAGATCACTACCAACACCAAGGAAATACAAACGATTTTAAAAACATATTATGAACAGCTATATGCCAATAAATTAGGCAATCTAGAATAAATGGACGCATTCCTGGAAAGCCACAAACTACCAAAACTGAAACAGGAAGAAATAGAAAACCTTAACAGGCGAATAACAATGGGGGGAAATTGAAGCAGTCATCAAAAACTTCCCAAGACACAAAAGTCCAGGGCCAGATGGCTTCCCAGGGAATTCTATCAAATGTTTAAAGAAGAAACCATACCTATTCTCCTCAAGCTCTTTGGAAAGATAGAAAGAGATGGAGTACTTCCAAATTCGTTCTATGAGGCCAGCATCACCTTAATTCCAAAACCAGACAAAGACCCCACCAAAAAGGAGAATTACAGATTCTCTGGGGAGGCCAGTACTTGGTGGAGTCAGGCTATCTTTGAACCCAAAACCTAAATAGAGTGCATAAAACTAAACCGCCCAAGATGCTAGGAGTCCCAGTGCAGGCACATGGCAAGACCCAAACTCTAACCATTCACAGACATAACCCTAACCCTACACTTAATCCTAATGTTAACCTAACCCTTAAATAAGACCCATCACTAATCGAAAACCAAACACAAACCCCAAGACCAAAACACATTCACTGAACCTTCCTGCCAAACCTCAACCTAACTCCTAAACCTATTCTAAACCCTTAACCCTGACCCATACCTTAAATCTAACCCTAACCTCTAAACCTAAACTTAACTTAATGTACTCAAATCCTTTTCCTGACCTTAACCTGTACCCTAACCCTAACCCTCTAATACTAATCCTATCTCATACCCCAAACTTTACCTTAACCCGTACCCTAAAACTAACCCCTAGCCCACTCCCAAAACGTATCTCTTAACCTGTTTCAAAACTGTACCCTGACCCTGACCCAGACCTGTCCCTAACCCTAACCAAGCAATAACCCTAACCCTAGTCCTAACCCCTATCCCAACCCTAACCCTCGCCCTAATTCTAAACCTAGCCCTAACTATAACCCTAAACCCTCACCCTAAACCCTAACCCTAACTCACACCCTAACCCCTAACCCTAACTGCAAACCTAAGCCCAACCCTAACTCTAACCATCACCCTAACCCCAACTCCTAACCTCCTGCCCTAAACCCTAGAGCCTAAACCCTAATGCTAACAGTAAATCCTGTCCCTTACCCTAACCACCATCCTAACTGTTAACTACTGACCATTACCCTTATGCCTCACCTAACTTCTAATCTGTAAGCATAAGCATAATCACTAACACCTAACATATAACCTAAGGCTAACCACCAACTGCCTCCCCTCCCCTAACCCTACCATTCATTCTATCCTTTCACTTACCCTGTGGTTCTGAGGAGTCCCTTCTGATGTAGACGTGGCCCCCAATGGCTCCTCCAGAGTTCTACAGGGGGTCCAAGCGAGCCGGACTCCTGTGAGTGTGGACATGGCCCAACGTGTTCCTGAGTCATAGTCAGCGGGTCCTGAGGATGCTGGGTCTCCTGTCACTGTGGACTATGTCTCACATCCTCTGGAAGCCTCACAGCAGGTCCTCAGGAAGCCGGGGGCTCCTGTCAGTCTGGACATGGCCCCACGTCCCCTAGAAAACTCACCGCAGGTCCTGAGGGGGCTGTGGGCTCCTGTCAGCATAGACGCAGCCCCATATGTCCTGAAGCCAAAGTGCTGGTCCTGAGGAGGATGGGGTTCCTGTCAGGGTTGCCATCGCCCCACATTTTCCTCAAGCCTCACCATAAGACCTGAGGAGGTTCGGGGCTCCTGTCAGCATGGATGTGGCACATAATCTTCCCAAAACTTCACAGTGGGTTCTGAGAAGGCTGGAGAATCCTGTCATGTGGATGCGGCACCCACATTTTTATTAGGCCTCACCACAGGCCCTGACAAGGCTGGGGTCTTCTGTCCCCATGGACGCATCCTCATATTTCCCCAAGTCTACTCCGGGGGTCCTGAGGAAGTCACCGTCCTGTTGTGTCCATGTGGCCCCAAGTCCTCCTGAAGTGTCACCAAGGGTTCTGAGGAGGCCTGGGCTCCTGTAACCATGAATGCAGCCCCCAGCTTCCAGAAGCCTCAACTTATGTCCTGAGGGGCCTGGGAGCTCCTGCCAGAGTGGATGTCACACCACATCTTCCTGAAGCCTCCCCGCAGGTCCTGAGGTGGCTCAGGGGCTCCTGTCAGTGTGGATGCGGGCCCAAAATTTTCTGAAACCTCCCCGCGGGTCCTGAGGTGGCTCAGGGCTCCTGTCAGTGTGGACGTGGGCCCACATCTTCTTGAAGACTCCCCGCTGGTCCTGAGGCAGCCCAGGGGCTCCTGTCAGGGTGGATGCGGGCCCACATCTCCTAAAGCCTCACCGAGGGTCCTGAGGAGACTGGGGTTCCTGTCAGCATGAACGCGACCCAATTTCCCCCTGAAGACTTCCTGCGGGTCTTGTGGAGGCTGCAGCTCATCAGCGTAGATGCGTCCCCACGTCCCCCTCAGGCCTCCCCAGCACAGGCTGGCTCCTGTTAGTGCAGGCAGAGGAGGCCTACTGCACATGCCTGCCCCATTGGAGGGGCCTGGCTTGTGCGCACCCTGTGGGACACTCAGGAGCTGCAGGAGGCTGTGCAGGAGGCTGTGCAGGAGGCAGCGGGTGCTCCATGGGCCCCACCTGCCTCCTTTCAGGGTCCAGCTGGAGCCTGTTAGTTTTGGAAACATCTCACTGAAAAGGACCCCAACACCCGGCTTCCCCAGAAATACTTAAGGACAAGGAATTGGAGCCCACAGGTTGTGAAATGAAATGTGGACCAGACTTTTACCACGTCCTGCAAAACTCACTCAACCCTCTTCCACTGTGGGCGGGACCATGGGTTCATGCAGCCGCCCTGGAAACAGTGTGGAGGCCCCTCAGGAAGTTACAAATAGAGCCGCCCTGTGACGAGCAGGTGAACGGCCTGGAGCTCACTCCAAAGATACAGATGCAGTGAGACTTGGCACACCTGCACCCCAATGTCCACTGCAGCTGGGTCCACAGTAGCCATACTGTGGGAGGAGACTCGGTGCCCTGTGGCAGATGATGGATAAAGAGGATGGGAGATAGATGATGGTCATAGAGAGAGGAATGGTACTCAGCTATCAAAGAGAAGGAAATCTTGCCATTTGCATGATGTGGATAGAACTAAAGGGAAAATGTTAAGTGAAGTAAGTCACTCGGGAAAGAGAATGACCGTGTGGTGTCATTCATAGGTAGAATTAAAGAAGCAAAGCAGATGAACATTTGTGAAGGGAAGGAGAAACAATTAAGATCAAAACAGATGCAGGAAATACAGACTCTTAATGATATGAAGCGAACTGAGGGTCGCTGGAGGGGTGGGGGCATAACAGGGGAAATAGGAAAGTGCTGCGTCTCACTCTGTCCTGCTTCTCCAATACTGGTTTGCTGTCAGGGGTTATTTGTTGAGGAGGATGGATGTTATGGGTTTTTTTTTCCTATTTCTAAGGTCTGCCACCATGATTTTGATAGGAATGACATTGAAACTGAGGGTGGCTTCAGGAACTGCGGACATTTTCACAAGATGAGGCTCCCACCCCACGAGCCCAGGACGGCCTCCCAGAGCTTGGTATGGCTCAGTGCACAAGTCTTGTGCTCCTTTGGTTCAATCTCATTATTACTTCTCCTTGATGCTCCTGAGAAGGCCTTCACATCCTTCCTTTCCTTCCTGAGTGCTCATTGTCAGGACACAGCAAGGCTACTCTGCTCTGTAGGGTCAGTTTGTGTCTGTGACTTTACTGAACTCACTCCTTAGTTCTAACAAGTTTTGGTGGAGGCTCTGGGGTTGCCTGATTCTAGTTCTGCATCTTCAGCATATAGGGACAGTGTGACGTCCCCCTTCCAGGTGTGGAACCTTTGCTGTTTACAGCTTAATGTCCTAGAAAGCCCCACAATTGAATCAAAACTGAACCCAGGCCAAGGGCAGGAAGCCCCTATTAGAATGAGAACAGAGCTCAATGCCCTTGAAGGCCCCATATCAAAATGTAAACAGAACTTGAGGAAGTGCTCCAGCCCTTCTGGAGGTCCCCGAGACCAGCCCTTAAAACTAAGCTAAAACCCACCTCAGGGTCCAAGTCCATGCTCCGCTTGTTGGGTACACTTGGACACAAGCTCGAGGTGGTAAATAAACCCTCGTGTGTTTGCATCACTCTTGGCTTCTCGGAGGTTTCTCGGATTCGCAGTCTTGGGCACAACAGTCTGAGATAAAAAAAGAAAACCAAAAGAAGCTCAGCCGCCTGTAGAGTGAACGCAGGATTCTGAGAGAAGCGGCAGAGACCCGGGGACTTGAGGGATCTTTTGTGGAGGCCCCTGCAAACTGGGGGGCAGTATGTTCAGCCCCAGAGCCAGAGGACCCAGAGACCCCACCCGCATCCTGCCCATCTGGGCCTGGTCTGAGGGAGCAGCACAGCGCCGCCCACTGGAGGCCAGAGGCGCTGAGGCCCACCCCGCCTCTGACCCCACTGATGCATCTCCCAGGCAGATGTGCACCTGACAATCAGCGCCATGGCCAATCCCCAGACCCTGCACAGACCACTCGCTGCCACCAAGGTGTCGGACCACAGAGGTTGCAGAGCTTCAGCTCTGCTTGGAAAGTAGGGTCTAGCTTCCTTTGTACTTTGTGCTTTATTTTCATTATTTTCTTTGATTCTATTTTATAAATTGCCTTATTTTAATTTTTATGTATGTACCTTATATATTTCTCATTTTTAGTTTCATGGTACTTTAATTGTGTTTCTTATTTTGGTATTTAGAATATTTTAACAACCAGGCAAAAATAATCTGGTAGTTTTTTTGGGGAGGGCAGTTGTTATTGTTTTTCTTGGTTTTTCTTTTTCTTCCGTCTTTCTTTTCTGGAAAAAATAATGAGATGGAGAAATTCACCTCCATAAAATAATATGAGGTAATACTCACAACCAGGAAGTCCATCAATACAAATATATGATGTCTAAGTACAGTTTAAAACAATGATTATAAAGATAGCATCTGGGCTGGAAAAAGAGCACAGAAGAAAACTAGAGAATCCCTTACTGTAGAAATAAAAGAATTAAAATCTAGTCAGGCAACGTTAAAAATGCTATAATTGAGATGCAGTACCAAGTACCAAGCAGTACCAAGGAAGGTTATGGACCATAGAGGCAGATTTCGGAACTCAGCCACTTATTAAAACAATAACATTCATATCATGGGAGACTCCCAAGATGAAGAAGGAGGAAAGGTGGCCTTGCTGAGCCATTAGAAACGACAAATAACCACATTTTCCTTCAACATGGATGGAACTGGAAGGTATTATGCTGAGTGAAGTAAGTGAATCAGAGAAAGACAAATATTGTATGTTCTCATTCACTTGGGGAATATAGATAATAGTGAAAGGGAATATAGGGGAAGGGAGAAGAAATGTGTGGGAAATATCAGAAAGGGAGACAGAATATAAAGACTCCTAACTCTGGGAAATGAACTAAGGGTGATGTAAGGGAGGAGGGCGGGGGTGGGGGTGAATGAATGACGGGCACTGAGGGGGCACTTGACGCGATGAGCACTACTGGGTGTTATTCTGTATGTTGGCAAATTGAACACCAATAAAAAGTAAATTTATTTTTAAGGAAAGAAGAAAGAAGAAAGAAAGAAAGAAAGAAAGAAAGAAAGAAAGAAAGAAAGAAAGAAAGGGTGGCACCTGTGAGGCTCAGTTAGTTAAGCTTCTGCCTTAGAGTCAGATCATGATCCAGGTCCCAAGGAAGGCTCCGTCTTCAGTAGGGAACCTGCTTCTCCCTCGCCCTCTGCCCTTATAGCACATGTTTTT
Organism: Canis lupus baileyi; assembly: GCF_048164855.1. Lineage (NCBI taxonomy): Eukaryota > Metazoa > Chordata > Mammalia > Carnivora > Canidae > Canis > Canis lupus. The sequence goes on from NC_132873.1 coordinate 32,181,122, forward strand.
CACTCCTCTCTCTCTGAAATAAATAAATAGCATCTTTGAAAAAGAAACAAACAAACCCAGAGGGAAAAAAATCTCCCATGTAGAAGATTTTCAAACAATTTGTGCAGACATTCCATCCTCAAGTTCCTGAGCATAGCTTCCCACTCTTAGGTGTGCAATACACATAGTAACTTCTTCTACAAAATATATTATGAAAAACTTAAAATAAAAATGATAATAATAATAATAATTAATAATAATAATAATCAATAATAATAATAATAATAATAAAGAATCACTTTACTATGGAGAAACCTGACAAACACTACCTCAGCAAGATGATCAGATCAATACCAGGACTGATAAATCATGTTGATAGTATCTATCCTTTATATGATATAATGAAAATGGCATTATATCTCTGTATATAATCCACAAAAACTGTTCAATCATGAGATAAACAACAGATATGTCCCAACTGAGGGAAATTTTACAAAATACTCTACTTCTCAACGTGTTCCAGTTCAACAAAAACAAGGAAAGGCTGAGAGATTGTCACAATCCAGAGGAGCCTAAGAAAACATGAGGACAAATGGAGTGTGGTATGAGGGATGGTGATTTAGCAAAAACTAAGGAAATCTGAATAAAGTATGGTCTCTGGTTATTGCGAAAATTTTAATATTGATTCATTAGCTAATATTTGTACCGTACTGATATAAGATATCGATTATTGGGGAAATTGAGTGCAAGTGCATGAGAATTCTCTGTACTATCTTCTCAATTTCCCTATAAATCTTTGTTTTCTTTCTAAAAAATAAGATTTAATTTGAAAATTGAACACGTATAATGCCTCCTCAACCTGAAAAGCAGTAAAGGATAATAAATAGCAAAAATCAGATAAAAATACTTCTAGTATAATAGACACCATATTGCAAGTGCATTTAAAATTAGCAATGTATAACTTTTATTTCCTTGACATTTGACTTCCAAAGAGTTCACAGTATTTCAGTGTCAGTTGAAACAGGGGAAGAATCTCAGGGAAGAATCCTTCACATAATAATAGGAACATTCATACTAATGTCTCTCAAATATTTCCAAATCCATAAAGATCCATTTCCTGATGAGTGACTGAGCTGTGAAGAAAAAGATGAGAAACCCTCATCCCTTTGAATTACTTGTGTCAGAATATTTTAACCATAGTATTATGGATAGTAAATTATCCTTATTAACAGGAAATATGTCTCAGAGTGGAATCTGAGCAATCAGATGGGCAGAGAAAAAATGCTTTATCTCGCTCCTGTACTTTTAAAGACAAAGGAGAACTTTTCTATGTACAAAGTCAGTTGTCAAGATAGCCTTAGGGAATAAGAGTCTGCAGCATGGAATCCTGCTGCACTGCTGGGACGCCTGTGCCTCAGGTCTTCCTGATCTCAAATCTCTGGGCCTATCCCACAAAACAGGCTGCCATGCTGAGGTCATTTGCAATTTCTCTCTTAGGAGCTCCAGGGAGGGGGGCATGAGCTAGATAGGACGGGACGAGATGCTTGGAGGCCGAGAACATTACAGCCATTCTACTTTAAGTTCAGTATCAGCAGACGTCCAGCAATCCCAGGCCCCTGTGAAGAAAGCTGAAATTTGCATTACTTCAGTTACTGGAAAAAAACAAGTTTACAGCTTAATTTCTTAGAAAGCCCCACAATAGAATAAAAACTGAGCCTAAGCAAAAGGCTGGACACCCCAATTAGAATGAGAGGAGAGCTCAATGCCCTTGAAGGACCCATATCAAAATGTAAACAGAACTTGAGGAATTGCTCCAGCTCTTCTGGACGTCCCCGAGACCAGCCCTTAAAACTAAGCTAAAACCCTCCTCGTGGTCCAAATTCCTGTTCCACTGTGTGGCCTATACTTGAACACATGCTCGAGTTTGTAAAACAACCCTTGGGTTTTTGCATCAGTGTCGGCTCCTTAGTGGTTTCTCAGATTCGACATCTTGGGCACAACACCCCCATGACTCCTCCCCACTTGGACTGGCCTCCTGTCCCCTCCCACCCAGGCTTACCATCAGTCACTTCCCCACCCACTACAGCTGGGCACAGGCCCTCACACAGTTCCACAGGCACGGTGGGCACTCCCGCCATCCCCTGCTCCTCCTCCGCGGTTTTCCCACATGAAATGAAGGAGGACGCCCTTGTCTCCTCCTAGGACATCACGCAGGTAGACCTGGACGTCAACAGGACGTTGGGCAGCCACATTATATTTTAGGACTGCTAGGGGGTCAGGTGAGGCTCTGGGCCAGGGGGCTTCGGGGCCTCGGTGGCTTCTGTGTAGGGAAAACGGGTTCTCTGAGACCAGGGGAGCAACAGCAGTCAACAAGTCACCACTCCATGGTTGGGTGATGAGGATGACCACTGTGCCCACACCCCTGGGGACTCAGGGATGAGGAGGCCACTAGGATGGGGACTCCAGGGATTGCCATGGGAGCCGAACACCATAGGGGAGAGGGACAGCCCCTTGAGAAACAGGGGACAGGGTGGGGGATGTGGGGGGGCAAGAACTGGACCTGGGGGCCAAGCAGCATGGCCATGGCTGAAGCAGGACGCACATTGATCCCATGAGGGTCAGATGGGTCAGAGTGACACCCACTCTCAGTGCTTTATATATTTCTAAATTCTATGCATTTAATTTGAGACAATTTGCAATTTGAAAACATACAAATTATGATGACCCCCAGATAATGCCCCCAGTCCAGCAAGGGCCCTGCACTGACCACACCACGACTCAGGGGCAGGTGTCACAAGAAACCCCAGACTGGGTTCGCCTTTAACTGTAGAAGTCTCCTTCTGCATATTAGAGGAAGGAGATACCTTGTGTCCACAGGCCCCCGACGACATCCCGCTAATTCCCCACTCCCACATCATTCCCCTACATTATCATGCCAAATGGGATCCCACCTACACCATCCCCCTCATACCCACACAGCCCCACACAATCCCCACCCAGACTATACCACAACACCATTCCCCCTACACCATCCCCACACTCCACCACAATCATACTTTTGCCCCCACACCATCTACCCCCACACCATTTACCCCGAGCAAGGACCCAGTACAGGTGCCCCCTGTGGGACATGCTCAGCCTCCCTGGGGTTCTCGGCATACCCTGATCCCATTAGAAGCCCGGGGGTCCCATAGAGTACCCAAGGGTTGCAGGGAGGAGGAAAGACAGGGAGCCCCCGACAGGGTGGGTGCACCTGAGTGGTGCAGAGTATGCACTGTGCCCTGCCTCTGCCCACTGTCCCTCCTGGAGGGCGGCACACCCTGCACAGGACACCAGTCCCTAACCCATAGGGACCTGTGCTGACCTGGCCCTGGGCTCTGTGGGGGCTGAGTTGATTTGAGCCCCCACCAGGCCCAACACAAAGACTAATAGGATCCAGCCCCCCATGGCCCTGGCCAGCCCTGGAATCTGGCCCCGGGCTGAGCGAGCCCTCTCACAGCTAAACGTGGCCTCTTGGGCCCTGGGTGTACCCCACAGATCCAGGTCGCTGACCTAGGGTGCCCTGTGGATCCTGGGACACCCCAGGGTGGGGAGGCAAGGGTAGGCCGGTGGGCCCCACCCGCACCCACACCAGGAGGCAGGCTGCTACAGGTGCTGGGGCCCCAAGGACCCTGAGGCCGGGGACCAAGTGCCCTTCGAGGACCCATCACAGGAGCCCATGGGCTGTAGGACCAGGTCAGTTCTGCTGTCCTAAGAACCGTCTCTCAGGCTAAAACCTCAGGACACATGTCCCCACCTGGATTCCACACATGCTCACAGGTGGGGGACTCCAGCACCCGCCCCCCCAACCCACGTCATACGTGCCCTCCCCTAAAGGACAGAATGGTCTCCCTCCCCAGGGAAAGCACGCACCCTCGGCTCTGAGCCCATTTGCTGTAGAAAGTAAATAAAGTGTTGTGGTGGGAAAATGCACAGCCAGCCCATTTCTGTGTCTCCCAGAAAACTGTGCACGGGGCTTAGAGAGACCCCCAGAGAGGAAGAGGGGGCACAACCCAGGCCCCACCAGCCTGGGGCACTGCCATGCACACACAGCCGACTTCCCCATCTGCCTTGCAGGGGCGGTCAGACGCCAGGGTCAGGACCTGACAGACTTTACTGGGACTCAGGCTGTTCCCCGCAGGCCAGGAGGGGTGGGACAGAGCGACAGCCAGGAAGCCTCAGGTCACCAGGGTCTGTGCAAAGCCACCCGGAGGTCTGTGCTCCCTCTGTCCAGGGGGCAGGGACTGGCTGGGTTCCGGGGAAATTCCTCCACCCATCATCCCCGTGCCTGTGTGCCTGGGGCAGAGAGGGCCTGCGTGGTGGTCAGCATGGCCCTGGAAGGGATGTCAGGACAGCAGTCCGTTGTGTTGTGCCCAAGATTGTGAATCCAAGAAACCACCGAGGAGCCAACACCGATGCAAACTCCCAAGGGTTTCTTTACAAACTGGAGCTTGTGTCCAAGTGCACCCGACACAGAGGAGCAGGGACTTGGACCCCGAGACTAAAAGGCGTAGTAGCTTTATAGGGGCCAGTGCACATGCATATGCAGAAAGTTGCACAGTCATGTCGGTTCACACGCAGGTGGCCGATTGAATTACACCTTACCCTATAGTATCCACTTGAGCTGGCGTATTACTTTGGTCAGAATCGGGGCACAGTTTTGGGGGGCACAAAGCAGGGTTACATTGTTATGAGCTGATTTCTGATTAGGGTGAGCCCAGCGACCTGACTAGGTTGGGGCAGTGCCTTAAGCCATAAGCAGGTCATGTGGGGGTCATCCTGGAGATGGCGGGTGTAGCACAAAATGGAAACAGTCCTGCACTGCTTGTCCAGGGCTAGGAGATTTTTGTAAAATTTCTTGGGTCCCACACTTGCAGCTCACGCACCTGAGCCACCCTCACTAGGTGGACTCAGCGTGCACACCTTGTGGTGTGGGATCTCTCACACCAGAGTGTGGAGGGCACCCTCCTTGCCCGAGTGAGTAGGGGCTTGGTGAGCATGGGGCTCGGCCTGAAGGCCAGGCAGCACAGCAGACCGAGGAATCCCAGCCCCATCCCCACCCTAACTCCCACACACAGGGAGCCCCTGCGCTCCCCGTCATGGGCACCCAGCTCCTCAGGAGCTCCCCCCAGGGTGGCACCGAGGTCTAGCTCCCTGCTGGAGAGGCATCCGGGAGAAGATAAGCAGCCAGCGCATGGCACGACCCACTGCCGCACATGAGAATATGGCCAAGCCGGACCTTCTAGCTCAGCTGACCCTCCAGCGGAAAGTCACTGCAGGAGCGAGCCCTGTGTCTGCCAGGAGAGCCTTTGGCTCAGGGTGTGATCCTGGGATCCCAGGATCAGCCTCCCTTTGGGGAGCCTACCTCTCTCTCTGCCTATGTTTCTGCCTCTGCTTCTCTGTGTATCTCTCATGAATAAATAAATAAAATATTTATATATCAAAAAAGAAAGAACAAATACTGTAAGAAGTGTTGAAGAAGGGCATTATTTCATAATTAAAAAGGCTCTCTATCAAGAACAAACAACTAAATATTTATTTTCTGCCAACATGGGAGTACCTAAATATAGAAACCAATTAAAAACAAACATGCAGAAACTCACTGATAATAATACAATGACAGGGGTTTTTAACAACCACTTATGGCAATGGACCGATCGTCTATACAGAAAATTAACAAGGGAAAAATAGCCTTGACACAGTGGACCACAGGGACTCAACAGATATACTCTGAACATTTCAACCTAAAGCAGAATACAATTCCTTTCAAGTGCACATGGGACATTCTCCAGAACAGATCATTCATGGCCCACAAATCAGCCCTCAACAGGTACAACAGGTAGAAGAAGGTTGATATCACACCCTGTACATTTTCGGACCAGGACGCTATGAAACTCAAAGTCCACAGTAAGAAAAAATTTGGACAGACCAAAAATACGTGGAGATTATGTACATCCTACTAGAGAATGAATGGAGCAACCAGGAAATTAAAGAGGAAATTTAAAACAAATGAAAATGAAAACATGTTTCTCCAAACCTCTGGGATGTAGCAAAGGTAGTCCTAAGAGGGAAGTACATAGCAATACAGGCCTACCTCAAGAAATAAGAAGTCTCCAATACACAGCCAAACCCTACACCTTCAGGACCGGGAAAAGGATAGCAAACAATGCCTAAAGGATATAGAAGAGGGGCAAAAAAAGATGAGAGCAGAAATAAACAATACAGAAACAACAAAGCAGTAGAATGGAATAACAAAACAAAGGGTCGGTTCTTCAAAACAATTAAGAAAATGGATCAAGCCCTACTCACCCTTATCAATGAGAAAAGAGAAAAGACCTAAATAAATAAAACCACAAATGAGAAGAGAGATCACAATCAACACCAGAAAAATAAGACCATTTTAAGGGAATACTATGAAAGCTTATACACTAACATACTGGGAGACCTGGAGGAAATGGACAAATGCCTAGAAATATGCAAATGAGTAAAACTGAAATAGGAAGAAATAGAAAATGTGAACAGGCCCATAACTAGCAAAGGAATTGAATCAGCAATGCACCTGGGTGCCTCTTTGGTTGAACATCTCCTTTGGCTCAGGTCATGATCCCGGGGTCCTGGGGAATCAAGTCCCACATCAGGCTCCCCACATGGAGCCTCAATTTCCCTCTGCTCATAGCTCTGCCTCTCTGTGTCTCTCATGAATACATAAATAATATCTTTAAAAGAGAAAAAGATAAAAAGATGAGCAAGGACCCAAATAAAATCACAAATGAGAAAAGAGAAATAACAACCAACACTAGAGAAATACAAACGATTATAAGAGAACATTATGAAAAACTATATGCGAGCAACATAGAACCTGGAAGAAATAGATAATTCCTGGAAATATATAACATAGCAAAATGAAAAAGGAAGAAATAAGAAACTTGAACAGACAGATAACCAGCAAAGAAATTGAATCAGCAATCAGGGTTCCCCAACAGGAGATGCTTAGATCAATAGAATAGAATGGAAAGCCAAAGCAAGATACAAACCTGTAACTCTCTGATCCATTAATCGACAACAAGGCAGGAAGGAATATCCAATGGCACAAAGACAGTCTCTTCAACAAACACTAACCCTGACCCCGGATAAGAACAAATGGTGTTGGGAAAACCAGGCAGCAAAATGCAGAAGAATGAAACTGGACCACTTTCTTACACCATATATATAAAAAATGAATTCAAAATGGATGAAAGACCTAAATGTGAGATCTGAAACCATACATAGAAGGAAAGATAGGCAGCAACGTTTTTGACATTGGCCATTGGTTCTTCTTTCAGGATATGCCTCTGAGGTGAGGGAAACAAAAGCAAAAATACTATTGGGACTTCATCAAATTGAAAAGCTTCTGCAAAGTGAAGGAAACAACTAAAGCTAAAAAGCAACATACAGGAGGAGAGGCAAGATGGTGGAAGAGAAGGGTCCCAAGTCACCTGTCCTGACCAAATTACCTAGATAAACTTCAAATCATCCTGAAAATCTAGGAATTCAGCCTGAGACTTAAACAGAGACCAGATAGAATGCTATAGTGAGAAAAGTTCACACTTCTATCAAGGTAGGAAGATGGGGAAAAAGAAATAAAGATACAAAAGGCTTCCAAGGGGGAGGGGCCCCACAGAGCCAGGCTAAGGCCAAGGCGAGTGCCCCCCGGGCAGGAGAGCTCTGTCCCAGAGAAGCAGGAGCTGCACCATTCTTCCAGGGGGAAATGACGCCCACAGGGATTCAGAGCAAGACCCCAGGAGGGCGGGGATACCCTCGGGCTCCATGGGACACAAACATACACCTGCACTCCCAGGAGATTGCACCGAGCTCCCTAAGGGCTGTAGGGCACATGCATTGACCCAGGAGCAGCTCTGAGGGGATCCGACAGCGGCTCTGTGCGGAGGGGGCAGCGGGTCCCTGGGAAAGCTGGTGGCAGCGCCTAGGGCAGAGGAAGTGGTTTCGTGTGAAGGGGGCTGCGGGGCTCCAGGAGCAGCTCAGAGGGTATATGGCGGCTCCGTGGAGAGGTGCCTACCCGGCCGGGAGTGAGAATCCAACAGCGCAGGTCGGGGAGCACAGGGCCAGGACACAGCCCAGGATTCGGCCTTCCCCGGGACAGGCAGAGGCCTGGAGGTCCAGGAGAGCAAGGACGCTCCTGCTCAGAGCTGAGAAGATCAGCAGCCCTGCCCCAGAGCCTCCAGGCCCTGCAGACGGACTGCTCCAGAGTTACTGGGGAGGCTGAATACAGGTGTTCCGACCTGGCTGCTGCCACTGGGGTTGTTCCTCCTTGGGCGTCACAGGGTATACATCCCCCAGTGAGCGCTTCACCAGGCAGGGGGAGAGGAGATACCCCAAGGGCTAGCACCTGAAAATGAGCACAACGGGCCCCTCCCCCCAGAAGACCAGATAGACGGACAAGTTCCAGGGGAAGTCAAGGGACTTAAAGTAGACAGAATCAGAGGATACTTCCCCATGTTTTTTTTAATTTCTGATTGCTTCCCCCATCCTTTCCCCCCTTTCTTTCTTTTTCTTTCTCCTTTTATTCTCTTTTTTGCTTTTTTCTTCCTTTTTCCTTTTTTCTTTTTCTATTCTCTTTTTTCTTTCTCTCTTCTTTTTCTCCTTTTCCCAATACAACTTGTTTTTGGCCACTCTGCACTGAGCAAAATGACTAGAAGGAAAACCTCACCTCAAAATAAAAACCAGTCCTCTCTCCCACAGAGTTACAAACTGGATTACAACTCAATGTCAGAAAACCAATTAGGAAGCACTATTTTACAGCTACTGGTGGCTCTAGAAAAAAGCATAAAGGACTCAAGAGACTTCATGACTGCAGAATTTAGATAAAATCAGGCAGAAAGTAAAAAACAATTGAATGAGATGCAATCCAAACTAGAATTCCTAATGACGAGGGTTAACGAGGTGGAAGAACGAGTGAGTGACATAGAAGACAAGTTGGTGGCAACGAGGAAAACTGAGGAAAAAAGAGACAGACAATTAAGAGACCAGGAAGACAGATTAAGGGAAATAAATAACAGCCTGGGGAAGAAAAACCTATGTGTAATTGGGGATCCTGAGGGCGCCGAAAGGGACAGAGGGACAGAATATGCATTTGAACAAATCCTAGCTGAAAACTTTCCTAATCTGGGAAGGGAAACAGGCATTCAGATCCAGGAAATAGAGATATCCCCCACCCTCTAAAATCAATAAAAACCGTCCAACACCTCGATTTAATAGTGAAGCTTGCAAATTCCAAACATAAAGAGAAGATCTTAAAGCAGCAAGAGACAAGAAATCCCTGACCTTTATGGGGAGGAGCAGACCTCTCCACAGCAACCTGGCAGCCCAGAAAGTGCTGGCTGGATATATTCAGGGTCCTCCATGAGTATAACATGCAACCAAGAATACTTTATCCAGCCAGGCTCTCATTCAAAATGGAAGGAGAGATAAAGAGCTTTCAAGACAGGCAGGAACTGAAAGAATATGTGAACTCCAAACAAGCTCTGCAAGAAATTTTAATGGGGACTCTAAAATTCCCCTTTAAGAAGAAGTTCAGTGGAACAATCTACAAAAACAAGGACTGAATAGATGACATGATGACACTAAACATATCTGTTGATAGTACCTCTGAACGTGAATGGGCTTAATGACCCCTTCAAAGGCGCAGGGTTTCAGACTGGATAAAAAATGAGGACCCAACTATTTGCTTTCTACAAGAGACTCATATTAGACAGAAGGACACCTACAATCTGAAAATAATGGGTTGGAGAGCCAGTTACCATTCAAATGGTCCTCAAAAGAAATCAGTGAGAAAAAAAAAAAGAAAGTAAGCAGTGGTAGCCATCCATATATCAGATAAACTAAAATTTACCCCGAAGACTATAGTGAGAGATGAAGACGGACACTAAATCATACTTAAAGGTTCTATCCAACAAGAGGGCTTAACAATCCTCAATATATATTCCCCGAATATCGGAGCTGCCAAATATTTAAACCAATTAATAACGAAAGTGAAGAAATACTTAGATAATAATTATCTTATACTTGGTGACTTCATTCTAGGTCTTTCTACCCTCGATAGGTCTTCTAAGCACAACATCTCCAAAGAAACGAGAGCTTTGGGATACCTGGGTGGCGCAGCGGTTTGGCGCCTGCCTTTGGCCCAGGGCGCGATCCTGGAGACCCGGGATCGAATCCCACGTCGGGCTCCCGGTGCATGGAGCCTGCTTCTCCCTCTGCCTGTGTCTCTGCCTCTCTCTCTCTCACTGTGTGCCTATCATAAATAAAAAAAAAAAAAAAAGAAACGAGAGCTTTAAATGATACACTGGAGCAGATAGATTTCACAGATATCTACAGAACTTTACATCCAAACTGAACTGAATACACTTTCTTCTCAAGGGCACATGGAACGTTCTCCAGAATAGACCACATACTGGGTCACAAATCACGTCTGAACCAATACGAAAAGATTCAGATCATCCCCTGCATATTCTCAGACCATAATGCCTTAAAATTAGAACTAAATCACAACAAGAAGTTTGGAAGGACCTCAAACACGTGGAGGTTAAGGACCATCCTGCTAAAAGATGAAAGGTTCAACCAGGAAATTGAGGAAGAATTAAAAGGATTCATGGAAACTAATTGGAATGAAGATACAAATGTTCAAAATCTTTGGCATGCAGCAAAAGCAGTCCTAAGGGGGAAATACATCACAATAGAAGCATCTATTCAAAAACTGGAAAGATCTCAAATACAAAAGCTAACCTTAATCATAAAGGAGCTAGAGAAAAAAACAGCAGCTAGATCCTACACCCAAACAGAATAAGAGATTTAATTAAATTTAGAGCAGACCTCAAGGAAACTGAGACCATAAGAAATGTGGAAAAGATCAACAGAACCAGGAGTTGGTTCTTTGAAAGAATTAATACCATACATAAACCATTAGCCAGTCTTATTAAGAAGAGAGACAAGACTCAAATTAATAAAATCATGAATGAGAAAGGAGAGATCACTACCAACACCAAGGAAATACAAACGATTTTCAAAACTTATTATGAACAGCTATACGGAAATAAATTAGGCAATCTAGAAGAAATGGACGCTTTCCTGGAAAGCCACAAACTACCAAAACTGGAACAGGAAGACATAGAAAACCTAAACAGGCCAATAACCAGGGAGGAAATTGAAGCAGTCATCAAAAACCTCCCAAGTCACAAAAGTCCATGGCCAGATGGCTTCCCAGGGGAAATCTATCAAACGTTTAAAGAAGAAACCATACCTTTCCTACTAAAGCTGTTTGGAAAGATAGAAAGAGATGGAGTACTTCCAAATTCGTTCTATGAAGCCAGCATCACCTAAATTCCAAAACCAGACAAAGACCCCATCAAAAAGGAGAATACAGACCAATATCCCTGATGAACATGGATGCAAAAATTCTCAACAAGATACTAGCCAATAGGATCCAACAATACATTAAGAATATTATTCACCATGACCAAGTAGGATTTATCCCCGGGACACAAGGCTGGTTCAACACGTGTAAAAAAATCAATGTCAATCATCATATCAGCAAGAGAAAAACCAAGAACCATATGATCCTCTCATTAGGTGCAGAGAAAGCATTTGAAAAAATAGAGCATCCATTCCTGATCAAAACTCTTCAGAGCGTAGGGATAGAGGGAACATTCCTCGATATCTTAAAAGCCATCTACGAAAACCCCACAGCAAATATCATTCTCAGTGGGGCAGCACTGGGAGCATTTCCCCTAATATCAGGAACAAGACAGGGATGTCCACTCTCACCACTGCTATTCAACATAGTCTGGAAGTCCTAGCCTGAGCAGTCAGACAGCAAAAAGACATTAAAGGCATTCAAATTGGCAAAGAAGAAGTCAAAATCTCCCTCTTCTCAGATGACATGATACTCTACCTAGAACACCCAAAAGCCTCCACCCCAAGATTGCTAGAACTCATACAGCAATTTGGTAGCATTGCAATAAAAAACTCAATATCCAAAAATCAATGGCATTTTTATACACTGACAATGGGACTGAGGAAAGAGAAATTAAGGAGTCAATTTCATTTACAGTTGCACCCAAATCAGAAGATATCTAGGAATAAATCTAACTAAGGCGGTAAATGATCTATACCCTAAAAACAATAGAACACTTCTGAAAGAAATTGAGGAAGACACAAAGAGATGGAAAAATATTCAATGCTCATGGATTGGCAGAATTAATATTGTGAAAATTTCAATATTACCCAGGCAATGTACACGTTTAATGCAATCCCTATCAAAATACCATGGACTTTCTTCAGAGAGTTAGAACAAATTATTTTAAGACTTGTGTGGAATCAAAAAAGACCCCGAAAGCCAGGGGAATTTTAAAAAAGAAAACCATATCTGGGGGCATCACAATGCCAGATTTCAGGTTGTACTACAAAGCTGTGGTCAACAAGACAGTGTGGTACTGGCACAAAAACAGACACATAGATCAATGGAACAGAATAGAGAACCCAGAAATGGACCTTGAACTTTATGGTCAACTAATATTCGATAAAGGAGGAAAGACTATCCATTGGAAGAAAGTCTCTTCAATAGATGGTGCTGGGAAAATTGGACTTCCACCTTCAGAAGAATAAAACTAGACCACTCTCTTTCACCATAAACAAAGATAAACTCAAAATGGATGAAAGATCTAAATGTGAGACAAGAATACATCAAAATCCTAGAGGAAAACACAAGCAACACCCGTTTTAAACTTGGACACAGCAACTTCTTGAAACGTACATCCATGAAGGCAAAAGAAGGAAAAGCAAAAATGAACTATTGTGACTTCATCAAGATAAGAAGCTTTTGCACAGCAAAGGATACAGTCAACAAATCTAAAAGACAACCTACAGCATGGGAGAAGATATATATCAAAAGACGTTTCAGATAAAGGGCTAGTTTCTAAGATCTATAAAGAACTTCTTAAAATCAACACCAAAGAGACAAACAATCCAATCATGAAATGGGCAAAAGACATGAAGAGAAATCTCACGGAGGAAGACACTGACATGGCGACATGCACATGAAAACATGCTCCGCATCACTTGCCCTTAGGGACATACAAATCAAAACCACAATGAGATACCACCTCACACCAGTGAGAATGGGGAAAATGAACAAGGCAGGAAACCACAAATGTTGGAGAGGATGCGGAGAAAAGGGAAACCTCTTACACTGCTGTTGGGAATGTGAACTGTTGCAGTCACTCTGGAAAACTGTGTGGAGGTTCCACAAAGTGTTAAAAATAGACCTGCCCGATGACTCAGCAATTGCACTATTGGGGATTTACCCCAAAGATTCAGATACAATGAAACGCCGGGACACCTGCACCCCGATGTTTATAGCAGAATGTCCACAATAGCCAAACAGTGTCAGGAGCCTTGGTGTCCATCGAAAGATGAATGGATAAAGAAGATGTGGTTTATGTATACAATGGAATAATATTCAACCATTAGAAACGACAAATACCCAACATTTGTTTCAACATGGATGGAACTGGAGGCTATTATGCTGAGTGAAGTAAGTCAATCGGAGAAGGACAAACAGTGTATGTTCTCATTCCTTTGGGGAATATAAATAATAGTGAAAGGGAATATAAGGGAATGGAGAAGAAACGTTTGGGAAATATCAGAAAGGGAGAGAGATCATAAAGACTCCTAACTCTGGGAAAAGAACTAGCAGTGCTGGAAGGGGAGGAGGGCGTGGTGTGGTGGTGAAGGGGTGACAGGCACTGAGGGGGACACTTGGCGGGATGAGCACTGCGTGTTATTCTGTATGTTGGTCAATTGAACACCAATAAAAAATAAATTTATTTAAAAAAAATCAAACAACTGCATATTTATGCTGCCAACATGGGAGTACCGAAATATAGAAACCAATTAACAACAAACGTACAGGAACACACTGATAATAATACAATGACTGGGGATTTTAACACCCACTTATGGCAATGGACGGATCGTCTATGCAGAAAATCAACAGGGGAACAATAGGCTTGACACACTGGACCAAAGTGACTCAACAGATATAGTCTGAACATTTCTTCCTAAAGCAGAGTACACATTCCTTTCAAGTGCACATGGGACATTCTCCAGAATACATTATATCATGGACCACAAATCAGCCCTCAACAGGTACAACAGGTACAAGAAGGATGGTATCACACCATGTATATTTTCGGACGACGACGCTATGAAACTTGAAGTCGACAGTAAGAAAAAATTTGGACAGACCAAATATTTGTGGAGGTTATGATCATCCTACCAGAGAAGGAATGGAGTAACCAGGAAATTAAAGAGGAAATTTAAAACAAATGAAAATGAAAACATGTTTCTTCAAACTTCTAGGATGTAGCAAAGACAGTTCTTAGAGGGAAGTAGATAGCAATACAGGCCTACCTCAAGAAACAAGAAGTCTCCAATACACAACGCAACACTACACCTAAAGGAGCTGGAAAAGGAATAGGGAACAAATCCTAAAGCCTCCTTAAGAAGGAAAAAATAAAGATGAGAGCAGAAATAATCAATACAGAAACAACAAAACAGTAGAATGGAATAATGAAACTAAGAACTGGTTCTTCAAAATAACTAAGAAAATGGATCAAGCCCTAGCCAGCTTTATCAACAAGAAAACAGAAAAGAACTAAATAAATAAAATCACAAAAGAGAGAAGAGAGATCACAATCAACACCAGAAAATAAGACAATTATAAGGGAATACTATAAAAGATTATACGCTAACAACCTGGGAGACCAGGAAGAATTGGAGAGATCCCTAGAAATGTGCAAATGAGCAAAACTGAAAGAGGAAGAAATAGAAAATGTGACTAGACCCATAACTAGCAAAGGAATTTAATCAGCAAGGCACCTGGGTGCCTCAGTGGTTGAGCATCTGCTTTGGCTCAGGTCATGATCCCGGGGTCCTGGGGAATCATGTCCCACATCAGGCTCCCTGCGTGGAGCCTCATTTTCCCCCTGCCTATACCCCTGTCTCTCTGTGACTTGCATGAATACATAAATAAAATATTTAAAAAAGAAAAAAGATAAAAAGATGAGAAAGGACCCAAATAAAATTACAAATGAGATAAGAGAAATAACAACCAAAACAAGAGAAATAAAAACGTTTATAAGAGAACATTATGAAAAATTATATGCCAGCTACCTCGAACCTGGAAGAAATAGATCAATTCCTGGAAATATATAACATAGCAAAAATGAAAAAGGAAGAAATAAGAAACTAGAACACACAGATAACCAGCGACGAAATTGAATCAGCAATCAGGAATCTCCCAACAGGAGATGCTTAGATCAATAGAATAGAATGGAATGCCGAAACAAGATACAAACCTGTAACTCTATGATCCATTAATCGACAACAAGGCAGCAGGGAATATCCAATGGCACAAAGACAGTCTCTTCAACAAACCCTAACCCTGACCCCAGGATAAGAACAAATGGTGTTGGGAAAACCAGGCAGCCACATGCAGAACAATGAAACTGGACCACTTTCTTACACAATATATATAAAAAATAAATTCAAAATGGATGAAAGACCTAAATGTGAGACCTGAAACCATAAAAAGAAGAAAAGATAGGCAACAACGTCTTTGACGTTGGCCATTGGATCTTCTTTCTAGATGTGCCTCTGAGTTGAGGGAAACAAAAGCAAAAATACTCTTGGGACTTCATCAAATTCAAAAGCTTCTGCAAAATGAAAGAAACAACTAACGCTAAAAGGCAACATAGAAAATGAAAGGAGATATTTGTAAATAACACATCCAATAAACAGTTAGTATGCAGAATACGCAAAGCAAATATAAATCTCAACCTCCTAAACACAAATTATCCAACTGCAGATGGGTAGAAGATATGAATGGACTTTGTCTCTGACAAGACATCCAGATGGCCACCAGACACCGAAAGACACTCCGCGTCACCCATCATCAGGGAAATTCAAATGAAATCACAATAAGATGTCACCTGACAGCCGACAGAATGGCTAAAATTAACAACAGAAGAAACAACAGGTGTTGTTGAGGCTATGGAGAAGAGGGAGCCCCCTTACACTCCTGGTGGGCATGCGAACAGTTGCAGCCACTGTGAAAAACACTGTGGAGGGTCCTCGAGACGTTAAAAATAGGGGATCCCTGGGTGGTGCAGCGGTTTGGTACCTGCCTTTGGCCCATGTCACAATCCTGGAGAACTGGGATTGAATCCCACGTCGGACTAACAGTGCACGGAGTCTGCTTCTCCCTCTGCCTGTGTCTCTGCCTCTCTCTCTGTGACTATCATAAAATAAATTAAAAAAGAAGTTAAAAATAGGTCTACCCTACGATTCCAAAATTGCAGAGCTACGTATTTACCCCGAGGATACAAAAGTATTTTAGTAGATTCCAAGTAGGACACGCAGACCAGTGTTTGTAGCAGCGTTATCAACAACAGCCAAACTGTGGATACAGCCCAGATGTCCATCAACTGATGAATGGGCAGAGACGATGTGGTAAATATACCCACTGCGACATCACTCGGTCATCAGAAGCGATGAATGAAGCCATTTACAATGATGTGGGAGAAGTGGAAAGGACTTATGCTTAATGAACTCAGTCAGTCAGAGAAAGATATGAAATACCATACAATTGCATTCACATGTGAATTTTAAGAAAGCAGACAAACTGGCAAAGGGGCGGGGGCGGGATGAGAGAAGCAAACAAAAAAACATACTCTTAACCACAGAGAATCAACTAATAAATACCAGAGGAAGGTGAGGGGGATGGGGAATCAGGGGATGGGGATAGTGGAGGGCACCTGTGGCCAGTACCAGGCGTTGTAACCAAGAGTTGAATCACTATGTGGTAAACCTGAAACTATATCATACTGTGTATAGAAACAGGAATTCAAGTAAAACTTTAAAATAATAATTGGTAGTATTGATGAAACATGTACGCACTAGAGATAAAATCAGAAAGGCAACTGAAAATCCAAATAAAGAGTCTTTAGAGCCACAAATCCCCTCCTAGCTCAGCTCGGGAGAAGCCTGCCATGTCTATTCTGACACCATCAGAAGCCTGGATTTTGATTCTCTGGGGAGGCCACTGACTTGGTGGAGTCAGGCTATCTTTGAACCCAAAACCTAAATAGAGTGCATAAAACTAAACGGCCGAAGATGCTAGGAGTCCCAGTACAGGCACATGCTAAGTCCCAAACTCTAACCATACACAGACATAACCCTAACCCTACACTTAATTGTAATGTTAACCTAACCCTTAAACAAACCCATCACTAATCGAAAAACAAACACAAACCCCAAGACCAAAACACATTCACTGAACCTTCCTGCCAACCCTCACCCTAACTCTTAAATGCAGGTGCACCTAAACTTAGGTTTCCTTAACCCTGACCCCTACATTAAATCTAACACGAACCCTAACCTCTAACCCTATCCTTAAAATAAGGTATTCAAATCCTATTCCTAACCTTAACCTGTACCCTAACCCTAACCCTCTAATACTAATCCTATCTCATACCGCAAACTGTACCCTAATCCATACCCTAAAGCCAACCCCTAACCCACTCCCTAACCCTATATCTTGCCCTTTTCCAAAACCGTACCCTGACCCTGACCTGACCCTAACCCTAAACCCTAACCAAACACTAACACTAACCCTAGCCCTAACCCCTATCCTAATCCTAACCCTCGCCCTAACCCTAAACCTAGCCCTAACTTTAACTGTAACCCTTAACTCTAACCCCTAACTCTAACCCCTAACAATAACTCACACCCTAACTCCTAACCCTAACTGCAAACCTAAGCCCAACCCTAACTCTAACCATAACCCTATCCCCAACTCCTAACCTCCTGCCCTCATCCCTAGAGCCTAAACACTAACCCTAACACTAAATCCTGTCCCTTACCCTAACCACCATCCTAACTCTTAAGACTAACCAATAACCTTATGCCTCACCTAACCTCTAATTCGTAACCATAAGCATAATCACTAACCCCTAACATCTAACCTAAGGCTAACCACCAACTTCCTCCCCTCCCCTAACCCTACCATTCATTCTACCCTTTCACTTACACTGTGGTTCTGAGGAGTCCCTTCTGATATGGACGTGGCCCCCAATGGCTCCTCCAGATTCCTCCAAGGGGTCCTGAGGAAGCCGGGCTCCTGTGAGTGCGGACGTGGCCCCACGTGTTCCTGAGTCATAGTCAGCGGGTCCTGAGGACGTTGGGTCTCCTGTCACTGTGGACTATGCCTCACATCCTCTGGAAGCCTCACAGCAGGTCCTCAGGAGGCCGGGGGCTCCTGTCAGCCTGGACATGGCCCCACGTCCCCCAGAAATCTCACCGCAGGTCCTGAGGAGGCTGTGGGCTCCTGTCAGCATAGACGCAGCCCCTTATGTCCCGAAGCCAAAGTGCAGGTCCTGAGGAAGACAGGGTTCCTGTCAGCATTGACGTGGTCCCACATTTTCCTCAAGCCTCACCATAAGACCTGCGGAGGCTGGGGGCTCCTGTCAGCATGGACGTGGCCTCAAATCTTCCCAAAACTTCACAGTGTGTCCTGAGGAGGCTGGAGACTCCTGTCACTGTGGATGCGGCACCCACAGTTTTCTTAGGCCTCACCACAGGCCCTGACAAAGCTGGGGTCTTCTGTCCACATGGACACATTCACATATTTCCCCAAGTCTACACCAGGGGTCCTGAGGAAGTCAGCGTCCTGTTGTGTCCATGTGGCCCCAAGTCCGTCGAAGCGTAGCCGAGGATTCGAGGAGGCCAGGGCTCCTGTAACCATGAATGCCGGCCCCGCTTCCAGAAGCCTCAACTTATGTCCTGAGGGGCCCGGGAGCTCCTGCCAGAGTGAACGCGTCGCCACATCTTCCTGAAGCCTCCACGCAGGTCCTGAGGCTGCTCAGGGGCGCCTGTCAGCGTGGATGTGGGCCCACAATTTCCTGAAACCTCCCCGCCAGTCCTGAGGTGTTCAGGGCTCCTGTCACCATGAATGTGGGCCCACATCTTCCTGAAGCCTCCCCGCGGGTCCTGAGGCGGCCCAGGGGCTCCTGTCAGGTTGGATGCGGGCCCACAGCTTCCTAAGGCCTCAACGCGGGTCCTGAGGAGACCGCGGTTCCTGTCAGCATGAATGTGGCCCAATTTCCCCCTGAAGACTCCCCGCGGGTCCTGAGGAGGCTGCAGCTCATCAGCATAGATGCATCCCCATGTCTTCTGCAGGCCTCCCCAGCACAGGCTGGCTCCTGTTAGTGCAGGCAGAGGAGGCCTACTGCACATGCGTGCCCCATGGGAGGGGCCTGGGCTCAGGCGCCCCCTGCGGGATGCTCTGGTGCTACAGGAGACTGTGCAGGAGGCAGCAGGTGCTCTATGGGCCGCACCTGCCTCCTTTCAGGCTCCAGCTGGGGCCTGTTAGTTTTGGAAACATCTCACTGAAAAGGAGCCCAACACCCGGCTTCCCAGAAATACTTAAGGACAAGGAATTGGAGCCCACAGGACGTGAAATGAAATGTGGACCAGACTTTTACCACGTCCTGCAAAAGTCACTCAACCATCTTCCACTGTGGGCGGGACCGCAGGTTGGTGCAGCCACCCTGGAAACACTGTGGAGGCCCCTCAGGAAGTTACAAATACAGCCGCCCTGCGACCAGCAGTTGAACGGCCTGGAGCTCACTCCGAAGATACAGATGCAGTGAGACTTGGGACACCTGCACCCCAATGTCCACAGCAGCTGGATCCACAGTAGCCACACTGTGGGAGGAGCCTCGGTACCCTCTGCCAGATAATGGATAAAGAGGATGGGAGATAGATGATGGTCATAGAAAGAGGAATGGTACTCAGCTATCAAAGAGAAGGAAATCTTTCCATTTGCAATAATGTGGATAGAACTAAAGGGATCATGTTAAGTGAAGTAAGTCACTCGGGAAAGAGAATGACTGTGTGGTTTCATTCATAGGTGGAATTAAAGAAGCAAAGCAGATGAACAACTGTGAAGGGAAGGAAAAACAAGAGGAAAACAGATGCAGGAAATACCGACCCTTAATGATAGGAAACAAACTGAGGGTAGCTGGAGGGGGCAGATAACAGGGGACAGGCATGAAGGAGGGCAGTGATGTCTCGAGCACTGCTGTTATCTCCAACTGATGAATCCCTGAATTCTTCCTCTGAAAGTATAATACAATATACGTTAATTAATTGGGTTTAAATTAAGTTAAAAAAATCAGTTCTTTCAGAGCACATTTCCTTCTGGACTCTCTATTTTGCTCATTCAGCTTATGCCAGGACCACCCCCCGTGGGTCTGGTTTGTCTACGTAGGCTCCACGCCTCATCCTTGACCCAGCATAGGGCTAGAACTCACAACCCCTGAGATCAGGACCGGAGGTGAGGTCAGGAGTCGGATGCTTAACCAACGGAGTCAGCCAGGAGCCTGAGAACCACACTGCTTTATCTCTGTGACATCTTTTGAAATAGGAAAGTGCTGCGTCCCACTCTGTCATGCTTCTCCAATACTGATTTGCTGTCCGGGGTCATTTGTTGTGGGGGTTGGATGTTATGGTTTTTTTTTTTTCCTATTTCTAACATCTGCCACCATGATTTTGATAGGAATGACATTGAAACTGAGGGTGGCTTCAGGAACAGCGGACATTTTCACAAGATGAGGCTCCCACCCCACAAGCCCAGGACGGCCTCCCAGAGCCTGGTTTGGGTCAGTGCACAAGTCTTGTGCTCCTTTGGTTCAGTCTCATTATTTATTTTCCTTGATGCTCCTGAGAAGGGCGTCACATCCTTCATTTCCTTCCTGAGTGCTGATAGTCAGGACACAGCAAGGCTACTCTGCTCTGTAGGGTCAGTTTGTGTCCCGTGACTTTTGAACTCACTCCTTAATTCTAACAGGATTTAGTGGAGGCTCTCGGGTTTCTCGTTTCTAGTACCTCTTCTTCAGCATATAGGGACAGTGTGACGTCCCCCTTCCAGCTGTGGAACCTTTGCTGTTTACAGCTTAATGTCCTAGAAAGCCCCACAATTGAATCAAAACTGAGCCCAGGCCAAGGGCAGGAAGCCCATATTACAATGAGAACAGGGCTCAATTCCCTTGAAGGCCCCATATCAAAATGTAAACAGAACTTGAGGAATTGCTTCTGCCCTTCTGGAGGTCCCCGAGACCAGCCCTTAAAACTCAGCTAAAACCCACCTCAGGGTCCAAGTCCCTGCTCTGCTGTGTCGGGTATACTTGGGTACAAGATCGAGCTTGTAAATAATCCCTCGTGTGTTTGCATCAGGAATCGGCTTCTCGGTGGTTTCTCATATTCGCAATCTTGGGCACAACAGTCTGAGGTAAAAAACAAAACCAAGGAAACTCGGACGCGGGCAGAGTGAAAGCAGGGTTCTGAGAGAAGCGGCTGAGACCCGGGGGCTTGGCGGCTCCTTTGGTTCCTGCAGCCTGCAGACTGGGGGGTGGAATCCTCAGCCCCAGAGCCAGAGGACCCAGTGTCCCCACCCGCATCCCCCCATCAGCGCTGAGTCTCAGGGAGCAGCACAGCGCCGCCCGCTGGAGCCCAGAGATGCTGACGCCCACCCCGTCTCTGATCCCCGCAGATGCATATCCCAGGCAGATGTGCACCTGATAATCTGCACCACATCCCATCACCAGACCCCACACAGACCACTCGCTTCCACCAAGTTGTCAGACCACAGAGGCTGCAGAGCTCCAGCTCTGCCTGGAAAGTATGGTCTAGCTTCCTTTGTACTTTGTGCTTTATTTTCATTTATTTTCTTTGATTCTTTTATATTAATTGCCTTACTTTCATTTTTATGTATGTACCTTATAAATTTCTTATTTTTACTTTCATAGTATTTTAATTGTGTTTCTTTTTTTTAATTTCTTCAATTTATTTATGATAATCACAAACAGAGAGAAAGAGAGAGAGAGAGAGAGAGAGGTAGAGACACAGGCAGAGGGAGAAGCAGGCTCCAGGCACTGGGAGCCCGATGTGGGATTTGATCCAGAGTCTACAGGATCGTGCCTTGGGCCAAAAGCAGGCACTAAACCGCTGCGTTACCAGGGATCACTTTAATTGTTGCTATTTTGGGAGTTAGAATCTTTTAACAAGCAGGCCAAAATAATCTGGTGTTTTTTTTGGGGGGGGGGAGGGCAGTTGTTATTGTTTTTCTTGGTTTTTCTTTTTCTTCCCTCTTTCTTTTCTGGAAAAAATAATGAGATGGAGAAATTCACCTCCATAAAATAACATCAGGTTCTAATCACAGCCAGGAAGATGATCAATACACATATATGATGTGTAACTACAGTTTAAAACAATGATTATAAAGATAGCAGCTGGGCTGGATAAAGAGCACAGAAGAAAACTAGAGAAACCTTTACTGTAGAAATAAAAGAACTTAAATATAATCAGGTCAATGTTAAAAATGCTATAACTGAGATGCAGTCCCAAGTGGAAGCCTTAAAAAGATGAAAGTTTATGGACCACAGAGACAGACGTAGGGAAGTCAGCCACTTATTAAAACAATAACATTCATACCATAGGAGACTCAGAAGATGAAGAGAGAGAAAGGGTGGGACTTGCTTAGACGTTAGAAACGACAAATTCCCACCATGTACTTCAAGGTGGATGGAACTGGAAGGTATTATGCTGAGTAAAGTAAGTCAATCGGAAGACAAACATTGTATGTTCTCATTCATTTGGGGAATATAGATAATAGTGAAAGGGAATATAAGGGAACGGAGAAGAAATTAGTGGGAAATATCAGAAAGGGAGACAGAACATAAAGACTCCTAACTCAGGGAAATGAACTAGGGGTGATGGAAGGGGAGGATGGCGGGCGGTGGGGCTGAATGGGTTATGGGCACTGACGGGGGCACTTGACGGATGAGCAGTGGGTGTTATTCTGTATGTTGGCAAATTGACACCAATAAAATATAAAATTATTATTAAAAATAAAGGAAGAAAGAAAGAAAGAAAGAAAGAAAGAAAGAAAGAAGAAAGAAGAAAGAAAGAAAGAAAGAAAGAAAAAAAAAGAAAGAAAGAAAGAAAGAAAGAAAGAAAGAAAGAAAGAAAGAAAGAAAGAAAGAAAGAAAGAAAGAAAGAAAGAAAGGATGAGTGGCACCTGTGTGGCTCTGTCAGTTAAGCTTTTCCCTTAGGCTCAGATCATGATCCAGGTCCCAAGGAAGGCTCCCTGTTCAGCAGGGAACCTGCTTCTCCCTCTCCCTCTGCCCCTCTCGTTCATGCTTTATCTCTCCTCTCTCTCTCAAATAAATAGAAAACATCTTTGAAAAAGAAACAAACAAACCCACAAGGAAGAGAAATCGCCCATTTAGAAAATTTCAAACAATTTGTGAAGACATTCCAGCCTCAAGTTCATGGGCATAGCTTCCCACTCTTAAGTGTGGAATACACATACTAACTTCCTACTACCAAATATAATATGAAAAACTTAAAATATTGATAATATAATAATAATTAATAATAATAATAATAATCAGTTTACTATGGAGAAAGCTGACAAACACTACCTCAGAAAGATGATCAGATCGATACCAAGACTGATAAATCATGTTGATAGTATCTATCCTTTATATGATATAATGAAAATGGCAGTATATCTCTGTATATAATCCACAACAACAGTTCAGTCATGAGATAAAAAACAGACATGTCCCAGCTGAGGGAAATTTTACAAAATACTCTACTTCTCAAAGTGTTCCACTTCAACAACAAAAAGGAAAGGCTGAAAGACTGTCACAATCCAGAGGAGCCTAAGGAAACATGAGGACAAATGGAATGTGATATGAGGGATGGAAACTTAGCAAAAACTAAGGAAATCTGAATAAATTATGGTCTTTGTTTTCGTTTTTGTTTTTGTTTTTTTTTTGTTTTTGGTCTTTGTTTAAAGCGAATTTTTTAATATTGATTCATTAGCTAATATTTGTACCATACTAATATAAGATATCAATAATTGGAGAAATTGAGTGCAAGTGCATGCGAATGCTCTGTACTATCTTCTCAATTTCCCTATAAATCTTTGTTTATTCCTAATAAATAAGATTTATTTTGAAAATTGACTTAAATGAATGAGGCTCCAAATGTGAAGACATTTTTAGAATAGTTGAATTAACTTTTGCCTTATTCTTAAAGAGTTCCTTTGATGGAAACAAAGTAAGAATTTTATATCAGAAGGAAAGAAAAACACTTTGAACACGTACAATGCCTCCTCAACCTGAAAAGCAGGAACGGATAATAGCAAAAATCAGATAAATATACTTCTATTTTAATAGACACCATACTGCAAGTGCATTTAAAATTAGCAGTGCATAACATTTATTTCCTTGACATTTGTCTTCCAAAGAGTTCAAAGTGTTTCAGTGTCAGTTGAAACAGGGGAAGAATCTCAGGGAAGAATCCTTCACATAATAATAGGACCATTGATAATAATGTCTCTCAGTTCATTCCAAATCCATAAAGATGCATTTCCTGATGACTGACTGAGCTGTGAAGAAAGAGATGAGAAACCCTCATCCCTCTGAATTACTTGTGTCAGAATATTTTCACCATAGTACCACGGATAGTAAATTATCCTTATTAACAAGAAATATGTCTCAGATTGGAATCTGAGCAATCAGATGGGCAGAGTAAAAACACTTTGACTCGCTCCTCATCTTTTAAAGACAAAGGAGAGCTTCTCTATGTACAAAGTCAGTTGTCAAGATAGCCTTAGGGAATAAGAGTCTGCAGCATGGAATCCCGCTGCGCAGCTGGGAAGCCTGCACCCCAGGTCTTCCTGATCCCAAATCCCTGGGCCTGTCCCCCAACAGACGCTGCCATGCTGAGGTCATTTGCAATTGCTCTCTTAGGAGCTCTGGGGAAGGGGGAAGGAGATAGTTAGGATGGAACGGGAAGCATGGAGGCCAAGAAAATTAAGGCCGTTCCAATTTAAATTCAGTGTTAGCCCAAGTCCACCCATCCCAGGTCCCTGTGAAGAAGAGCTGAAATTTACATTACTTCAGTTACAGGAAAAAAACAAAAGTTTACAGCTTAATGACCTAGAAAGCCCCACAATAGAATCAAAACTGAGCCCAGGCCAAGGACAGGAAGCCTCTATTAGAATGAGAACAGAGCTCAATGCCCTTGAATGTCCCATATCAAAATGTAAACAGAACTTGAGGAATTGCTCCAGCCCTTCTGGAGGTCTCTGAGACCAGCCCTTAAAACTAAGCTAAAACCCTCCTCGGGATCCAAGTCCCTGCTCCACTCTGTTGGGTATACTTGGACACAAGCTCGAGCTAGTAAATAAATGCATGTGCGTTTGAATCAGTGTCAGCTTCTCCGTGGTTTCTTGGATTCGCAGTCTTGGGCACAACACTCTGAGATAAAGAAACAAACCAAAAGAATCTCAGACACAGGTAGAGTAAACGCAGATTTCTGAGAGAATCAGTGAGAACTGGGGGCTTGCGGGCTCTTCTGTGGAGGCCCAAGCAGACTGGGGGACCAGATGCTCACCCCAGAGCCAGAGGACCCAGAGACCCCACCCACATCCCGCCCATCAGGGGGGGTCTCAGGGAGCAGCACTGCACCGCCCACTGGAGGCCAGAGGTACTGACTCCCACCCCGCCTCTGACCTCGCAGGTGCATCTACCATGCAGATGTGCACCTGATAATCAGCGCCAGAGCCCATCCCTAGACCCTGCACAGACCACTCACTGCCACCATGTTGTCAGACCACAGAGGATGCGGAGATTCAGCTCTGCCTGGAAAGTAGGATCTAGGTTCCTTTGTACTTTGTGCTTTATTGTCATTTATTTTCTTTGATTTTTTTAATGAATTGCCTTATTTTAATTTTTATGTATGTACCTTATATATTTCTTATTTTTACTTTCATGGTACTTTAATTGTGTTTCATATTTTGGGATTTAGAATCTTTTAAAATGCAGGCCAAAATAATCTGGTGTTTTTTTTGGAGGGCAGTTGTTATTGTTTTCCTTGGTTTTTCTTTTTCTTCCCTCTTTCTTTTCTGGAAAAGGTAATGAGATGGATAAATTCACCTCCATAAAATAACACGAGGTAGTACTCACAGCCAGGAAGTCCATCAATACACATATATGATGTCTAACTACAGTTTAAAACAATGATTATAAAGATAGCATCTGGGCTGGAAAAAGAGCACAGAAGAAAACTAGAGAATCCCTTACTGCAAAAATAAAAGAACTAAAATCTTGTCAGGCCAACGTTAAAAATGCTATAACTGAGATGCAGTCCCAAGTGGAAGCCATAAAAACAAGAAAGGTTATGGACCACAGAGACAGACGTAGGGAAGTCAGCCACTTATTAAAACAATAATATTCATATCTTAGGAGACTCAGAAGATGAAGAGAGTGAAAAGGTGGGCCTTGCTCAGCCATTAGAAGCGACAAATACCCACCATTTGCTTCAACGTGAATGGAACTGGAAGGTATTATGCTGAGTGAAGTAAGTCCATCGGAGAAGGACAAGCATTGTATGTTCTCATTCATTTGGGGAATATAGATAATAGTGAAAGGGGATATAAGGGAACGGAGAAGAAATGTGTGGGAAATATCAGAAAGGGAGACAGAACATAAATACTCCTAACTCATGGAAATGAACTAGGGGTGTTGGAAGGGGAGGAGGGCGGGGGTGGGGGTGAAAGGGTGATGGGCACTGAGGGGGGCACTTGATGGATGAACACTGGGTATTTTTCTGTATGATGGCAAATTGAAAACCAATAAAAAATAAAATTATTATTAAAATAAAAGAAAGAAAGAAAGAAATGAAAGAAATGAAAGAAAGAAAGAAAGAAAGAAAGAAAGAAAGAAAGAAAGAAAGAAAGAAAAAAGAAAGAGAGAGTGGCACCTGGGTGGTCATTCAGTTAAGCTTCTGCTGTAGGCGCAGATCATGATCCAGGTCCCAAGGCAGGCTCCCTGTTTAGCAGGGAACCTGCTTCTCCCTCTCCCTCTGCCACTCTCACTCATGCTTTTTCTCCTCTCTCTCTCATATAAATAAAAAACATCATTGAAAAAGAAACAAACTCAGAAGGAAGAGAAATCTCCCATGTAGAAGAATTTCAAACAATTCGTGCAGACACACCACACTCAAGTTCATGAGCATAGCTTCAAACTTTTATGTGTGCAATATACATAGTAACTTCCTTCTGCAAAATATATTATGAAAAACCTAAAATAATAATGATAATATAATAATAATAATAATAATAATAATAATAATAAAGAATCACTTAACTACGGAGAAAGATGACAAACACTACCTCAGTAAGATGATCAGATCGATACTAAGACTGATAAATCATGTTGATAGTATCTATCCTTTATATTATACAATGAAAATGGCAGTATATCTCTGTATATAATCCACAAAAACAGTTCAGTCATGAGATAAACAACAGACATGTCCCAACTGAGGGAAATTTTACAAAATACTCTACTTCTCAAAGCGTTCCAGTTCAACAACAAAAAGGAAAGGCTGAAAGACTGTCACAATCCAGAGGAGCCTAAGAAAACAGGAGGACAAATGGAATGTGATATGAAGGATGGTAACTTAGGAGAAACTAAGGAAATCTGAATAAAGTATGGTCTTTGGTTAATGCGAATATTTTAATATTGATTCATTAGTTCATATTTGTACCGTACTAATATAAGATATCAATAATTGGAGAAATTGAGTGCCAGTGCATGCAAATGCTCTGTACTATCTTCTCAATTTCCCTATAAATCTTTGTTTTTTTCCTAATAAATAAGATTTATTTTGAAAATTGACTTAAATTAATCAGGATCCAAGTGTGAAGACATTTTAAGAATGGTTGAATTAACTTTTGCCTTATTCTTAAAGAGTTCGTTCGGTGGGAACAAATAAATAATTTTATATCAGAAGGAAAGAACAACACTTATGAACACGTATAATGCCTGCTCAACCTGAAAAGCAGGAAAGGATAATAAAAGCAAAAATCAGAAAAAAATACTTCTATTATAATAGACACCATATTGCAAGTGTATTTAAAATTAGCAATGCATAACATTTATTTCCTGGACATTTGTCTTCCAAAGAGTTCACAGTTTTTCAGTGTCAGTTGAATTAGGGGAAGAATCTCAGGGAAGAATACTTCACATAATAAAAGGACCATTGTAATAATGTTTCTCAGTTCTTTCAAATCCATAAAGATGCATTCCCTGATGAGTGACTGAGCTGTGAAGAAAGAGATGAGAAAGCATCATCCCTCTGAACTATTTGTGTCAGAATATTTTAACCATAGTACTACGGATAGTAAATTATCCTTATTACCAGGAAATACATCTCAGATTGGAATCTGAGCAATTAGATGGGCAGAGAAAAAAAACTTAGACTCACTCCTCATCTTTTAAAGATAAAGGAGAGCTTTTTTATGTACAAAGTCAGTTGTTAAGATAGCCTTAGGGAATAAGAGTCTGCAGCATGGAATCCCGCTGCGCAGCTGGGAAGCCCGTGCCCCAGGTCTTCCTGATCCCAAATCCCTGGGCCTGTCCCCCAACACACGCTGCCAAGCTGAGGTCATTTGTAATTGCTCTCTTAGGAGCTCCGGGGAAGGGGAAAGAGCTAGATAGGATGGGACTGGACACAAGGAGGTCGAGAAAATGAAGGCCTTTCTACTTTAAGTTCAGTGTTCGAACAAGTCCAGCCATCCCAGTCCCCTGTGAAGAAGACCTGAAATTTACATTACTTCAGTTACAGGACAAAAACAAAGGTTTACAGCTTAATGGCCTAGAAAGCCCCACAATAAAATGAAACTGAGCCCATGTCAAGGGCTGGAAGCGCCTATTAGAATGAGAGCAGAGCCCAATACCCTTGAAGGCCCCATATCAAAATGTAAACATAACTTGAGGAATTGCTCCAGCCCTTCTGGAGGACCCCGAGACAAGCCCTTAAAACTAAGCTAAAACCTACCTTGGGGTCCACGTCCCTGCTCCGCTGTGTTGGGTGTACTTGGACGCAAGCTGGAGTTTGGAAATGAACCCTTGTGTGTTTGCATTGGTGTCAGCCCCTTAGTGGTTTCTCAGATTCGCAAACTTGGGCACAACACCCCCATGTCCCCTCCTACCTTGGCTGAACCCCTATCCCCTCCCACCCAGGGTAACACTCAGTCTCCTCCCTGCCTACAACAGCTGGGCACAGGCCGTCACACAGGTCCCATGAGCACGGTGGAGACTCCCGCCGTCCCTGGCCTCCCAGAGGAAGGAAGGAGGTTTTGGCAGTAGACACTCCCATGGTGGCCCCAAGGATCCCTGCCCAGGACAGACAGGTTGGGGTCTGTGTCCCTGATGCCAGCTCCTCCTCCCCGGTTTTCCCACAGGAAATGAAGGAGTAGGCACTGGTCTCCTCCAGGGACATCACGCAGGTGGACCTGGACGTCAACAGGACGTTCAGCAGTCACATCATATTTTTGGACTACTACGGGATAGGGTGAGTTTGAGGGGCCAGGGGGGATCAAGATCCAGGAGAGGACCGGGGGATTCTGGGAGGGAACACGGGGCTTCCGAGTCGGGGGGCAGAACAGCAGCCAACAACACACCGCTCCATGGTAGGGTGTTGGGGATTACCTCTGTGCCCCCACCCCCGGGGCCTCAGGGATGAGGAGGCCACTAGGATGGGGTCTCCAGGTCTTGCCATGGGAGCTGAACCCCAAAGGGGAGAGGGACGACCCCCTGAGAAGCAGGGGATGGGTTGATGGCGTGGGGGACAGGAACCGGACCTGGGTGCCAGGCGGAATGACCGCAGCAGGAGCAGGACACACTTCGATCCCATGAGGGTCAGACGGGTCAGAGTAACACCCACTCTCGGTGCTTTACATGTTTCTAAATTCTATGCATTTAATTTGAGACTATTTGCAATTTGAAAACACATATAGTATGATGAACCCCAGATAATGCCCCCGGTCCAGCCAGGGTCCTGCACTGACCACACCACGCCCCAGGGGCAGGTGTCACAGCAAACCCCAGACTGGAGTCTCCTTTAAGTGTAGACGTCTCCTTGTGCATCTTAGAGGAAAGGGATGCCCTCTGTCCACAGGCCCACCATGACATCCCCCTCATTCCCCACTCCCACTCCATCTGCCTACATCATCATTCCCCATGGCATCTCACCTACACCATCCCCGTCAAACCCATACAGCCCCACACAATCCCCACCCACACTATACCCCAACACCATCCCCCCTACACCATCCCCCATAATCCACCACCATCATACCCCTGCCCCCACACCATCTACCCCCACACCAACAGCTCCCAGCAAGGACGCGGTGCAAGTGCCCCCTGTGGGACATACTCAGCCTCCCCGGGGTTCTCTGGATACCCTGCTCCCATCAGAAGCCCGGGTGTCCCATAGAATACCCAGGGGTTCCAGGGAGGAGGGAAGACAGGGAGCCCCTGAAAGGGTGTGTGCAGGTGAGTGGTGCAGAGTATGCACTGTGCCCTGTCTCCACCCACTGTCCCTCCCTGAGGGCGGCTTACACTGCACAGAACACCAGCCCCTAACCAGGGGGATCTGGAATGGCCTGGCCCCGGGCTCTGTGAGGGTGGGTGTGATTTGAGCCCCCCCCCAGTCCCAACAAAAAGACTAATGGGATCCAGCCCCCCATTGCCCTGTCCAGCGCTGGATTCTGGCCCCACGCTGAGCGAGCTCTCTTAAAGCTGGATGTGGCCTCCTGGGCCCTGGGGGTGCCCCACAGATCCAGGCCGCTGACCTAGGGCAGCCCTGGGGATCCCGGGACACCCAAGGTTGGAGAGAGCAGAGGTGGGCCGGTGGACCCCACCCGAACCCACACCAGGAGGCAGGCTCCTCCAGGTGCTGGGGCCCCAGGGGCCAAGTGGCTGGGGTCCAGCTGCCCTGCGGGGACCCAGCTAGGAACCCATGAGCTGCAGGTCAAGGTCAGCTCTGCTGTCCTCAGAAACGTCTCTCAGGCTGAAACCTCAGGGCACATGCCCCCACTCGAGGTCCACACGTGCTCCCAGTTGGGGGACTCCAGCACTCACACCCCACCCATGTGATTCTTGCCCTCCCCTAAAGGACAGACATTCCCTCCACAGGGGAAGGCGCACACCCTCCACTCTAAGCCCGTTTGCTGTAGAATGTCAATAAAGTGTTGTGGTGCGAAAATGTACAGCCAGCCTGTTTCTGTGTCTCCCAGAACTCTGTGCACGGGGCGTGGACAGACCCAGAGAGAGGAGGAGGGGACACCACCCAGAACCCAAACAGCCCCTGCACGGGCACTGCAAGGCACACAAGCTGACGTCCCCACGTGCCTTCCAGGGGTGGCCAGATGACAGGGTCAGGACCCCACAAACTATACTGGGACTCAGCCTGTGCCCCCGGGCCAGAAGGGCCTGGGACAGAGTGATGGCCAGGGAGCATCAGGTCACCAGGTTCTCTGTAAAGGGACCTGGGATGTCTGTGCTCCCTCTGTCAAGGGGGCAGGGGCTGGCTGGTTTCTGGGGTACTTCCTCCTCTCCCCGCATCACTGTGCCTGTGTGCCTGGGGAACAGAGGGCCTGTGGGGCCATCAGCGTGACCCTGGAAGGGATGTCAGGACAGTAGGCCCTTGTGTTGTGCCCAGGATTGCAAATCCAAGAAACCACCGATGAGCCGACATCGATGCAAACTTCCGAGGATTTCTTTACAAGCTGGAGCTTGAGTCCAAGTGCACCCGACACAGCGGAGCAGGGATGTGGACCCTGAGACTAAGAGGCGTAGCAGCTTTATACGGGCCAGTGGCCCATGGGATACACAGAAAGTTGCACAGTCGTGTCGGTCCACACGCAGGTGGCCGATTGAATGACACCTTACCCTATAGGATCCACTTTACCTGGCCTATTACTTTGGTCAGAATCGGCGTGCAGTTTTGGCGGGCACAAAGTAGAGTTACTTTGTTATGAGCCTATTTCTGATTAGGGTGTGCCCAGTGGCTTGACTGGGTTGGGGCAGCGCCTTAAGACATAAGCAGGTCATGTGGGGGTCATAGGGGAGGTGGCGGGTGTAGCACAAAATGGAATCAGTCCTGCTCTGCTTGTCCAGGGGTAGGGGATTTTTGTTAAATTTCCTGGGTCCCACACTTGCAGATCACACACCTGGGCCACCCTCATCAAATGGACTCACTGTGCACACCTTGTGGTCCTGGATATCTCACAGCAGTGTGTAGAGGGCACCCTCCTCACCCTAGTGAGTAGGGACTGGGTGAACATGGTGCTCGGCCTGAAGGCCAGGCAGCACAGGGCACTGAGGAACCCCAGCCCCATCACCACCCCTACTCCCACACACAGGCTCCCCAAGGCTCCCCGTAATGGGCACCCGGCACCTCTGGAGATCCCCACAGGGCAGCCCCGAGGTCCGGCTCCCTGCTGGAGAGGCATCGGGGAGAAGAGAAGCGGGCGGCGCTTGGGGAGACCCACTGCCGGACATGGGAATGTGGCCGAGCCAGACCTTCCACCTCAGCTGACCCTCCAGCTGAAATTCATGACAGGAGCGAGCCCCGGGTCGGCCAGGAGAGCCCAGCTAGCCACCCAGCATCAGCACCAGAAATGATGTTGTACCAACCATTTCGGCGTTTGGGTGACCCAGCCAGAGGATCCGATAACTGCACGTGATAGCTTCGTGTGATAGACGCACAAACACACCAAAACCAACAAAAGTCAGAATCCCCCCAATGTTGTCAAACAGCAGCTGCATGGTTACATACACAACGCTGTGGTCCCCAATAGGATACCTGGAAGACGCTACAAACCATGACTGCAGAGGTGCTGGAGGCACGGAGATGTGTCTTGTGTTCCAAAAAGGAGAGCAGAGGGGCAGGAAGCATCCTCCGGAGTGGGGGGCCCTAATAGGAAAGGACACCAGGTCCCTGTGAAGGCCACGGATGGTGAAATTTTCCTCCTCTCTTTCAGCTTCTGCTTTTCCCCTAAATGCCATTTTCCTAAATCATAATAGCAAAAATTTATTTTAAGTTTTTAAATTTCTTTTTATTGGAGTCCATTTGTATGAATTCTTTCTTCAGCAAGGGTGTCATTCAGGATAGAGAGAAAGATTTTCCCAGACAGGCAAAGTATAAAGGAGTTCATGACCACTAAACCAGTTCAGTAAGGAATTTTCAGAGGAACTATTCTAGTGGGGGAAAAAAGAGACCAAAAGCAACAAAGACTAGAAAGGACCAGAGTATGTCACCAGAAACACCAACTCTACTGGTAACACAAAGGCACAAAGTTCATATCTTTGAATAAGCACTCTGAATGCTGATGCTAAATGCTCCAATCAAAAGATATAGGGTATCAGAGTGCCTTAAAAAACAGGATCCAGGATGCCTGGGTGGCTCTGGGTTTGAGCCTCTGCCTTTGACTCAGGGTATGATCCTTGAGTCTGGGATCGAGTCCCATATTGGGCTCCTGGTGGGGAGCCTGCTTCACTCTTGGCCTAATTTTCTGCCTCTCTCTCTCTCTCTCTCTCATGCTCTCAAAAATAAAATCGTTATTAAAAAAACAAGATCCATCTGTATGCTGCCTACAAGATGCTCACCTTAGACCTATAGACACCAGCAGATTGAAAGTCAGGGGATGGAAGATCATCTATCACGCTAATGGTTATGAAAAGAAAGCTGGAGGACCAATACTTATATTAGAAAAACTAGATTTGAAACCAAACCCTGGGGGACACCTGGTGGCTCAGTGTTTGAGCATCTGCCTTTGGCTCAGGGTGTGTTCTTGGGATCCCAGGATCGAGTCCCACATCAGCATTCCTTTGGGGAGCCTGTCTCTCCATCTGCCTATGTTTCTGCCTCTGCTTCTCTGTGTATCTCTCATGAATAAATAAATATAATATTTAATCTCAAAAAAGAAAGAACAAATAATGTAAGAAGTGATGAAGAAGGGCATTATTTCATAGTTAAAATGAATCTCTATATCGATCAATGAACTAAATATTTATGCTGCCAACGAGTACCTAAATATGGAAACCAAATACCAACAAACGTACAGGAACTGACTGTATTGAAAATAATACAATGACAGGGGATTTTAAAACCCACCCACTTATGGCAATGGACCGATCGTCTATGCAGAAAATCAACATGGGAACAATAGCCTTGACACACTGGACCACAGGGACTCCACAGATATAGTCTGAACATTTCTTCCTAAAGCAGAATACACATTCCTTTCAAGTGCACATGGGACATTCTCCAGAACAGATCATATCATGGGCAACAAATCAGCACTCAACAGGTACAACAGGTACAAGAAGTTGATATCACACCCTGTATATTTTTGACCACGACGCTATGAAACTCGAAGTTGACAGTAAGAAAAAATTTGGACAGACCAAAAATACGTGGAGATTATGAACATCCTACTAGAGAATGATTGGAGCAACCAGGAAATTAAAGAGGAAATTTAAAACAAATGAAAATGAAAACATGTTTCTCCAAACCTCTGGGATGTAGCAAAGGCAGTCCAAAGGGGGAAATACATAGCAATACAGGCTTACCTCAGGAAACAAGAAGTCTGGGATCCCTGGGTGACGCAGCAGTTTAGCGCCTGCCTTTGGCTTAGGGCGCGATCCTGGAGACCCGGGATTGAATCCCACATCGGGCTCTCGGTGCATGGAGCCTGCTTCTCCCTCTGCCTATGTCTCTGCCTCTCTCTCTGTGTGACTATCATAAATAAATAAAAAGTAAATAAAATGTTTTTTCTAAAAAAGGAAACAAGAAGTCTCTAATACACAACCTAACCCTACAGCTAAAGGAGCTGGAAAAGGAATAGCAAACAAAGCCTAAAGCCTACAGAAGAAGGGAAAAAATAAAGATGAGAGCAGAAATAAACAATACAGAAATAAAAAAAACAGTAGAATGGAATAACAAAACTAAGTGCTGGTTCTTCAGAATAATTAATAAAATGGATCAAGCCCTAGCCAGCCTTATCAACGAGAAAAGAGAAAAGACCTAAATAAATAAAATCACAAATGAGAGAAGAGAGATCACAATCAACACCAGAAAAATAAGTCAGTTATAAGGGAAAACTATGAAAGCTTATACACTAACATACTGGAAGAAATGGAGGAAATGGACAAATCCCTTGAAATGTGCAAATGAGCAAAACTGAAATAGGAAGAAATAGAAAATGTGAACAGACCCATAAATAGCAAAGGAATTGAATCAGCAAGGCACCTGGGTGCCTCAGTGGTTGAGCATCTGCTTTGGCTCAGGTCATGATCCCGGGGTCCTGGGGGATCACGTCCCACATCAGGCTCCCCAAATAGAGCCTCATTTTCCCTCTGCCTCTCTGTGTCTCTCATGAAAACTTAAGTAAAGGTGCAGCCACTGTGGAAAACAGTCTGGAGGGTCCTCGAGGAGTTAAAAATAAGGGATCCCTGGGTGGCGCAGCGGTTTGGTGCCTGCCTTTGGCCCAGGGCGTGATCCTGGAGACCCAGGATTGAATCCCACATCGGGTTCCCGGTCCATGTAGCCTGCTTCTCCCTCTGCCTGTGTCTCTGCCCCTCTCTCTGTGACTATCATAAAAAATTTTTGAAAAAAGAAGTCAAAAATAGAGTTACCCTCTGATTCCAAAATTAAACAGCTAGGTATTTACCCTGAGGATACAAAAGTAGTTTATTAGATTCAAAGAGGGACATGCAGCCCAGTGTTGGTAGCAGCGTTATCAACAACAGCCAATCTGTGGATACAGCCCAAATGTCCATCGACAGATGAATGGGCAGAGACGATGTGGTAAATATACCCACTGCGACATCACTGGGTCATCAGAATGGATGAAATGAAGCCATTTCCAATGACGTGGGAGAATTGGAAAGACTTATGCTAAATGAACTCAGTCAGTCAGAGAAAGACAGATACCACATACCATACAATTGCATTAACATGTGAATTTTAGGAAACCAAACAAACTGGCAAAGGGGCGGAGGGGAGGGTTGAGAGAAGCAAACCAAGATACACACTCTTAACCACAGAGAATAAACTAATCAATACCAGAGGAAGGTGGGGGGGAGGGGAATCAGGGGATGGGGATTGTGGAAGTCACCTCTGACCAGTACCAGGCGTTGTATCCAAGGGTCTAACCACTATGTGGTAAACCTGAAACTATATCATACTGTGTTTATAAACAGGAATTCAAGTAAAACTTTAAAATAATAATTGGTAGTATTGATGAAAAATGTGCGCACTAGAGATAAAATCAGAAAGTCAACTGAAAATCCAAATAAAGAGTATTTAGAGCCACAAAACCCCTCGTTACCTCAGCTCAGGAGAAGACTGCCATGCCTATTCTCACCCAAGTAAAAGCCTGGATTTTGATTCTCTGGGGAGGCCACTGACTTTATGGGTCAGGCTATCTTTGAACCCAAAACCTAAATAGAGTGCATAAAACTAAACTGCCCAAGATATTAGGAGTCCCAGTGCAGGCACATGCCAAGACCCTAACTCTAACCATACACAGACATAAGCCTAATCCTACACTTAAGCCTAATGTTCACCTAAACCTTAAACAAGACCTATCACTAATCGAAAACCAAACACAAACCCCAAGACCGAAATGTGGACCAGACTTTTACCAAGTCCCGCAAAACTCACTCAACCCTCTAACACTGTGGGCGGGACTGTGGGCTGGTGCAGCCGCCCTGGAAACAGTGTGGAGGCTCCTCAGGAAGTTACAAATAGAGCTGTAGGGTCAGTTTGTGTCCTCTGACTTTACTGAACTCACTCCTTAGTTCTAAGGTTTTGGTTTTGGTGGAGGCTCTCAGGTTTCCTGTCCCTAGTACCATGTCTTCAGCATATAGGGACAGTGTGAGTTCCCCTTCCAGTTGTGAAACCTTTACTGTTCACATCTTAATGTCTAGAAAGCCCCACAATAGAATAAAAACTGAGTCCAGGTCAAGGGCAGGAAGCCCCTATTAAAATGAGAACAGAGCTCAATGCCCTAGAAGGCCCCATATCAAAATGTAAACAGAACTTGAGGAATTGCTCCAGCCCTCCTGGAGGTCCCAAGACCAGCCCTTAAAACTAAGCTAAAACCCACCTCGGGGTCCAAGTCCCTGCTCCGCTCCGTCGTGTACACTTGGACACAAGCTCGAGCTTGTAAATAAACCCTCATGTGTTTGCATCGGAGTCGACATCTCGGTGGTTTCTCGGATTCGCAATCTTGGGCACAACAGTCTGAGATAAAAAACAAAACCAAAAGAAGCTCAGACGCAGGCAGAGTAAAAGCAGGGTTCTGAGAGAGGAAGCGGAGACCCGTGGGCCTAGCGGTTCTTCTGTCGAGGCCCCTGCAGACAGGTGGGGGGGTGGAAAACTCAGCCCCAGAGCCAGAGGACCCAGCGTCCCTACCCGCATCCCGCCCATCAGCACGGAGACTCAGGGAGCAGCACAGTGCTGCCCACTGGAGCCCAGAGGCTCTGACGCCCACCCCGCCTCTGACCCCACAGGTGCATCTCCCAGGCAGATGTGCACCTGAGAATCAGTGCCAAGACCCATTCCGAGACCCTGCACAGACCATTCGCTGCCATCAAGTTGTCGGACCACAGAGGCTGCAGAGCTTCAGCTCTGTCTGGAAAGTACGGACTAGATTCCTTTGTACTTTGTGCTTTATTTTCATTTATTTTCTTTGATTCTTTTTTATTAATTGCCTTATTTTAATTTTTCTGTATGTACCGTATATATTTCTTATTTTTACTTTCATGGTACTTTAATTGTTTTTCTTACTTTGGGATTTAGCATCTTTAACAAGCAGGCAAAATAATCTGGTGGGGTTTTTTTTTGGGGGGGAGGGCAGTTGTTATTGTTTTTCTTGTTTTTTTCTTTTTCTTCCTTCTTTCTTTACTGGAAAAAATAATGAGATGGAGAAATTCACCTCCATAAAATAACATGAGGTTCTACTCACAGCCAGGAAGTTCATCAATACACATATATGATGTCTAACTACAGTTTAAAACAATGATTATAAAGACAGCAGCTGGGCTAGAAAAAGAGCACAGAAGACAACTAGAGAAACCTTTACTGTAGAAATAAAAGAACTAAAATCTAGTCAGGCCATCGTTAAAAATGCTATAACTGAGATGCAGTGCCAAGTGCAAGCCTTCAAAACAAGAAAGGTTATGGACCACAAGACAGATGTAGGAAAGTCAGCCACTTATTAAAACAATAATGTTCATATCATGGGAGACTCAGAAGATGAAGAGATAGAAAAGGTGGGACTTGCTCAGACATTAGAAATGACAAATACCCACCATTTGCTTCAAAGTGGATGGAACTGGAAGGTATTATGCTGAATGAAGTAAGTCAATCGGAGAAGGACAAACATTGCATGTTCTCATTCACTTGGGGAATATAAATAAGAGTGAAAGGGAATATAAGGGAACGGAGAAGAAATGTGTCGGAAATATCAGAAAGGGAGACAGAACATAAAGACTCCTAACTCT
This sequence comes from Canis lupus baileyi, assembly GCF_048164855.1. Lineage (NCBI taxonomy): Eukaryota > Metazoa > Chordata > Mammalia > Carnivora > Canidae > Canis > Canis lupus. Next base: position 32,219,695 of record NC_132873.1, read on the forward strand.
GGGAAATGAACTAGGGGTGATGAAAGGGGAGGAGGGCGGGGGTGGGTGTGAATGGATGACGGGTACTGACAGGCTGAGCACTGTGTGTTGTTCTGTATGTGGGCAAATTGAATACCAACAAAAATAAATTTATTATTAAAAAAAAGAAAAAGAAAGAAAAAGTGGCATCTGGGTGGCTCAGTCACTTAAGCTTCTGCCTTAGGCTCAGATCACGATCCAGGTCCCAAGGCAGGCTCCCTGTTCAGGAGGGAACCTGAATCTCCCTCTCCATCTGCCCCTCTCGCTCTTGGTTTTTCTCTCCTCTCTCTTTCAAATAAATTAATGACACCATTAAAAAGAAACAAACAAACAAACCCAGAAGGACAAAAATCTCCCATGTAGAAGAATTTCAAAGAAGTTGTGCAGACATTCCACCCTCAAGTTGATTAGCATAGCTTCCCACTCTTATTTCCGGAATACACATAGTAACTTCCTTCTACAAAATATAATATGAAAATCAGTATATAAAATTGATACAATAATAATAATAATAATAATAATAAGAAGAAGAAGAAGAAGAAGAAGAAGAAGAAGAAGAAGAAGAAGAAGAAGAATCAGTTTACTATGGAGAAAGCAGACACACTACCTCAGCAAGATGATCAGATCGATACGAGGACTGAAAAATCATGTTGATAATATCTATCCTTTATATGATATAATGAAAATGGCAGTATATCTCTGTATATAATCCATAAAAAGAGTTTAATCATGAGATAAACAACAGACATTTCCCAACTGAGGTAAATTTTACAAAATACTCTACTTCTCAAAGTGTTCCAGTTCAATGATAACAAGGAAAGGCTGAAAGACTGTCACAATCCAGAGGAGCCTAAGAAAACATGAGTACAAATGGAATGGGATATGAGGGATGGTAATTTAGCAAAAACTAAGGAAATCTGAATAAAGTATGGTCTTTGGTTAATGAGAATATTTTAATATTGATTCAAGGCTAATATTTGTACCTTCCTAATATACCACCACCATCATATCCCTACCCCACACCATCCACCCCCACACCATCGGCCCCCAGCAAGGACCCAGTGCAGCTGCCCCCTGTGGGACATGCTCAGCCTCCCTGGGGTTCTCTGGATACCCTGTTCCCATCAGAAGCCCAATTCTCCCATCAAGAACCCAGAGGTTGCAGGGAGGAAGGAAGGAAGGCAGCGATCCCCAAAAGGCTGGGGGTAGGTGAGTGGTGCAGGGGACACATTGGGCCCTGCCCTCGCCCACTGTCCATCCTGGATGGCGGCACACCCTGCACAGGACACCAGCCCCTAACCCAGAGGGACCTGGGCTGACCTGGCTCTGCGCTCTGTGGGAGCTAGGTTGATTTGAGTCCCTCCCAGGCCCAACACAAAGACTAATGGGATCCAGGTCCCCATGGTCCTGGCCAGCCCTGGATTCTGGCCCCAGGCTGAGCGAGCCCTCTCACAGGTGGATGTGGCCTCCTGGGCCCTGGGCATGCCCCACAGATCCAGTTCACTAACCTAGGGCAAGCCGGGGGATCCCGGGACACACCAGGGTGGGGAGTGGATGGATAGGCCGGTTGGCCCCACCTGACCCCACACCAGGAGGCAGGCTCTTCCAGGTATTGGGGCCCCAGAGGGCCCAAGGCAGGTGTCCAGCTGCCCTGTGGGTCCCAGTACAGGAGCCCATGAGCTGCAGGTCCAGGTCATCTCTGCTGTCCTCAGAACAGTCACTCAGGCTGAAATCTCAAGACACACGCCCCCACCCGGAATCCACACATGTTCCCACAATGTGGACTCTAACACCCGCCCCTCCACACCATGTGATTCTTGCCCTCCCCTAAAGGACAGAAAGGTCTCCCTCCCCAGGGGAAGGCACACATTAGGCTCTGAGCCCCTTTGCTGTAGAAAGTTAATAAAGTGCTGTGCGAAAATGCACAGCCAGCCCGTTTCTGTGTCTCCCAGAACTATGTGCATGGGGCGTGGAGAGACACCCAGAGAGGAGGAAGGGGCACCATCCACGCCCCAAACAGCCCCTGCAGGGGCGCCGCCAGGTACACAGAGCTGACGTCCCCACGTGCCATCCAGGGGCAGCCAGACGCCAGGGTCGGGACCCCACAGACTTTGCTTGGACTCAGGCTGTGTCCCCTGGGCCAGGGGGGGCTGGGACAGAGTGACAACCAGGGAGCTTCAGGTCACCAGGGTCTGTGCACAGCGACCAGGAGGTCTGTGCACCCTCTGTCCTGATGAACGAGGATGGCCGAGTTCTGGGGCACTTATTCCCCTCCCCGCATCCCCGTGCCTGTGTGCCTGGGGCACAGAAGGCCTGTAGGGCGGTCAGCGTGGCCCTGGAAGGGATGTCAGGACACCAGGCCCTGGTGTTGTGCCCAAGATTGTAAATCAGGGAAACCACCAAGGAGCCCACACCGATGGAAACTCCCGAGGGTTCCTTTACAAGCTGGAGCTTGGGTGAAATTGCACCCAACACAGCGCAGCAGGGACGTGGATCCCGAGAATAAGAGGCAGAGCAGCTTCATAGGGGCCAGTGGCCCATGGGATATGCAGAAAGTTGCACAGTCATGATGGTCCAAACGCAGGTGGCCAATTGAATTACACCTGACCAAATAGTATCCACTTGAGCTGGCCTATTCCTTTGGTCGGAATCGTCGCACAGTTTTGGGGGGCACAAAGAAGGGTTACATTGTTATGAGCCGATTTCTGAATATGGTGTGCCCAGCAGCCTGACTAGGGTGGGGCAATGCCTTAAGCAAAAAGAAGCTCATGTGAGGGTCATAGGGGAGGAGGCGGGTGTAGAACAAAATGGAATCAGTCCTGCTCTGCTTGTCCAGGGGTAGGGGATTTTTGTTAACTTTCCTGGGTCCCACACTTGCAGCTCACGTACCTGGGCCACCCTCACCAGGTGGACTCAGCCTGCACACCTTGTGGTGCTGGATCTCTCACACTAGCGTGTGGAGGGCACCCTCTTCGCCCTAGTGAGTAGGGGCTGGGTGAGCATGGGGCTCGCCAGAAGGCCTGGCAGCACAGGGGACCAAGAACCCCAGCCAAGACCCCAACTCGACTCCCACACACAGGCAGCAACAGGGCTCCCTGCCATGGGCAGCTACCTCCTCAGGATCTCACCCCAGGGCGGCGCTGAAGTCTGGCTCCCTGCTGGAGAGGCATCGGGGAGAAGAGAAACAGCAGGCGCTCAGTGGGACCCCCTGCCAGACATGGGAATTTGGCCAAGTCGGACCTTCCAGCTCAGCTGACTCTCCAGCAGAAAGTCACTGCAGGAGCGAGCCCCCAGTCGGCAAGGAGAGCCCAGCTATCTGCCCAGCGCCAGCACCAGAAATGATGTTGTGCCAACCATTTCGGCATTTGGGTGACCCAGCCAGAGGATCAGATAGCTGCACGTGATATCTGCATGTGATAGTCACACACACAAGCAAAAACCAACAAAAGTCGGAATCCCCCCAATGTTGTCAAACAGGAGCCGGATGGTTACGTATACGATGCTGTGGTCCCCAATAGGATACATGGTAGACGCTATAAACCATGACTACAGAGGTACTGGAGGCACAGAGATGTGCCTGCTGGGTATCGAAAAGGAGCACAGAGAGGCAGAAAGCATCCTACGCAGGGGGTGTCCCTCCTAGGAAAGGACACCATGTCCCTGTGTAGGCTACAGATGGTGAAATCTGTCCTCCTCTCTTTCAGCTTCTGGTTTCCTCCTCTTTTGTTCTTCCTAATTCTAGTTTAGCCTCCACCCTGCATCCAAGACAATGACCAAAGAGGCTTCGTTATGACATCGCGTCCTAAAAGGAGGCCGAGCTCTGGCTACCGGGTTCAGAAATGGTCATTGCCTAGGTGTATGCTGATCCCCCGAACTTGTGGCTTCACGGCTTTTCTCTCCCTGCAGAACGAGGGGAACCACAGGTCTTACAATGAAAGACGCCCACTTCCCATCGAGCGGGACTATCCCCTGTGGAGGACCTCATCTGGGCCAAGTAGTACAAGTGGGGCGATCAAGAGTAGTTCGCAGGTGAGACATAAGCAAACACTTACCTTTGATGTCATGCTTTATTTATTCATCCATTTATTATTTGTTAAATATTTTCGTTTCATGTCCTCTCTATACCCAACATGGAGTTCAAACTCACAACCCTGAGATCAAGATCCCCCAACCAGGCCAGCCAGGCACCCCACTGCCATGTTTCATAACTCTTTGCTTCCTTGCCTATCTTTGCATCGAACTGGAACATTGAGTCCTGGACGGGAAGCTTTAGTTACCTCCGAATCCTAGAACGTTCTCACTGTATCCCATTCCTAGATTGACATTTACCATTGAATAACACTTTAAATAATAGTCAGTAAAATAACTACTACAGTAAAGGAAATTATCAACTTTTCATGTGTGTGGGCCCTGCTCCCTGGGCTCCCAGGGAAGCTATGGTTTCTTTCACATTGATCAGGTCCAAATGACTCCACCACACCTCAAAGCATGATCTCAGTTTCTGCCCTGACACATGCAAGACCCCTGCTTCAATTAACATGTATCAATCAATCAAAGAGAGCCTGACTGGCTTGTTGTTGTTCGTAAGAACATGGGACTCTTGTTCTTGGGGTAGCAAGTTCTATCCCCATGTTGGCTGTAGAGATTACAGAAAAATAAAATCTTAAAAACAATCAATCAGTTTATCTTGGGGAGACATAGCCCTGTATCCCACAAGGGCAGAGAGCCAACTGACAGTTCTACGCACAATATTATAAGCAGCAGTGCACAAAATCTGAACTTTCAGAAGTCTCCTAGAGTGGGGGACACACCAGCCTTAAGGTGTTCAGGTGGAGAAGTAGGGGGCAGTCCCTGGAGCGACAGGGTGGGCTCAGGATCCCAGGGGTCCCAAGGAGAGTGGCGCCAACTGTTCCCAGGCATAGGAGCAGGAACCCGGCTGAGAGCAGCGGGACTCAGGCCAACTGCCCTGTGTGGCCATAAGCTGCAAACCCTGTGCAGTCACGGGGCCCAGTTCCTGGGACCGGCCAGCAAAGGCCAGGAGTACGAGGACACCCTCCCTGGCAGGAATAGCACAGGTCTCTACCAGGGCAGCCCCTAAAATTTGGAGTTTTAAAATTCAGTCACTTGTCTGTGTGGAGGCTGAGAAAATTGAGGCTGTTCCACTTTAAGTTCACGGTTAGCACAAGAACTGCCGTCCCAGGACCCTATGAGTAAGAGCTAAAATTTACATTACTTCAGTTACAGGAAAAAAAGAAAAAAACAGCTTACAGCTTAAGGTCCCAGAAAGCCCCATATTAGAATGAGAACAGAGCTCAATGCCCTTGAAGGCCTCATGTCAAAATGTAAACAGAACTTGAGGAATTCCGCCAGTCCTTCTGGAGGTCCCTGAGACCAGCCCTTAAAACTAAGCTAAAACCCACCTTGGGGTCCAAGTCCCTGCTCCACTGTGTGGGGTATACTTGGACCCAAGCTCGAGTTTGTAAATCAACCCTCGTGTGTTTGCATCGGTCTCGGCTCCTTAGTTGTTTCTCCATTTCAGAATCTTGGGCACAACACCCGCAAGTCCCCTCCCCACCTGGGCTGATCCCCTGTCCCCTCCAACCCAGGCTGACCCTCAGTCACCTCCCGCCCACAGCAGCTCAGCACAGTCCCTCACAGAGGTCTCACGGCCACGGTGGGCACTCTGGCCGTCCCCGGCCTCCCAGGAGAAGAAAGGAGGTTTCGGTAGGACACACTACCATGGTGGCCCCAGGGCTCCCTGCCCAGGATGGCAGCTGGTGACAGGCCGTGGTCTGTGTCCCTGATGCCAGCTCCTCCTCCCTGGTTTTCCCACAGGAAATGAAGGAGGGGCCCTCGTCTCCTCCAGGGACATCACGCAGATAGACCTGGACATCAACAGGACGTTCGGCAGCCAAATCATGTTTTGGGACTGTTAGGGGGTGGGGTGAGGCTGCTGAGTCAGGGGGCTTCAGGGCCCCGGGGGAGTCCCAGAGGCTCTGGGTAGGGAACACAGGGCTTAAGAGGCCGGGGGAAGCAACAACAGCCAGCAACACACCACTGTATGGTAGGGTGCCGGGGATGACCACCGTGCCCCTCCCCCAGGGCTTTGGGGATGAGGAGGTCACTACGTTGGCACCTCTAGGGGTTTCCATGCGAGCTGAAACTCTAAGGGGTGAGGGACGGCCCCTTGAAAAGCAGGGGGCTGTGGTGGGGCCTGTGGAGGGCAGTAACCGGACCTGGGGGCCAGTCGTCATGGCCATGGCTGGAGCAGGACACACATCGATCCGATGAGGGTCGGACGGGTCAGGTGACACCCACACTTGGTGTTTTATATATATCTAAATTCTATGCATTTAATTTGAGACAATTTGCAATTTGTAAACATACATAGTATGATGACCCCCAGATAATGCCTCCGGTGCAGCCAGCGCCCTGCACTGACCACACGGGGCCCCCGGGGCAGGTGTCACAGCAAACCCCAGACTGAGGTCGCCTTTATCTGTAGACGTATTCGTGTGCATCTGAGAGAATGTGGATGCCCTGTGTCGGCAGGCCCCCCACGCCATCCCCCCTCATTCCCCACTCCCACACCATCCCCCTTCATCATCATCCCCAATGGCATCCCACCTGTACTATCCCCCTCACACCCACACAGCCCCACACAATCCCCACCCACACCACACCCCCACCATACCCCCTACACCATACCCCACACTCCACCACCATCATACCCCTGTCCCCACAACATCCACCCCCACATCATCTGCCCCCAGCAAGGACCCAGTGCAGCTGCCCCCTGTGGGACATACTCAGCCTCACCAGGGTTCTCTGGATACCCTGCTCCCATCAGAAGCCCGGGTTTCCCATAGAGTACCCAGGGATCGAGGGAAGGCAGGATCGATGGAAGGCAGGGAACCCCGACAGGGTGGGTGCAGGTGAGTGGTGCAGAAGACCCACTGTGTACTGCCTCAACCCACTGTCCCTCCTGAAGGGCAGTACACCCTGCATAGGACACCAGCCCCTAACCCAGAGGGACATGGGCTGGACTGGCCCTGGGCTCTGTGGGGGCTGGGGGGATATGAGCCCCCCAGGCCCAAAACAAAGACTAATGGGATCCAGCCCCCCATGGCCCTGGCCAGCCCTGGATTCTGGCCCCAGGCTAAGAGAGTCCTCCCACAGCTGGATGTGGCCTCTTGGGGCCTGGGCATGCCCAACACGTGCCTAGGTCGCTGAACTAGGGCAGGCTTGGGGATTCCGGGACACCCCAAGTTGGGGAGAAGAGGGGTAGGCTGGTGGGTCCCACCCACACCAACACCAGGGGACAGGCTCCACCAGGTTCTGGGACCCCAGGGGACCCAAGTCCGGGTCCAGCTGCCCTGTGGGGACCCAGCGCAGGAGCCCATGAGCTGTAAGTCCAGGTCAGCTCTGCTGTCCTAAGAACCGTCTCTCAGGCTGAAACCTCAGGACACGTCCCCACCCTGAGTCCAAACATGCTCCCAGGTGGGGGAATCCAGCACTACCCCCGCCCCACATGTGATTCTTGCCCTCCCATAAAGGACAGAATGGTCTCCCTCCCCAGGGGAAGGCGCGCACCCTTGCCCTGAGCCCGTTTGCTGTAGAAAGTCAATAGAGTGCTGTGGTGCAAAAATGCACAGCCAGCCCCTTTCTGTGTCTCCCAGAAGTCTGTGCAGAGGGTGAGGAGAGACCCCAAGAGAGGAGGAGGGGCTACATCCACGCCCCAAACAGCCCCTGCAGTGGCGCTGCCAGGCACACCCAGCTGACATCCCCACGTGCATTCAAGGGGCGGCCAGACACCAGGGTCAGGCCCCACAGACTTTACTGGGACTCCGGTGCCCCGCAGGCCAGGAGTGGCTGGGACAGAGTGACAGCCAGGGAGCCTCAGGTCACCAGGGTCTGTGGAAAGTGACCTGGGAGGTCTGTGCTCCCTCTGTCCAGGGGGCTGGGGTTGGCTGTGTTCTGGGGCACTTCCACCACTCCCTGCATCCCTGTGCCTGGGGCACAGAGGGCCTGTGGGGCAGTAGCGTGGCCCTGGAAGAGATGTCAGGACAACAGGGCCTTGTGTTGTGCCCAAGATGGCGAATCCGAGAAACCACCAAGGAGCCCACACCGATGCAAACTCCCGAGGGTTTCTTTACAAGCTGGAGCTTGGGTCCAAGGGCACCCAACACAGAGGAGTAGGGACTTGGACTCTGAGACTAAGAGGCGTAGCAGATTTATAGGAGTCAGTGGCCCATGGGAATGCTGAAAGATGCGTAGTCATGTCGGTCCACACGCAGGTGGCCAATTGAATTACACTTTACCCTATAGTATCGACTTGAACTGGCCTATTACTTTGGTCAGAATTGGCGCACAGCTTTGTGGGGCACAAAGCAGGGTTACATTGTTATGAGCCGATTTCGGATTAGGGTGTGCCCAGCGGCTTGAGTCGGGTGGGGCAGCGCCTTACACCTCATCAAGCCATGTGGGGTCATAGGGGAGATGGCAGGTGGAGCACAAAATGGAATCAGTCCTGCTCTGCTTGTCCAGGGGTAATTGATTTTTGTTAAATTTCCTGAGTCCCACACTGCAGCTCACAAACGTGGGCCACCCTCACATGGTGTACTCAGCGTGCACACCACGTGGTGCTAGATCTCTCACACCAGGGTGTGGAGGGTGCCCTCCTCACCCTAGTGACTAGGGGCTGGGTAAGCATGGGGCTCTGCCTGAAGGCCAGGCAGCACAGGGGACAAAGGAAACCCAGCCCTGTCCCCACCCAGACCCCCAAACACAGGCAGCCCCAGGACTCCCCGCCATGGGCAGCTGAATCGTCAGTCGCTCCCGCCAGGGCGGCCCCAAGGTCTGGCTTCCTGCTGGAGAGACATCAGGGAGAAGATAAGCAGCCAGCGCATAGCAGGACCCACTGCAGCACATGGGAATATGGCCAAGCCGGACCTTCCAGCTCAGCTGACTCTCCAGCTGAAAGTCACTGCAGGAGCGAGCCCTGGGGCTGCTAGGAGAGCCTAGCTACCGCCCAACGCCAGGACCAGAAATGATGTTGTGCCAACCATTTCGCCATTTGGGTGACCCAGCCAGAGGATCAGATAGCTGCACGTGATAGCGACATGTGATAGACACACACACACCCCAAAACCAATTCCAAAGTTGGAATCCCCCCCAATGTTTTCTAACAGCAGCCAGATGGTTACATACACGACACTGTTGTCCCCAGTAGGAAACATGGAAGACGCAAAAAACCATGATTGCAGAGGTGCTAGAGGCACAGAGATGTGCCTGCTGGTTTCCAACAAGGAGCACAGAGGGGCAGGAAGCATCCTACAGAGGGGAAGCCCCTCCTTGGAAAGGACATCATGTCCCTGTGAAGGCTACAGAGGGTGAAATCTGTCCTCCTCTCTCTTAGCTTCTGGTTTTCCTCCTAAATGCCATTTTCCTCAATCATAAGACCAAAAATTTATTTTATGTTTTTAAATTTCTTTTTATTGGAGTCCAATTTGTATGAATTCTTCCTTCAGCAAGGGTGTCATTCAGGAGAGAAGGAGAGATCATGAATTCCCAGACAGGCAAAATATAAAGGAGTTCACTTAACCAGTGACCACTTAACCAGTCCAGTAAGGAATTTTAAGAGGGACTCTTCTAGTGGGGTAAAAAAAGAGACCAAAAGCAACAAAGACTAGAAAGGACCAGAGAACGTCACCAGAAACTCCAACTCCTCCTGTAACACAAAGGCACAAGTTCATATCTTTGAATAATCATTCTGAATGCCGATAGACTAAATGTTCCAATCAAAAGATATAGGGTATCAGAGTGGCTTAAACACAGGATCCGGGATGCCTGGTTGGCTCAGGGTTTGACTATCTGCCTTTGACCCAGGCTGTGATCCTGTAGTCTGGGATTGAGTCCCATATTGGGCTCCTGGTGGGGAGTCTGCTTCTCTCTCTGCCTAATTTTCTGCCTCTCTCTCTGTCTCTCTCTCTCTCATAAACAAAATTGTTATTAAAAAAACAAGATCCATCTGTATGCTGCCAACAAGATGCTCAACTTACACGTATACACACCAGCAGATTGATAGTCAGTAGAGGAAAAATCATCTACCACGCTAATGGATATCAAAAGAAAGCTGGAGGACCCATACTTATATCAGACAAACGAGATTTGAAACCAAACCCTGGGGGACACCTGGTGGCTCAGTGGTTGAGCATCTGCCTTCGACTCAGGGTGTGATCCTGGGATCCCAGGATCGAGTCCCACATCGGCCTCCCTTAGGGGAGCCTGCCTCTCCCTCTGCCTATGTTTCTGCCTCTACTTCTCTGTGTATCTCTCATGAATAAATAAATAAAATATTTAAATCTCAAAAAGAAAGAACAAATACTGTAAGAAGAGATGAAGAAGAACATTATTTCATAATTAAAAAGACTATCAAGATCAAACAACTAAATATTTATGCTGCCAACATGGGAGTACCTAAATATAGAAACCAATTAGCAACAAACGTACAGGAACACACAGAGGATTTCAACACCCACTTATGGCAATGGACCGATTGTCTATGCAGAAAATCAACAAGGGAACAATTGCCTTGACACAATGGACCACAAGGACTCAACAGATATAGTTAGAATATTAGACCCGAAAGCAGAATACACATTCCGTTCAATTGCATATGGGACATTCTCAAGAACAGATCATATCAGGGCCCACAAATTAGCCCTCAACAGGTACAACCGGTACAAGAAGGTTGATATCACACCATGTACATTTTCGGACCAAGGCGCTATGAAACTGGAAGTCGACAGTAAGAAAAAAATCGGACAGACCAAAAGAACTTGGAGTTTATGATCATCCTACTAGAGAATGAATGGAGCAACCAGAAAATTAAACAGAAAATTTAAAACAAATGAAAATGAAAACATATTTCTCCAAACCTCTGGGGTGTACCAAAGGCAGTCCTAAGAGGGAAGTACATAGCAATACAGGCCTACCTCAAGAAACAAGAAGTCTCCAATACAAAACCTAACCCTACACCTGAAGGAGCTGAAAAAGGAATAGCAAACAAAGCCTAAAGGCTACAGAATAAGGGAAAAATTTAAGATGACAGCAGAAATAAACAATACAGAAACAACAAAACAGTAGAATGGAATAACAGAACTAAGAGCTGGTTCTTCAAAATAAATAATAAAATGGATCAAGCCCTAGCCAGCCTTATCAACGAGAAAAGAGAAAAGACCTAAATAAATAAAATCACAAATGAGAGAAGAGAGATCAAATCAACACCAGAAAAATAAGACAATTATAAGGGAATAGTATGAAAGATTATACGCTAACAAACTGGGAGACCTGGAAGAAATGGACAAATCCCTAGAAATGTGCAAACGAGCAAAACTGAAATATGAAGAAATAGAAAATATAAATAGACCCATAACTAGCAAAGGAATTGAATCAGCAAGGCACCTGGGTGCCTCAGTGGTTGAGCATCTGCTTTGGCTCAGGTCATGATCCCGGGGTCCTGGGGGATCAAGTCCCACATCAGGCTCCTCGTATGGAGCCTCATTTCCCTCTGCCTATACCTCTGTCTCTCTGTGTCTTGCATGAATACATAAATAAAATCTTTAAAAAAGAGAACAGATACAAAGATGTGAAAGGACCCAAGTAAAATCACAAATGAAAAAAGAGAAATAACAACCAACAATAGAGAAATACAAAAGATTATAAGAGAACATTATGAAAAATTATATGCCACCAACCTAGAACCTGGAAGAAATAGATCAATTCCTGGAAATATATAACATAGCAAAAATGATAACGGAAGAAATAAGAAACTTGAACACACAGATAACCAGCAACGAAATGAATCAGCAATGAAGAATCTCCCAACAGGAGATGCGTAGATCGATAGAATTGAATGGATAGCCGAAACAAGATACAAACCTGTAACTCTATGATCCATTAATCGACAACAAGGCAGGAAGGAATATCCAATGGCACAAAGACAAGTCTCTTCAACAAACCCTAACCCTGACCCCAGGATAAGAACAAATGGTGTTGGGAAAACCAGGCAGCCACATGCAGAAGAATCAAACTGGACCACTTTCTTACACCATATATATATAAAATAAATTCAAAATGGATGAAAGACCTAAATGTGAGACCTGAAACCAATCAAAGAAGAAAAGATAGGCAGCAATGACTTTGACATTGGCCATTGGATGTTCTTTCAGATATGCCACTGAGGTGAGGGAACAAAAGCAAAAATGCTATTGGGACTTCATCAAAATGAAAAGCTTCCACAAAGTGAAGGAAACAACCAAAGCTAAAAGACAACATACAAAATGAAAGGAGATATTGGTAAAAAACACATCCAATAAAGAGTTAGTATGCAAAACACATAAAGGAAATATATCTCAAGATCCTAAAAACAAATTACGCAACTGGAGATGGGCAGAAAAATGAATGGACTTTGTCTATGACAAGACAGCCAGATGGCACCAGACACATGGAAAGACACAAAGCGTCACCCATCATCAGGGAAATGCAAACCAAAACCACAATGATATGTCACCTGAGAGCCGTCATAATGGCTAAAATTAACAACACAAGAAACAACAGGTGTTGGTGAGGCTTTGGAGAAAGGGTAGCCCCCTTACACTCCTGGTGGGCATGCGAACAGATGTAGTCACTGTGGAAAACAGTTTGAAGGTTCCCGAGAAGTTAAAAAAAAGGGGGGATCCCTGGGTGGTGAAGTGGTTTGGTGCCTGTCTTTGGCCCAGGGCGCGATCCTGGAGACCTGGGATCGAATCCCACTTTGGGTTCCCGGTGCATGGAGCCTCCTTCTTCCTCTGTCTGTGTCTCTGCCTCTCTCTCTGTGACTATCATAAAAAAATTAAAAAAAAAAGAAGTTAAAAATAGAGCTACCCTATGATTCCAAAATTGCAGAGCTAGGTATTTACCCCGAGGATACAGAAGTACTTTAGTAGATTCGAGGAGGGACACGCAGCTCAGTGTTTGTAGCAGCATTATCAACAACAGCCAAACTGTGGATACAGCACAGATGTCCATCGACAGATGAATGGGAAGAAAGATGCGGTAAATATACACACTGTGACATCACTGGGTCTTCAGAAGGGATGAATTGAAGCCATTTACAATGACGTGGAAGGAGTGGAAAGGATTTATGCTAAATGAACTCAGTCAGTCAGAGAAAGACAGATACCAAATACCATACAGTTGCATTCACATGTGAATTTTTTGAGAGTAGCAAACCAAGATACACACTCTTAACCACAGAGAATAAACTAATAAATACCAGGGGAAGGTGGGGGGGATGGTGAGTCAGGGGATAGGGACAGTGGAGGGCACCTGTGACAAGTACCAGATGTTGTATCCAAGGGTCTAACCACTATGTGGTAAACATGAAACTATATCATACTGTGTTCACAAACAGGAATTCAATAAAACTTTAAAATAATAATTGGTAGTATAGAGGAAACATGTGCGCACAAGAGATAAAATCAGAAAGGCAACTGTAAATCCAAATAAAGAGTCTTTAGAGGCACAAATCCCCTCCTTAGCTCAGCTCGGGAGAAGCCTGCCATGTCTATTCTGACCCCAGCAGAAGCCTGGGTTTTGATTCTCTGGGGAGGCCACTGACTTGGTGGAGTCAGGCTATCTTTGAACCCAAAACCTAAATAGAGTGCATAAAACTAAACTGCCCAAGATATTAGGAGTCCCAGTGCAGGCACATGCCAAAACAGAAACTCTAACCATATACAGACATAACCGTAATCCTACACTTAAGCCTAATGTTAACCTAACCCTTAAACAAGACCCATCACTAATCGAAAACCAAACACAAACTCCAAGACCAAAACACATTCACTGAACCTTCCTGCCAACCCTCACCCTAAATCCTAAACCTATTCTAAACCCTTAACACTGACCCTTATCTTAAATCTGACCCTAACCTCTAACCCTAACCTTAACTTAATGTACTCAGATCCTATTCCTAACCTTAACCTGTACCCTAACCCTAACCCTCTAATACTAATCCTATCTCATACCCCAAACTGTACTCTAACCTGTACCCTAAAACTAACTCCTAAACCACTCCCTATACCTATCTCTTACCCTTTTCTTTTTTTAAAATTTTTTTCATTTATGATAGTCACAGAGAGAGAGAGAGAGAGGCAGAGACACAGGCAGAGGGAGAAGCAGGCTCCATGCACCGGGAGTCTGATGTGGGATTCGATCCCGGGTCTCCTGGATCGCGCCCTGGGCCAAAGACAGGCGCCAAACCGCTGCGCCACCCAGGGATCCCTCTTACCCTTTTCCAAAACCATACCCTGACCCTACCCTGACCTGACCCTAAACCCTAACTAAACACTAATCATAACCCTAGCCCTAACCCTTATCCTAAACCTAACCCTCGCCCTAACCATAAACCTAGCCCTAAATTTTACCCTAACCCCTAACCCTTACCTCTAACCCTAACTCACACCCTAACACCTCACCCTAACTGCAAACCTAAGCCCAACCCTAACTGCAACCAGAACCCTAACCCCACCTCCAAACCTCCTGCCATATCCCTAAAGCCTAAACCCTAACCCTAACTCTAAATACTGTCACTAACCCTAACCTCGTTTCCTAATCCCTAACCCCCATCCTAACTCCTAACCACTGACCCTTACCCTTATCCCTCACCCTAACCTCTAATCCGTAACCATAAGCTTAATCACAAATACCTAACATCTAACCTAAGCCTAACCACCAACTGCCTCCCCTCCCCTGATCCTATCATTCATTCTACCCATTCACTTACCCTGTGGTTCTGAGTAATCCCTTCTGATGTGGACGAGGCCCCCAACAGCCCCTCCAAAGTCCTCCAGGGGGTCCTGAGGAAGCAGGGCTCCTGTGAGTGTGGACATGGCCCCACGTGTTCCTGAGTGATAGTCAGCGGGTCCTGAGGACGGCGGGTCTCCTGTCACTGTGCACTATGCCTCACATCCTCTGGAAGACTCACAGAAGGTCCTCAGGTGGTCGGGGGCTCCTGTCAGCCTGGACATGGCCCCACGTCCCCTGAAAACTCACCGCGGATCCTGAGGAGGCTGTGGGCTCCTGTCAGCATAGACGCAGCCCCATATTTCCTGAAGCTTTAGTGCAGGTCCTGAGGAGGACGGGGGTCCTGTCAGTGTTGAGGTGACCCACATTTTCCTCAAGCCTCACCATAAGACCTGAGGAGGCTGGGGCTCCTGTCAGATACATGTGGCCCCAAATCTTCCGAAACCTTCACAGTGGGTCCTGAGGAGGCTGGAGAATCCTGTCAGTGTGGATGAGGCACCCACATTTTTCTTAGGCCTCACCAAAGGCCCTGACAAGGCGGGGGTCTTCTGTCTGCATGGACGCATCCCATATTTCCCTAAGTCAACACCGGGGGTCCTAAGGAAATCAGCATCCTGTTGTGTCGATGTCACCCAACGTCCTCCCAAAGTGTCACCGAGGGTTCTGAGGAGGCAGGGGCTCCTGTCACCGTGAATGCTGCCCCCAGCTTCCAGAAGCCTCAACTTATGTCCTGAGGTGACCCAGGTGCTCCTGTCAGTGTGGATGCGGGCCCACATCTTCCTGAAGACAACCCCTGGGTCCTGAGGCCGCCCAGGGGCTCCTTTCAGTGTGGATGTGAGCCCACAATTTCCTGAAGCTGCGGCTCATCAGCATGGACGTGTCCCCACGTCCTCCTCAGGCCTCCCCAGCACAGGCTGGCTCCTGTCAGTGCAGGCAGAGGAGGCATACTGCACATTCATGCCCCCTGGGTGGAGCCTGGGCTCCGGCGCCCACTGTGGGATGCTCAGGCGCTGCAGGAGGCAGCAGGCACTCCAGGGGCCACACCTGCCTCCTTCCAGGCTCCATCTGTGGCCTGTTAGTTTCAGAAACGTCTCACTTAAGTAGATCCCAACACCCGGCTTCCCCAGAAATACTTAAGGACACGGAATTGGAGCCCACAGAATGCGAAAGGAAATGTGGACCAGACTTTTACCATGTCCCGCAAAACTCACTCAACCCTCTTCCACTGTTGGCGGGACTGCGGGCTGGTTGGTGCAGCCGCCCTGGAAACAGTGTGGAGGCTCCTCAGGAGTTACAAATAGAGCCTCCCTGCGACCAGCAGGTGAATGGCCTGAGCTCACTCCGAAGATACAGATGCAGTGACAATCAGGACACCTGCATGTCCCGATGTCCACAGCATCTGGGTCCATAGTAGCCACACTGTGGGAGGAGCCTCGGTGCCCTCTGGCAGATGATGGATAAAAAGGATGGGAGATAGATGATGGTCATAGAGAGAGGAATGTTACTCAACTATCAAAGAGAAGGAAATCTTGACATTTGCAATGACGTGGATAGAACTAGAGGGATCAGGATAAGTGAAATAAGTCAGACGGGAAAGAGAATGACCGTGTGGTGTCACTCATAACTGGAATTAAAGAACTAAAGCAGATAACAACTGTGAAGGGAAGGAAAAACAAATAAGATGAAAACAGATGCAGGAAATATAGACTCTTAATGATAGGAAACAAACTGATGGTCATCAGGGTGAAGCAGGGTGGGGGGGTTAACAGGGGACCGGCATGAAGGAGGGCACGTGATGTCACGAGCACTGTGGTTATCTCCAACTGGTGAATCCCTGAATTCTTCCTCTGAAAGTATAATACTCTATATGTTAATTAATTGGGTTTAAATTAAATTAAGTTAAAAAATCAGTTGTATCAGAGCATGTTTCCTTCTGGACTCTCTGTTCTGCTCCTCCAGCTTATGCTGGGACCAACCCTCGTGGGTCTGGTTTGTTTAAGTAGGCGTCAGGCCTCGTCCATGGACCAGCCCAGGGCTAGAACTCACAACCAGGAGATCAGGACCGGAGGTGAAGTCAGGAGTCCAATGCTTAACTGACAGAGCCAGGCGGGGTCCTGAGGACAACACTGCTTTATCCTGTGTCTCTGTGACATCGTTTGAAATAGGAAACTGCTGCATCCGGACCTGTACTGCTTGTCCAATACTGATTTGCTGTCCGGTGTCATATTTCGGGGCAGATGGATGTTATGGGTTTTTTTCCCTATTTATAGGATCTGCCACCATGATTTGACAGGAATAACATTGTAATTGAGGGTGCTTCAGGAACTGCGGACATTTTTACAAGATGAGGGTTCCAACCCACGAGTCCAGGACGGCCTCCCAGAGCCTGGTATGGCTCAGTGCACAAGTCTTGTGCTCTTTTGGTTCAGTCTCATTATTTATTCTCTGTGATGCTCCTGAGAAGGGAGTCACATCCATCATTTCCTTCCTGAATGCTCATTGTCAGGACACAGCAAGCCCCACAATAGAATAAAAACTGAGCCCAGGCCAAGGGCAGGAAGCCCCTATTAGAACAGATCTCAATGCCCTTGACAGCCCCATACCAAAATGTAAACAGAACTTGAGGAATTACTCCAGCCCTTTGGGAATTCCCCGAGACCAGCCCTTAAAAATAAGCTAATAGCCACCTCGGGGTCCAAGTCCCTGCTCCGCTCTGTCCGGTATACTTGGACACAAGTTCGAGCTTGTAAATAAACCCTCGTGTGTTTGCATTGGTGTTGGCTTCTCGGTGATTTCTCAGATTCGCAATCTTGGGCACAACAGTCTGAGATAAAAAAAAAAACAAACAAAAGAAGCTCAGACGCAGGTAGAGTGAACACAGGGTTCTGAGAGAAGCGGCAGAGACCCGGGGGCTTTGGGGCTCTTCTGTGGAGGCCCCACCAGACTTGGCGGCGGGATGCTCAGCCCCACAGCCAGAGGACCCAGCTGCCCCACCGGCATCCCGCCCATCAGAGCCAGGACTCAGGGAGCAGCACAGTGTCGCCGGCTGGAGCCCAGAGGCACTGACGCCCACCCCGCCTCTGACCCCCGCAGGTGAAACTCCCAGGCAGATGTGCACCTGACAATCAGCGTCAAGGCCCATACCCAGACCCCACACAGACCATTCGCTGCCACCAAGTTGTTAGACCACAGAGGCTTCAGAGCTTTAGCTCTCCCTGGAAAGTAGGGTCTATTCCTTTGTAGTTTCTGCTCTAATTTCAATTATTTTCTTTGATTCTTTATTATTAATTGCCGTCTTTTAATTTTATGTATGTACCTTATATATTTCTTATTTTTACTTTTATGGTAGTTTAATTGTGTTTCATATTTTGGGATTTAGAATCTTTTAACAAGCAGGCCAAAATAAATTGGTGTTTTTTTTTTTTTTTTTTGGAGGGCAGTTGTTATTGTTTTTCTTGGTTTTTCTTTTTCTTCCTTCTTTCTTTTCTGGAAATAATAATGAGATGGAGAAATTCTCCATCATAAAATAACATGAGGTAGTACTCACAGCCAGGAAGTTCATCAATAAACATATATGGTATCTAACTACAGTTTAAAACAATGATTATAAAGTTAGCAGCTGGGCTGGAAAAAGAGCACAGAAGGAAACTAGAGAATCCCTTACTGTAGAAATAAAAGAACTAAAATCAAGTCAGTCCAACGTTACAAATTCTATAACTGAGATGCAGTCCCAACTGGAAGCCTTAAAAACAAGAAAGGTTATGGATAACAGAGGCAGACGTAGGGAAGTCAGCCACTTATTAAAACAATAACATTCATATCATAGGAGACTCAGAAGATGAAGAGAGAGAAATGGTGGGCCTTACTCAGCCATCAGAAATGACAAATACCCACCATTTGCTTCAAGGTGGATGGAACTGGAAGGTATTATGCTGAGTGAAGTAGGACAATCGGAGAAGGACAAATATTGTATGTTCTCATTCATTTGGGGAATATAGGTAATAGTGAAAGGGAATATAAGAGAAGGGAGTAGAAATATGTTGGAAATATCAGAAAGGGAGGCAGAACATAAAGACTCCTAACATGGAATTGAACTAGGGGTGACTGAAGGGGAGGAGGGCAGGGTTGAGGGTAAACGGGTGACGGGAACTGAGGGGTGCACTAGATGGGATGAGCACTGGGTCTTACTCTGATTTGGCAAACTGAACACCAATAAAAAATAAATTTATTATTTAAAAAAAAAGAAAGAAAGAAAGAAAGAGTGGCACCTGGGTGGCTCAGTTACGCTTCTGACTTAGGCACAAATCACGATCCAGGTCCCAAGGCAGGCTCCCTGTTCAGCAGGGAACCTGCTTCTCCCTCTCCCTCTGTCCCTATCGCTCATGTTTTTCTCCTCTCTCTCTCTCCTATAAATAAATAACATCTTTGAAAAAGAAACAAACAAACCCAGGAGGAAGAGAAATCTCCAATGTAGAAGAATTTCAAACAATTTGTGCAGACATTCCACCCACAAGTTCATGAGCATAGCTTCCCACTCTTAAGTGTGCAATAAACAAAGTAACTCTCCTCTACAAAATATATTTAGAAAAACCTAAAATAATAATGATAATATAATAATAATAATAAAATAATAACAATAATGAATCAGTTTACTACGGAGAAAGCTGACAAACATTACCTCAGCAAGATGATCAGATCGATACCAAGACTGATAAATCATGTTGATAGTATCTATCCTTTATATGATATAATGAAAATGGCATTATATATCTGTATATAATCCACAGAAACAGTTCAATCATGAGATAAACAACAGACATGTCCCAACTGAAGGAAATTTTTCAAAATACTCTACTTCTCAAAGTGTTCCAGTTCAACAACAACAAGGAAAGGCTGAAAGACTGTCACAATCCAGAGGAGCCTAAGAAAACATGAGGACAAACGGAATGTGATATGAGGGTTGGTAACTTAGCAAAAACTAAGGAAATCTGAACATAATATGGTCTTTGGTTAATGCGACTATTTTAATATTGATTCATTAGCTAATCTTTGTACCGTACTAATATAAGATATCAATAATTGGAGAAATTGAGTGCAAGTGCATGTGAATGCACTGTACTATCTTCTCAATTTCCCTATAAATCTTTGTTTTTTTCCTAATAAATAAGATTTATTTTGAAAATTAACTTAAATGAATCAGGCTCCAAGTGTGAAGACATTTTAAGAATAGTTGAATTAACTTTTGCCTTATTCTTAAAGAGTTCCTTTGATGGAAACAAAGTAAGAATTTAGGACCAGAAGGAAAGAAAAACACTTATGAACACGTATAATGCCACCTCAACCTGAAAAGCAGGAACGGATAATAAATAACAAAAATCAGATAAAAATAATTCTAGTATAATAGACACCATATTGCAAGGGCATTTAAATTTAGCAATGCATAACATTTATTTCCTGGACATTTGTCTTCCAAAGAGTTCACAGTGTTTCAGTGTCAGTTGAAACAGGGGAAGAATCTCAGGGAAGAATCCTTCACATAATAATAGGACCATTGGCAATAATGTCTCTCAGTTCGTTCCAAATCCATAAAGATGCATTTCCTGATGAGTGACTGAACTGTGAAGAAAGAGATGAGAAACCCTCATCCCTCTGAATTACTTGTGTCAGAATATTTTAACCATAGTACTACTGATAGTAGTAAATTATCCTTATTAACAGGAAATACGTCTCAGATTGGAATCTCAGCAATGAGATGCGCTGAGAAAAAATGCTTTAACTCGCTCCTCATCTTTTAAAGACAAAGGAGAGGTTTTCTATGTAGAAAGACAGTTGTCAAGATAGCCTTAGGGAATAAGAGTCTGCAGCATCGAACCCCGCTACACAGCTAGGACGCTCGTGCTCCAGGTCTTCCTGATCCCAAATCCCTGGGCCTGTCCCCCAACACAGGATGCCATGCTGAGGTCATTTGCAATGGCTCTCTTAGGAGCTCTGGGGAAGGGGGAAGGAGCTAGATAGGATGGGACAGGACACATGGAGGCCTAGAAAATTAAGGCCATTCCGATTTAAATTCAGTGATAGCACATGCCCAGCCATCCCAGGCTCCTGTGAAGAAGAGCTGAATTTTACATTACTTCAGTTACAGGAAAGTTTACAGCTTAATGACCTAGAAAGCCCCACAATAGAATCAAAACTGAGCCCAGGCCAAGGGCAGGAAGTCCCTATTAGAATGGGAAGAGAGCTCAATCCCTTAAAGGCCCCATATGAAAATGTAAACAGAAATTGAGGAATTGCTCCAGCCCTTCTGGAGGTCCCAGAGACAAGCCCTTAAAACTAAGCTAAAACCTACCTCGGGGTCCAACTCCCTGCTCTGCTCTGTCGGGTATGATTGGACAGAAGCTCGAGCTTGTAAGTAAACCCTCGTGTGTTTTCATCAGTGTCGGCTTCTCGGTGGTTTCTTGGATTTGCAATCTTGGGCACAACAGTCTGAGATAAAAAAACAAAAACAAAAGATGCTCGGACGCAGGTAGAGTGAACACAGGGTTCTGAGAGAAGCAGCAGAGACCCGGGGGCTTGGGGGCTCTTCTGTGGAGGTGCCTGCAGAATGGGGGGCAGTATACTCAGCCCCAGAGCCAGAGGACCCAGAGACCCCTCCCGCATCCCGCCCATCAGGGTCAGGTCTCAGGGAGCAGCAGAGCGCCTCCTGCTAGACTCCAGAGGCGCTGACACCCAACCCGCCTCTCACCCCTCAGTTCCATCTACCAGGCAGATGTGCACCTGATAATCAGTGCCACAGCCCATCCCCAGACCCGGCACAGACCACTCACTGCCACCAAGTTGTTGGACCACTGATGCTGCAGAGCTTCAGCTCTGCCTGGAAAGTAGGGTCTAGCTTCCTTTGTACTTTGTGCTTTATTTTCATTATTTTCTTTGATTCTTTTTTATTTTTTATTTTTTATTTTTTTTATTTTTTTATTTTTTTTTATTGGTGTTCAATTTACTAACATACAGAATAACACCCAGTGCCCGTCACCCATTCACTCCCACCCCCCGCCCTCCTCCCCTTCTACCACCCCTAGTTCGTTTCCCAGAGTTAGCAGTCTTTACGTTCTGTCTCCCTTTCTGATGATTCTTTTTTATTAATTGCCTTATTTAATTTTTATATATGTACCTTATATATTTCTTATTTTTACTTTCATGTTACTTTAATTGTGTTTCATATTTTGGGATTTAGAATCTGTTAACAAGCAGGCCAAAATAATTTGGTGGTTTTTTTTAGAGAGCAGTTGTTATTGTTTTTCTTAGTTTTCTTTTTCTTCCCATTTTCTTTTCTGGAAAAAGTAATGAGATGGAGAAATTCACCTCCATAAAATAACATGAGGTAGTACTCACAGCCAGGAAGTCCATCAATACACATATATAATGTAAAACTACAGTTTAAAACAATGATTATAAAGTACCAGCTGGACTGGAAAAAGAACACAGAAGAAAACTAGAGAATCCCTTACTGTAGAAATAAAAGAACTAAAATCTAGTCAGGCCAATGTTAAAAATGCTATAACTGAGATGCAGTCCCAAGTGGAAGCCTTAAAAACAAGAAAGGTTATGGACCACAGAGGCAGACGAAGGGAAGTCAGCCACTTATTAAAACAATAACATTCATATCATAGGAGACTCAGAAGATGAAGAGAGAGAAAAGGTGGGCCTTGCTCAGCCATCAGAAATGACAAATACCCACCATTTGCTTCAACGTGGATGGAACTGGAAGGTATTATGCTGAGTGAAGTAAGTCAATCGGAGAAGGACAAATATTGTATGTTCTCATTCGTTTGGGGAATATAGGTAATAGTGAAAGGAAATATAAGGGAGGGGAGTAGAAATTGTGAGAAATATCAGAAAGGGAGACAGAACATAGACTCCTAACTCAGGGAAATGAACTAGGGGTAATGGAAGGGGAGGAGGGCAGGCGGTGGGGGTGAATGGGTGATCAGCACTTGGTGTTCTTCTGTATGATGGCAAACTGAACGCCAATAAAAAAATAAATTTATTATTAAAAAAGAAAGAAAAAAAGAAAGAGTGGCACCTGGGTGGCTCAGTCAGTTAAGCTTCTGCCTTAGGCTCAGATCATGATCCAGGTCCCAAGGCAGCCTCCCTGTTTAGCAGGGAACCTGCTTCTCCCTCTCCATCTGCCCCTCCCGCTCATGCTTTTTCTCTCCTCTCTCTCTCAAATAAATAGAAAACATCTTTGAAAAAGAAACAAACAAAAAACCCAGAAGGAAGAAAAATCTCCCATGTAGAAGAATTTCAAACAATTTGTGCATACATTTCACCGTCAAGTTCATGAACATAGCTTCCCACTCTTATTTCCAGAATACACATAGTAACTTCCTCCTAGAAAATATAATATGAAAAACTTAAAATAATATTGATAATATAATAATAATAATAATTAATAACAATAATAATAAAGAATCAGTTTACTATGGAGAAAGCTGAGAAACACTACCTCAGCAAGATGATCAGATCGATACCAAGACTGATAAATCATGTTGATAGTATCTATCCTTTATGATATCATGAAAATGGCAGTATATCTCTGTATATAATCCACAAAAACAGTTCAGTCATGAGATAAACGAAAGACATATCCCAAATGAGGGAAATTTTACAAAATACTCTACTTCTCAAAGCGTTCCAGTTCAAGAACAAGGAAATGCTGAAAGACTGTCACAATCTAGAGAAGCCTAAGAAAACAGGAGGACAAATGGAATGTGATATGAGGGATGGTAACTTAGCAAAAACTAAGGAAATCTGAATAAAGTATGGTCTTTAGTTAATGCGAATTTTTTACTCTTGATTCATTAGCTAATATTTGTACCGTACTAATATAAGATATCAATAATTGGAGAAACTGAGTGCAAGTGCATGCGAATGCTCTGTACTATCTTCTCAATTTCACTATAAATCTTTGTTTTTTTCCTAATAAATAAGATTTATTTTGAAAATTGACTTAAATGAATCAGGCTCCAAGTGTGAAGACATTTTAAGAATTGTTGAATTATCTTTGCCTTATTCTTATAGAGTTAATTCAGTGGGCACAAAGTAATAATTTTATATCAGAAGGAAATAACAACACTTATGAAGACGTATAATGCCTCCTCAACCTGAAAAGAAAGGA
The DNA here is from genome assembly GCF_048164855.1 of Canis lupus baileyi. Classification (NCBI taxonomy): domain Eukaryota; kingdom Metazoa; phylum Chordata; class Mammalia; order Carnivora; family Canidae; genus Canis; species Canis lupus. The sequence continues at coordinate 32,243,738 of NC_132873.1, forward strand.
TAATAAATGCAAAAATCAGATAAAATACTTCTAATATAATAGGCACCATATTGCAACTGCATTTAAAATTAGCAATGCATAACATTTATTTCCTGGACATTTGTCTTCCAAAGAGTTCACAGTGTTTCAATGTCAGTTGAAACAGGGGAAGAATCCCAGGGAAGAATCCTTCACATAATAATAGGACCATTGGTACTAATGTCTCTCAATTATTTCCAAATCCATACAGATGCATTTCCTGATGAGTGACTGAGCTGTGAAGAAAGAGATGAGAAACCCTCATCCCTCTGAATTACTTGTGTCAGAATATTTTAACCATAGGACTACGGATAGTAAATTATCCTTATTAACAAGAAATACGTCTCAGATTGGAATCTGAGCAATGAATGGGCAGAGTAAAAACACTTTGACTCGCTCCTCATCTTTTAAAGATAAAGGAGAGCTTTTCTATGTACAAAGTTAGTTGTCAAGATAGCCTTAGGGAATAAGAGTCTGCAGCATGGAATCCCGGGGCACAGCTGGGACGCCCACGAGCCAGTTCTTCCTGATCCCAAATCCCTGGTCCTGTCCCCCAACACACGCTGCCAAGCTGAGGTCATTTGCCATTGCTCTCTTAGGAGCTCCGGGGAAGGGGAAAGAGCTAGATGGGACAAAATGCAAAGAGGCCATTGAAATGAAGGCCTTTCTACTTTAGGTACAGTGTTCGAACAAGTCCAGCCATCCCAGGCCCCTGTGAAGAAGAGCTGAAATTTACATTATTTCAGTTACAGGAAAAATACAAAAGTTTACCGCTTAATGTCCTAGAATGCCCCACAATAGAATCAAACTGAGCCCATGCCATGGGCTGGAAGCACCTATTAGAATGAGAGCAGAGCTCAATACCTTTGAAGGCCCCAAATCAAAATGTAAACAGAGGGAACCCTGGGTGGCGCAGCAGTTTGGCGCCTGCCTTTGGCCCAGGGCGCGATCCTGGAGACCCGGGATCGAATCCCACGTCGGGCTCCCGGTGCATGGAGCCTGGTTCTCCCTCTGCCTGTGTCTATGCCTCTCTCTCTCTGTGTGTGACTATCATAAATAAATAAAAATTTAAAAAAAATTTAAAAAAAAAAACAAAAAAACAAAATGTAAACAGAATTTGAGGAATTGAGGAAGCCCTTCTGGAGGACCCCGGGACAAGCCCTTAAAACTAAGCTAAAACACACCTCGGGGTCCAAGTCCCTGCCCTGCTTTGTTGGGTGTACTTGGACACAAGCTCGAGTTTGGAAATAAACCCTTGTGTGTTTGCATTGGTGTCAGTTCCTTAGTGGTTTCTCGGATTCACAATCTTGGGCACAATACCGCCATGTCCTCTCCCACCTTGGCTGAACCCTTATCCCCTCCCACCCAGGGTGACACTCAGTCACCTCCCCGCCTACAACAGCTGGGCACAGGCCGTCACACAGGTCCCATGGGCATGGTGGGCACTCCCGCCTTCCCTGCCCTCCCAGAGGAAGGAAGGAGGTTTCGGCAGGACACACTCCCATGGTGGCCCCAGGGCTCCCTGCCCAGCACCGCACCTCGTGACAGGTCGGGTCTGTGTCCCTCACGCCTGCTCCTCCTTCCCGGTTTTCCCACAGGAAATGAAGGAGGACGCCCTGGTCTCCTCCAGGGACATCATGCAGATAGACCTGGACATCATCAAGAAGTTCAGCAGCCACATCATGTTTTAGGACTGCTAGGGGGTCGGATGAGGCTGCTGGGCCAGGGGGCTTTGGGGCCCTGGAGGCTTCTGGGTAAGGAAAACGGGGCCTCTGAGGCCAGGGAGAGCAATAGCAACCAACAACACACCGCTCCATGGTAGGGTGATGGGGATGACCACACCCCCAGGGCCTCAGGGATGAGGAGGCCACAAGGATGGGGCCTCCAGGGGTTGCCATAGGACCTGAACACCAAAGGGGAGAGGGACGGCCCCCTGAGAAGCAGGGGATGGGGTGGGGGACGTGAGGGGCATGAACCGGACCTGGGGGCCAGGCGGCATGGCCGCGGCTGGAGCAAGACACACATCGATCCCAAGAGGGTCAGACGGTTCAGAGTGACACCCACTCTCGGTGCTTTATATATTTCTAAATTCTGTGCATTTAATTTGAGACAATTTGCAATTTTAACCATACATATTATGATGACCCCCAGATAATGCCCCTGGTCCAGCCAGGGCCCTGCACTCACCACATGGGGCCCCAGGGGCAGGTGTCACAACAAACCCCAGAATGGGGTTGCCTTTATCTGTAGAGGTCTCTGTGTGCATCTTAGAGAACGGGGATGCCTTGTGTCTGCCGGCCCCCCACGCCATCCCCCCATTCCCCAGACCCACACCATCCCCCTACATCATCATCCCCCATGGCATCGCAACTACCCCATCCCCCTCACACAAACACAGCCTCACATAATCCCCCCACAGTATACCCCAACACCATCCCCCCTATACCATCCCCCACATTCCACCACCATCATACCCATGCCCCCACACCCTCGACCCCGAGCAAGGACCCGGAGCAGCTGCCCCCTGTGGGACATGATCAGCCTCCCCGGGGTTCTCTGGATACCCTGCTCCCATCAGAAGCCCGGGTATCCCATAGAGTACCCAGGGGTTGCAGGGAGGATGGACGGCAGGGAGCCCCCAACAGTGTGAGCAGGTGAGTGAATCAGAGGACCCACTGTGCCCTGCCTCCACCCACTGTCACTCCTGGAGGGTGGGACACCCTGCACAGGACACCAGGCCCTAACCTAGAGGTACCTGGGCTGATTGGGCCCAGGCTCTGTGGGGGCTGGGTTGATTTGAGCCCCCACCAGTCCCAACACAAAGACTAATGGAATCAGGCCCACATGGCCCTGGCCAGCCCTGGATTCTGGCCCCGGGCTGAGCAAGCCCTCTCACAGCTGGATGTGGCCTGCTGGGCCCTGGGCGTGACACACAGATCCAGGTCGCTGATCTAGGGCAGCCCTGGGGATCCTGGGACACCCCAGTGTGGGGAGAGGAGGGGCAAGCTGGTGGGCCCCACCCGCACCCACACCAGGAGACAGGCTCCTCCAGGTGCTGGGGCCCCCAGAGGGCCCAAGGCCGGGGTCCAGCTGCCCTGCAGGAACCCAGTGCAGGAGCCCATGAGCTGCAGGTCCAGTTCAGCTTTGCTGTCCTCAGAACCGTCTCTCAGGCTGAAACCTCAGGACACACGCCCCCACCCAGAGTCCACACATGCTCCCAGGTGGGGGACTCCAGCACTCGACCCCCAACCCATGTGATTCTTGTCCTCTCGTAAAGGACAGAAAGGTCTCCCTCCCCAGGTGAAGGCACGCACCCACAGCTCTGAGCCCGTTTGCTGTAGAAAGTCAATAAAATGTTGTGGTGCGAAAATGCACAGCCAGCCCGTTTCTGTGTCTCCCAGAACTCTGTGCACAGGGCGTGTAGAGACCCCCAGAGAGGAGGAGGGGGCACCACCTAGGCCCCAACTAGCCTGTGCAGGGGCGCCACCAGGCACACACAGCTGACGTCCCCACGTGCCTTCCAGGAGCGGCCAGACCCACTGCTGGACATGGGAATGTGGCCGAGCCAGAACTTCAAGCTCAGCTGACCCTCCAGCTGAAAGTCACTGCATGAGCGAGCCCCAGCGCTTCCAGGAGAGCCCAGCTAACTGCCCAGCGCCAGCACCAGAAATGATGTTGTGCCAACCATTTCGGGGTTTTTTGGTGACCCAGCCAGAGGATCCGATTGCTGCACTTGATAGCTGCATGGGATAGACACACACACACCTCAAAAGCAACAACAACAACAAAAAAGCAACAAAAGACGGAATCCCCCCAATACTGTCAAACAGCAGCCAGATGGTTACTTACACAATGCTGTGGTCCCCAATAGGATACAGGGACAACGCTATAAGCCACGACTGCAGAGGTGCTGGAGATGTGCCTGCTGTGTTCCAACAAGGAGGCAGAGGGGCAGGAAGCATCCTCCGGAGGGGGGGCCCCTCTTAGGAAAGGACATCAGGTCCCTGTAAAGGCTACGGAAGGTGAAATATGTCCTCCTCTCTTTCTGCTTCTGGTTTTCCTCCTAAATGCCAGTTTCCTCAATCATATTAGCAAGAATTTGTTTTATGTTTTTAAATTTCCTTTTATTGCAGTCCAATTTGTATGAATTCTTTCTTCAGCAAGGGTGTCATTCAGGAGAGATAAAGATTTTCCCAGACAGGCAACATATAAAGGAGTTCAGGACCACTTAACCAGTCCAGTAAGGAATTTTAAGAGGGACTCTTCTAGTGGGGGGAAAAAAAGAGACCAAATGCATCAAAGACTAGAAAGGACGAGAGAACGTCACCAGAAACACCAACTCTTCTGGTAACACAGAGGAACAAAGTTCATATCTTTAAATAGTCACTCTGAAAGATGATAGACTAAATGCTCTAATCAAAAGATATAGGGTAACAGAGTAGCTAAAAATCAGGATCCGGGATGCCTGGGTGGCTCAGGGGTTGAGCCTCTGCCTTTAACTCAGGGTGTGATCCTGGAGTCTGGGATCGAGTCCCATACTGGGCTCCTGGTGGGGAGACTGCTTCTCTATCTGCATAATTTCTTGCCTCTTACTCTCTCTGTCTCTCTGATAAATAAAATTATTATTAAAAAAACAACATCCATCTGTACGCTGCCAACAAGATGCTCACCTTAGACCTATAGACACCGACAGATTGAAAGTCAGGGGATGGAAAATCATCTATCACGCTAATGGATATCAAAAGAAAGCTGGAGGACACATACTTATATCAGACAAACGAGATTGGAGGCCAAACCCAGGGGGACACCTGGTGGCTCAGTGTTTGAGCATCTGCCTTCAGATCAGGGGGTGATCCTGGGATCCCAGGATCGAGTCCCACATCTGCCTCCCCTTAGGGAGCCTGCCTCTCACTCTACTATGTTTCTTCCTCTGCTCCTCTGTGTATCTCTCATGAATAAATAAATAAAATATTTAAATTTCAAACAAGAAAGAACAAATACTGTAAGAAGAGATGAAGAAGGGCATTATTTCATAATTAAAAAGACTCTCTATCAAGATCAAACAACTAAATATGTATGCTGCCTACATGGCAGTACCTAAATATAGAAACCAATTAACAACAAACGTACAGGAACTCACTGATAATAATACAATGACAGGGGATTTTAACACCCACTTATGGAAATGGACTGATCATCTATGCAGAAAATCAACCGGGGAACAATAGCCTTGACACCCTGGACCACAGGGACTCAACAGATATAGTCTGAACATTTCATCCTAAAGCAGAATACACACTCCTTTCTTTTTTTTTTTTTAAATGATAGCTTTATTTTTTTTTAATTTTTATTTATTTATGATAGTCACAGAGAGAGAGAGAGAGGCAGAGACACAGGCAGAGGAAGAAGCAGACTCCATGCACCGGGAGCCCGACGTGGGACTTGATCCCGGGTCTCCAGGATCGCGCCCTGGGCCAAAGGCAGGCGCCAAACCGCTGCGCCACCCAGGGATCCCTACACACTCCTTTCAAGTGCACATGGGACATTCTCCAGATCAGATCATATCATGGCCCACAAATCAGCCCTCAACAGGTGCAACAGGTACAAGAAGGTTGATATCACACCCTGTACATTTTTGGAACACGACACTATGAAACTTGAAGTCGACAGTAAGAAAAAAAATTGGACAGACCAAAAATACGTGGAGATTATGAACATCCTACTAGAGAATGAATGGAGCAACCAGGAAATTAACGAGGAAATTTAAAACAAATGAAAATGAAAACATGTTTCTCCAAACCTCTGGGATGTCGCAAAGGCAGTCCTAAGAGGGAAATACATAGCAATACAGGCCTAGCTCAAGAAACAAGACGTCTCCAATACAAGCTTCTGCAAATTGAAAGACACAACCAACGCTAAAAGGCAACATACAAAATGAAACGAGATATTTGTAAACAACACATCCAATAAAGAGTTAGTATGCAAAATACGTAAAGCAAATATAAATCTCAGCATCCTAAACACAAATTATCCAACTGCAGATGGGCAGAAGACATTAATGGACTTTGTCTCTGACAAGACATCCAGATGGCCACCAGATACCGAAAGACACTCAGCGTCACCCATCATCAGGGAAATGGAAATGAAAACCACAATAAGATGTCACCTGACAGCCATCGGAATGGCTAAAATTAACAAGAGAAGAAACAGCAGGTGTTGTTGAGGCTTTGGAGAAAGGGTAGCTCCCTTACACTCCTGGCGGGCATGTGAAAAGTTGCAGCCACTGTGGAAAACACTGTGGAGGGTCCTCGAGAAGTTAAAAATAGGGGATCCCTGGGTGGTGCACTGGTTTGGCACCTGCCTTTGGCCCATGTCACGATCCTGGAGACCCGGGATCGAATCCCACGTCAGACTCTCAGTGAATGGATCATGCTTCTCCCTCTGCTTGTGTCTCTGCCTTTCTCTCCATGACTATCATAAAAAAAATAAAAGAGAAGTTAAAAATAGAGCTACACTACGATTCCAAAATTGCAGAGCTAGGTATTTACCCCAAGGATACAAAAGTCATTTAGTAGATTCCAAGAGGGACACGTAGCCCAGTGTTTGTAGCAGCATTATCAACAACAGCCAAACTGTGGATACAGCACAGATGTCCATTGGCAGATGAATGGGCAGAAAGATGTGGTAAATATACACACTGCAACATCACTCAGTCATCAGAAGGGATGAAATGAAGCCATTTACAATGACGTGGGAGAAGGGGAAAGGACTTATGCTAAATGAACTCAGTCAGTCATAGAAAGACAGATACCAAATAACATAGAATTGCATTCACATGTGAATATTAGGAAACCAAAAAAACTGGCAAAGGGGCAGAGGGGGGATGAGAGAAGCAAACAAAAAAACACACTCTTAACCACAGAGAATAAACTAATAAATACCAGAGGAAGGTGGGGCGGATGGGGAATCAGGGGATGGGGATAGTGGAGGGCACCTGTGACCCGTACCAGGCGTTGTATCCAAGGGTTGAATCACTATGTGGTAAACCTGAAACTATATCATACTGTGTTTACAAAGAGGACTTCAAGTAAAACTTTAAAATTATAATTGGTAGTATTGATGAAACATGTACACACTAGAGATAAAATCAGAAAGGCAACTGAAAATCCAAATAAAGAGTATTATAGCCACAAACCCCTCCTTATCTCAGCTCGGGAGAAGACTGTCATGCCTATTTTCACCCAAGTAAAAGCCTGGATTTTGATTCTCTGGGGAGGCCACTGACTTGGTGGAGTCAGGCTATCTTTGAACCCAAAACCTAGAGTGCATAAAACTAAACTGCCCAAGATACTAGGGGTCCCAGTGCAAGCACATGCCAAGACCCAAACTAACCATACACAGACATAACCCTAACCCTACACTTAATCCTAATGTTAACCTAACTGTTAAAGAAGACCTATCACTAGAAGAAAACCAAACACAAACCCCAAGACCGAAACACATCCACTGAACCTTCCTGCCAACCCTCACCCTAACTCCTAAACGTCGGTTCACCTAAACTTAGGTTTCCTTAACCCTTAACCCTACGTTAAATCTAACCCGAACCCTAACCTCTAACCGTACGTAACCTTAAAATAAGGTATTCAAATCCTATTCCTAATCTTAACCTCTACCATAACACTAACCCTCTAATACTAATCCTATCTCATACCCCAAACTGTACCCTAACCCGTACGCTAAAACCAACCCCTAATACACTCCCTAACCCTATATCTGACCCTTTTCCAAAACCGTACCCTGACCCTGACCTGACCCTAACCCTAACCCCTAACCAAACCTTAACCCTAACCCTAGCCCTAACCCCTATCCTAATCCTAACCCTCGCCCTAACCCTAAACCTAGCCCTAGCTTTAACTGTAACCCTTAACTCTAACCCCTAACCATAACTCACACCCTAACCCCTAACCCTAACTGCAAACCTAAGCTCAACCCTAACTCTAACCATCACACTAACCCCAACTCCGAACCTCCTGCCCTAATCCCTAAAGCCTAAACCCTAACCCTAACACCAAATCCTGTCCCTAGCCCTAATCCACATCCTAACTCCTAACCACTGACCCTTACCCTTATCCCTCACCCTAACCTCTAATCCATAACCATAAGCATAATCACTAACACCTAACATCTAACATAAGGCTAACCACCAATTGCCTCCCCTCCCCTGACCCAACCATTCATTCTACCCATTCACTTACTCTGTGATTCTGAGGAGTCCATTCTGATATGGACGTGGCCCACAATGGCACCTCCAGAGTCCTCCAGGGGGTCCTGAGGAAGCAGGGCTCCTGTGAGTGTACACGTGGCCCCACGTGTTCCTGAGCCATAGTCAGTGGGTCCTGAAGACGCTGGGTCTCCTGTCACTGTGGACTATGCTTCACATCTCTGGAAGCCTCACAGCAGGTCCTCAGGAGGCCGGGGGCTTCTGTCAGCCTGGACATGGCCCCACGCCACCCAGAACACTCACCGTGGGTCCTGAGGAGGCTGTGGGCTCCTGTCAGCAAAGACCCAGCCTCATATATCCCAAAGCCAAAGTGCAGGTCCTGAGGACAACGGGGGTCCTGTCAGTGTTGAGGTGGACCCGCATTTTCCTCAAGCCTCACCATAAGCCCTGAGGAGGCTGGGGGCTCCTGTCAGCATGGACGGGCACCAAATATTCCCAAAACTTCACAGTGCATCCTGAGGAGGCCAGAGATTCCTGTCAGTGTGGATGCAGCACCCACATCTTTCTTAGGCCTCACCAGAGGCCCTGACAAGGCTGGGCTCTTCTGTCCGCATGGACGCATACCCATATTTCCCGAAGACTACACCAGGGGTCCTGAGGAAGTCAGCGTCCTGTTGTGTGGACGTTACCACACATACTCCCGAATTGTCACCAATGGATCTAGGAGGCCACGGCTCCTGTCATCCTGAATGCGGCCCCCAGCTTCCAGAAGCCTCAATTTATATCCTGAGGGGCCTGGGAGTTCCTGCCAGAGTGGACGCAGTGCCACATCTTCCTGAAGCCTCCCCGCGGGTCCTGAGGTGGCCCAGGGGCTCCTGTCAGCATGGATGCGGGCCCACAATTTCCTGAAGCCTCCATGTGGGTCCTGAGGCAGCCAAGTGCTCCTGTCAGCGTGGACGCGGTGCCACATTTCCTGAAGCCTCCCGGCAGGTCCTGAGGTGGCCCACGGTCTCCTGTCAGCATGGATGCGGTTCCACAGTATCTTGAAGCCTCCCCGCGAGTCCTGAGGCAGCCCAGGGTCTCCTATCAGGGTGTATGTGGGCCCACATCTTCCAGAAGCCTCACTGCGGGTCCTGAGGAGACCCGGGCTCCTGTCAGCGTGAACGCAGCCCAATGTCCCCCTTTAGACTCCCTGAGCGACCTGAGGAGGCTGCGGCTCATCAGGGTCGATGCGTCCCCATGTCCTCCTCAGGCCTCCCCAGCACAGGCTGGCTCCTGTTAATGCTGGCAGAGGAGGCGTACTGCACATGCAGGTCCCCTGGGTGGGGCCTGGTCTCGGGCACCCCCTTTGGGATGCTAGGCACTGCAGGAAGCTGTGTAGGAGGTGGCTTGCTGGTGCACGGGGCGGCACCTGCCTCCTTCCAGGCTCCAGCTGTGGCCTGTTAGCATCGGAAATGTCTCACTGAAACGGAGCCCAACACCCGGCTTCCCCAGAAATACTTAAGGACAAGGAGTTGGAGCCCACAGACCGCAAAATGAAATGTGGACCAGACTTTGAGCAAGTCCTGCAAAAATCACTCAACCCTCTTCCACTGTGGGTGGGAACGCGGGCTGGTGCAGCCACCCTGGAAACAGTGTGGAGACTCCTCAGGAAGGTACAAATAGAGCCGCCCTGCAACCAGCAGGTGCAGGGACAGGAGTTGACTTCGAAGATACAGATGCAGTGAGACTCAGGACACCTGTACCCCAATGTCCACAACAGCCGTGTCCACAGTAGTCACACTGTGTGAGGAGTCTCGGTGCCCTCAGGCAGATGATGTATAAAGAGGATGGGAGATAGATGATGGTCATAGAGAGAGGAATGGTTCTCAGCTATCAAAGAGAAGGAAATCTTGCCATTTGCAATGACGTGGATAGAACTAGAGAAATCATGTTAAGTGAAATAAGTCAGTCGGGAAAGTGAATGACCGTGGGGTGTCATTCATAGGTGGAATTAAAAAAGCAAAGCAGATGAACATTTGTGAAGGGAAGGAAAAACAAATAAGATGAAAACAGATGCAGGAAATACAGACTGTTAATTATAGGAAAAAAATGAGGGTCGCTGGAGGGTAGGGGACAGGTGAGGGGATCACAGGGAACCAGCATGAAGGAGGGCATGTGATGTCATGTGCACCGCTGTTATCTCCAACTGGTGAATCCCTGAATTCTTCCTCTGAAAGTATAATACACTATACGTTAATTAATTGGGTTTAAATTAAGTTAAAAAATCAGTTGTATCAGAGCACAATTCTTTCTGGACTCTCTGTTCTGCTCCTTCAGCTTATGTCAAGAACACCACTCTGAGTCTGGTTTGTTTAAGTAGACTCCACGCCTCATCCATGGCCCAGCCCAGGGCTAGAACTCAGGACCCCAAGGTCAGGACAGGAGGTGAGGTCAGGTGTCGAATGCTTAACTGACAGAGCCAGCCAGGGGCCCGAGAACAACACTGCTATATCCTGTGTCTCTGTGACATCGTTTGAAATAGGAAAGTGCTATGTCCAACTCTGTTCTGCTTTTCCAATACTGATTTCCTCTCTGGGGTCATTTGTGGGGGCAGATGGATGTTAAGGTTTTTTTTTTCCTATTTCTAAGATCTGCCACCATGATTTTGATACGAATGACATTGAAACTGAGGGTGGCTTCAGGAACTGCGGACATTTTCCAAGATAAGCCTCCCACCCCATGAGCCCAGGAAGGCCTCCCAGAGCCTGGTATGGCTCAGTGCACAAGTCTTGTGCTCCTTTGGTTCTGTCTCATTATTTATTCTCTGTGATGCTCCTGAGAAGGGAGTCACGTCATTCGTTTCCTTCCTGAGTTCTCATTGCCAGGACACAGCAAGGCTACTCTGCTCTGTAGAGTCAGTTTGTGTCCCCTGACTTTACTGAACTCACTCGTTAGTTCTAAGAGGCTTGGTGGAGGCTCTCGAGTTTCCTGTTTCTAGTACCACATCTTCAGCATATAGGGACAGTGTGAGTTCCCCTTCCAGTTGTGGAACCTTTGCTGTTTACAGCTTAATGCCCTAGAAACCCCCACAATAGAGTAAAAACTGAGTCCAGGCAAAGGGCAGGAAGCCCCTATTAAAATGAGAACAGAACTCAATGCCCTAGAAGGCCCCATATCAAAATGTAAACAGAACTTGAGGAATTGCTCCAGCCCTCCTGGAGGTCCCGAGACCAGCACTTAAAACTAAGCTAAAACCCATCTCGGGGTCCAAGTCCCTGCTCCGCTATGTCGGGTGCACTTAGACACAAGCTCGAGCTTGTAAATAAACCCTCGTGTGTTTGCATCGGTGTCAGCTTCTCGGTGGTATCTCGGATTCCCAATCTTGGGCAAAACAGTCTGAGATAAAATATCAAAACCAAAAGAAGCTCAGACGCACGCAGAGTAAAAACAGGGTTCTGAGAGAAGCAGCAGAGCCCCGGGGGGTTGGCGGCTCTTCTGTTGAGGCCCCTGCAGATGGGGCGGGGATGCTCAACCCCAGAGCCAGAGGACCCAGCGTCCCCACCCACATCCCGCCCATCAGCGCGGAGTCTAAGGGAGCAGCACATCGCCGCCCACTGGAGGCCAGAGGCGATGACACCCACCCAGCCTCTGACCCGCAGGTGCATCTCCCAGGCAGATGTGCACCTGAGAATCAGCACCAAGGCCCTTCCGGAGACCCTGCACAGACCACTCAATGCCACCAAGTTGTCAGACTACAGAGGCAGCAGAGACTCAGCCCTGCCTGGAAAGTAGGGTGTAGCTTCCTTTGTACTTTGTGCTTTATTTTCATTTATTTTCTTTGATTCTATTTTATTAATTGCTTAATTTAATTTTTATTTATGTACCTTATATATTTCTTACTTTTACTATCATGGTACTTTAATTGTGTTTCTTATTTTGGGATTTAGAATCTTTAAGAAGCAGACCAAATAATCTGGTGTTTTTTTGGGGGGGATGGTAGTTGTTATTGTTTTTCTGGTTTTCCTTTTTCTTCCTTCTTTCTTTTCTGAAAAAAAATAGTGAGATGGAGAAATTCAACTCCATAAAATAACATGAAGTAGTACTCACAGCCAGGAAGGTCATCAATACACATATATGATGTCTAACTACAGTTTAAAACAATGATTATAAAGATAGCATCTGGGCTGGAAAAAAAGCACAGAAGACAACTAGAGAAACCTTTACTGTAGAAATAAAAGAACTAAAATCTAGTCAGGCCAATGTTAAAAATGATATAACTGAGATGCAGTCCCAAGTGAATGCCTTCAAAACAAGAAAGGTTATGGACCACAAAGGCAGACATAGGGAACTCAGCCACTTATAAAAACAATAACATTCATATCATAGGAGACTCAGATGATGAAGAGAGAGAAAAGGTGGGCCTTGATCAGCCATTAGAAACGACAAATACCCACCATTTGATTCAACGTGGATGGAACTGGATGGCATCATGCTGAGTGAAGTAAGTCAATCGGAGAAGGACAAACATTGTATGTTCTCATTCACTTGGGGAATATAAATAAGAGTGAAAGGGAATATAAGGGAACGGAGAAGAAATGTGTGGGAAATATCAGAAAGAGAGACAGAACATAAAGACTCCTAACTCTAGGAAATAAACTAGGGGTGATGGAAGGGGAGGAGGGTGGGGGTGGGGGTGAATGGGTGACGTGTACTGAGGGGGGCACTTGACGGGTTGAGCACTGGGTGTTATTCTGTATGTTGGCAAATTGAACACCAATTAAAAGTAAATTTATTATTAAAAAAAAAGTTTGAAAGAAAGAAAAAGTGGCATCTGGTTGACTCAGTCAGTTAACCTTCTGCCTTAGGCTCAGATCATGATCCAGGTCCCAAGGCAGGCTCCCTGTTCAGCAGGGAACCTGCTTGTCCTTCTCCATCTGCCCTTCTCGCTCGTGGTTTTTCTCTCCTCTCTCTCTCAAATAAATAAATAACATCCTGAAAAGAAACAAACAAACCCAGAAGGAAGAGAAATCTCCCATGTAGAATAATTTCAAAGAAGTTGTGCAGACATTCCACTCTCAAGTTGATTAGCATAGCCTCCCACTCTTATGTGTCGAATACACATAGTAACTTCCTTCTACAAAATATAATATGAAAATCTTAATATAAAAATGATAATAAATAATAACAATAAAAAGAATCACTTTACTATGGAGAAAGCTGACAAACACTACCTCAGCAAGATGATCAGATCAATACCAAGACTGATAAATCATGTTGATAATACCTATCCTTTATATAATAAAAATGGTATTATCTCTCTGTATATAATCCACAAAAACAGTTCAATCATGAGTTAAACAACAGACATGTCCCAACTGAGGTATATTTTACAAAATACTCTACTTCTCAAAGTGTTCCAGTTCAATGACAACAAAGAAAGCCTGAAAGACTGTCACAATCCAGAGGAGCCTAAGAAAACATGAGTACAAATGGAATGGGATATGAGGGATGGTAACTTAGCAAAAACTAAGGAAATCTGAATAAAGTATGGTCTTTGGTTAATGCGACTATTTTAATATTGATTCATTAGCTAATACTTGTACCGCACTAATATACCATCACAGTCATATCCCTGCCCCACACCATCCACCCCCACACCATTGGCCCCCAGAAGGCCCCAGTGGAGCTGCCCGGTGGGACAATGCTCAGCCTCCCCAGTGTTCTCTGCATACCCTGCTCCCATCAGAAGCTGGATTGTTCCATAGAGAACCCAGGGGTTGCAGGGAAGAGGGAAGGCAGGGATCCCCGAAATGGTGGGTGCAGGTGAGCGGTGCAGAGGACACATTGGGCCCTGCCTCCGCCCACTGTCCCTCCTGGAGGGCGGGCACACCCTGCACAGGACACCAGCCCCTAACCCAGAGGGACCTGGGCTGACCTGGCTCCACGCTCTGTGGGGGCTGAGTTGATTTGAGCCCCCCCCAGGCCCAAAACAAAGACTAATGGGATTCAGGCCCCCATGGTCCTGGCTACCCCTGGATTCTGGCCCCAGGGTGAGCCAGCCCTCTCACAGCTGGATGTGGCCTCCTGGGCCCTGGGCGTGCTCCAGAGATCCAGGTCGCTGACCTAGGGCAGGCCGTGAGTTCCCCGGACACCCCAGAGTGGGGACAGGATAGATAGGCCAGTTGGCCCCACTCGACCCCACTCCAGGAGGCAGGCTCCTCCAGCTATTGGGGCCCAGAGGGCCCAAGGCCGGGGTCCAGCTGCCTTGCGGGGGCCCAGTGCAAGAGCCCATGAGCTGCAGGTCCAGGTCATCTCTGCTGTCCTCAGAACAGTCACTCACTCAGGCTGAAATCTCAGGACAAACGCCCCCACCTAGAGTCCACACATGCTCCCACGATGTGGACTCTAGCACCCGCCCCCCCACACCGTGGGATTCTTGCCTTCCCCTAAAGGACAGAAATGTCTCCCTCCCCAAGGGAAGGCGCGCAGTAGGCTCTGAGCCTGTTTGCTGTAGAAATCAATAAAGTGTTGTGGTGGGAAAATGCACAGCCAGGCCATTTCTGTGTCTCCCAGAACTCTGTGCGTGGGGTGTGGCGAGACACCCAGAGAGGAGGAGGGGGCACCATCCAGACCCCAAACAAATCCTGCAGGGGCGCCGCCAGGTAAACACAGCTGATGTCCCCATGTGCCTTACATGGGCGGCCAGATGGCAGGGTCAGGACCCACAGACTTTACTGGGACTCAGGCTCTGCCCCCGGGCCAGGAGGAGCTGGGACAGAGTGACAGCCAGGGAGCTTCAGGTCACCAGGGTCTGTGAACAGCGATGTGGGAGGTCTGTGCTCCCTCTGTCCAGAGGGCTGCGGGTGGCCAAGTTCCGGGGCACTTCCTCCCCTCCCCGCATCCCTGTGCCTGTGTTCCTGGGGCACAGAGGGCCTGTAGGGCAGTCAGCGTGGCCCTGGAAAGGATGTCAGGACACCAGGCCCTGGTGTTGTGCCCAAGATTGCAAATCAGGGAAACCACTAAGGAGCCCACACCGATGGAAACTCCCGAGGGTTTCTTTACAAGCTGGAGCTTGGGTCTAATTGCACCTGACACAGCGGAGCAGGGACGTAGATCCCGAGACTAAGAGGCATAGCAGCTTTATAGGGGCTAGTGGCCCATGAGATATGCAGAAAGTTCCACAATCATGCCAATCTACACGCTGGTGGCTGACTGAATTACACCTTACCCTATAATATCCACTTGAGCTAGCCTATTACTTTGGTCAGAATCGCACAGTTTTGGGGGGCACAAAGCAGCGTTACATTGTTATGAGCCGATTTCCAATTAGGGTGTGCCCAGTGGCCTGACTAGGGTAGGGCAGTGCCTTAAGCAATAAGCAGGTCATGTGGGGGTCATAAGGGAGGTGGCGGGTGTAGCACAAAATAGAATCAGTCCTATCCTGCTTGTCCAGGGGTAGGGGATTTTTGTTAACTTTCCTGGGTCCCACACTTGCAGCTCACGTACCTGGGCCACCCTCACCTGGTGGACTCAGACCGCACACCTTGTGGTGCTGGATCTCTTACACCAGCGTGTGGAGAGCACCTTCCTCACCCTAGTGAGTAGGGGCTGGGTGAGCATGGGGCTTGCCAGAAGCCCAGGCAGCACAGGGGTGCGAGAATCCCAGCCCTAACCCCAACTCGACTCCCACACACAGGCAGCAACAGGGCTTTCCGCCATGGGCAGCCAGGTCCTCAGGATCTCCCCACAGGGTGGCGCTGAGGTCCGGCTCCCTGCTGGAGAGGCATAAGGGAGAAGAGAAGCAGCCAGCGCTCAGCGGGATCCCCTGCCTGACATGGGAATTGGCCAAGTCCGATGTTCCAGCTCAGCTGACCCTGCAGCAGGATCACTGCAGGAGCGAGCCCCGAGTCGGCAAGGAGAACCCAGCTAACTGCCCAGCGCCAGCACAAGAAATGATGTTGTGCCAACCATTTTGGCATTTGGGTGACCCAGCCAGAGGATCAGATAGCTGCACGTGATATCTGCCTGTGATAGACACACACACACCCAAAACCAACAAAAGTCGGAATCCCCCCAATGTTGTCAAACAGCAGCCGGATGGTTACATACACGACGCTGTGGTCCCCAATAGGATACATAGAAGTCTCTATAAACCATGACTGCAGAGGTACTGGAGGCATGGAGATGTGCCTGCTGGGTTTCAAAGAGGAGCACAGAGAGGCAGAAAGCATCCTACGGAAGGGGTGCCCCTCTTAGGAAAGGACACCAGGTCCCTGTGTAGGCTATGGTTGGATCTGTCCTCCTCTCTTTCAGCTTCTGGTTTTCCTCCTCTTTTGTTCTTCCTAATTCTAGTTTAGCCTCCACCCTGCATCCAAGACAATGACCAAAGAGGCTTCCTTATGACATCGCATCCTAAAAGGAGGCCGAGCTTTGGCTACCGAGTTCAGAAATTGTCATTGCCTAGGTGTATGTTGATCCCCCGAACTCGTGGCTTCACGGCTCTTCTCTCCCTGCAGAATGAGGGGAACCACAGGTCTTACAATGAAAGACGCCCACTTCCACTCGGGCGGGACTATCCTTTCTGGAGGATGTCATCTGGGCCAAGTAGTGCAAGCGGGGCGATCAAGAATAGTTCGCAGGTGAGACATAAGCAAACACTTACCTTTGATGTCATGCTTTATTTGTTCATCCATTTATTATTTGTTAAATATTTTCATTTAATGTCCTCTCTATACCCAACATGGAGTTCAAAACCACAACCCTGAGATCAAGATCCCCCAACCAGGCCAGCCAGGCACCCCAGTGCCATGTTTCATAACTCTTTGCTTCCTTGCATATCTCTGCATCCAACTGGAACATTAAGTCCTTGACGGGAAGCTTTAGTTACCTCTGAATCCAAGAACATTCTCACTGAATCCTAGATTGACATTTACCATTGAATAGCACTTTAAATAGTAAAATAACTACTACCGTAAAGGAAATTATCAACTTTTCACGTGTGTGGGCCCTGCTCCCTGGGCTCTCAGGGAAGCTATGGTTTCTTTCACATTGATCAGGTCCAAATGACTCCACCACACCTCAAAGCGTGGGCTCAGTTTCTGCCCTGACACATGCAAGACCCCTGCTTCAATTAACATGTATCAATCAATCAAAGAGAGCCTGACCGGCTCTGTGTGGTTCGTAAGAACATGGGACTCTTGTTCTTGGGGTAGCAAGTTCTAACCCCATGTGGGCTGTAGAGATTACAGAAAAATAAAATCTAAAAAAAAGTCAATCAGTTGATCTTGGGGAGACACAGCCCCGGATCCCACAAGGGCAGAGAGCCAACTGACAGTTCTACGCACAATATTATATGCAGCAGTGCACAAAATCTGAACTTTCAGAAGTCTCCTAGAGTGGGGGACACACCAGAATTAAGGTGTTCAGGTGGAGAATTGGGGGGCAGTCCCTGGAATGACAGGGCGGGCTCAGGATCCCAGGGGTCCCAAGGACAGTGGTGCCAACTGTTCCCAGGCACAGGAGGAACCCAGCTGAGAGCAGCGCACTTGGGCCAGCTGTCTGCCCTGTGTGGCCATAAGCTGCAAACCCCTGTGCAGTCACGGGGTCCAGTTCCTGGGACAGGCCAGCAAAGGCCAGGAGTGCGAGGACACCCTCCCAGAAGGAAGAGCACAGGTCTCCACCAGGGCAGCCCCTAAAATTTGGAGTTTTATAATTCAGTCACTTGTCTGTGTGGAGGCTGAGAAAATTGAGGCTGTTCCCCCTTAAGTTCACTGTTAGCACAAGTACTGCCATCCCAGGCCCCTGTGAATAAGAGCTAAAATTTACATTACTTCAGTTACAGGAAAAAAGAAAAAAACAGCTTACAGCTTAAGGTCCCAGAAAGCCCCATATTAGAATGAGAGCAGAGATCAATGCCCTTGAAGGCCTCATATCAAAATGTAAACAGAACTTGAGGAATTGCTCCAGCCCTTCTGGAGGTCCCTGAGACCAGCCCTTAAAACTAAGCTAAAACCCACTTCGGGGTCCAAGTCCCTGCTCCGCTGTGTGGGGTATACTTGGACCCAAGCTCGAGTTTGTAAATCAACCCTTGTGTGTTTGCATCGGTGTCGGCTCCTTAGTTGTTTCTCGGATTCACAATCTTGGGCACAACACCCGCAAGTCCCCTCCCCACCTGGGCTGATCCCCTGTCCCCTCCAACCCAGGCTGACCCTCAGTCACCTCCCGCCCACAGCAGCTCACCACAGCCCCTTACAGAGGTCCCAGGGCCACGGTGGGCACTCTGGCTGTCCCCTGCCTCCCAGGAGAAGAAAGGAGGTTTTGGCAGGACACATTCCCATGGTTACCCCAGGGCTCCCTGCCCAGGATGGCAGCTGGTGACAGGCCGGTATCTGTGTCCCTGACACTGCCTCCTCCTTCCTGGTTTTCCCGCAGGAAATGAAGGAGGAGGCCTCCTCTCCTCCAGGGACATCACGCAGATAGATCTGGACATCAACAGGATGTTCAGCAGCCAAATCATGTTTCGGGACTGCTAGAGAGTGGGGTGAGGCTGTTGAGTCAGGGGGCTTCAGGGCCCTGGGGGAGGCCCAGGGGCTTCTGGGTAGGGAACACGGGGCTTAAGAGGCCGGGGGAAGCAACAGCAGCCAGCAACACACCACTGTATGGTAGGGTGATGGGGATAACCCCCGTGCCCCAACCCCCGGGGCTTCGGGGATGAGGAGGTCACCAGAAACTCCAACTCCTCCTGTAACACAAAGGCACAAAGTTCATATCTTTGAATAATCACTCTGAATGCTGATAGACTAAGTGCTCCATTCAAAAGATATAGCATATCAGAGTGGCTTAAAACACAGGATCCGGGATGCCTGGGTGGCTCAAGGGGTTGAGCATCTGCCTTTGACTCAGGCTGTGATCCTGGAGTCTGGGATCGAGTCCTATATTGGGATCCTGGTGGAGAGTCTGCTTCTCTTTCTCCCTAATTTTCTCTCTGTCTCTCATAAATAAAGTTGTCATTAAAAAAACAAGATCCATCCTTACGCTGCCTACAAGATGCTCACCTTAGACCTATACACACCAGCAGATTCATAGTCAGGGGAGGGAAAATCATCTACCACGCTAATGGATATCAAACGAAAGCTGGAGGACACATACTTATATCAGACAA
Organism: Canis lupus baileyi; assembly: GCF_048164855.1. Classification (NCBI taxonomy): domain Eukaryota; kingdom Metazoa; phylum Chordata; class Mammalia; order Carnivora; family Canidae; genus Canis; species Canis lupus. The sequence goes on from NC_132873.1 coordinate 32,263,120, forward strand.
ACGAGATTTGAATCCAAACACTAGGGGACACCTGGTGGCTCAGTGGTTGAGCATCTGCCTTCACAGGTGTGAACCTGGGATCACAGGATCGAGTCCCACATCGGCCTCCCTTAGGGGAGCCTGCCTCTCCCTCTGCCTATGTTTCTGTCTCTGCTTCTCTGTGTATCTCTCATGAAAAAATAAATAAAATATTTAAATCTCAAAAAGAAAAAACAAATACTGTAAGAAGAGATGAAGAAGAACATTATTTCATAATTAAAAAGACTCTCTATCAAGATCAAACAACTAAATATGCTGCCAACATGGGAGTACCTAAATATAGAAACCAATTAACAACAAATGTACAGGAACTCACTGATAATAATACACTGACGGGATTTCAACACCCACTTATGGCAATGGACCGATCGTCTAGCAGAAAATCAACAAGGGAACAATAGCCTTGACACACTGGACCACAGGGACTCAACAGATATAGTCAGAACATTAGATCCGAAAGCAGAATACACATTCCTTTCAAGTGCACATAGGACATTCTCCAGAACAGATCATATCAGGGCCCACAAATCAGCCTTCAACAGGTACAACAGGTACAAGAAGGTTGATAACACACCATGTACATTTTCGGAACACAGCGCTATGAAACTGGAAGTTGACAGTAAGAAAAAACTTGGACAGACCAAAAATATGTTAAGTTTATGATCATCCTACTAGAGAATGAATGCAGTAACCAGGAAATTAAAGAGGAAATTTAAAACAAATGAAAATGAAAACATGTTTCTCCAAACCTCTGGGATGTAGCAAAGGCAGTCCTAAGAGGGAAGTACATAGCAATACAGGCCTACCTCAAGAAACAAAAGTCTCCAATACACATCCTAACCCTACACCTGAAGGAGCTGAAAAAGGAATAGCAAACAAAGCCTAAAGCCTAAGAAGAAGGGAAAAAATAGATGAGAGCAGAAATAAACAATACAGAAACAACAAAACAGAAGAATGGAGTAACAAAACTAAGAGCTGGTTCTTTAAAATAATTAATAAAATGGATCAAGCCCTAGCCAGCCTTATCAACGAGAAAAGAGAAAAGACCTAAATAAATAAAATCACAAATGAGAGAAGAGAGATCACAATCAACACCAGAAAAATAAGACAATGATAAGGGAATACTATGAAAGATTATACGCTAACAAACTGGGAGACCTGGAAGAAATGGACAAATCCCTAGAAATGTGCAAATGAGCAAAACTGAAATAGGAAGAAATATAAAATATGAACAGACCCATGAGTAACAAAGAAATTGAATCGGCAAGGCACCTGGGTGCCTCAGTGGTGGAGCATCTGATTTGGCTCAGGTCATGATCCCGGGGTCCTGGGGAATCAAGTCCCACATCAGGCTTCCCGCATGGAGCCTCATTTTCCCTCTGCCTATAACTCTGCTTCTCTGTGTCTCTCATGAATACATAAATAAAGGTGCAGCCACTGTGGAAAACAGTCTGGAGGGTCCTCGAGAAGTTAAAAATAGGGGATCCCTGGGTGGCGCAGCCATTTGGCCCTTGCCTTTGGCCCAGGGCGTGATCCGGGAGACCCAGGATTGAATCCCACGTTGGATCCCGGTGCATGGAGCCTGCTTCTCCCTCTGCCTGTGTCTCTGCCTCTCTCTCTGTGACTATCATAAAAAAAATTTAAAAAAAGAAGTTAAAAATAGAGCTACCCTACGATTCCAAAATTGCAAACCCAGGTATTTAACCCTAGAATACAAAAGTAGTTTAGTAGATTCGAAGAGGAACACACAGCCCAGTGTTGGTAGCAGCGTTACCAACAACAGCGAAACTGTGTATAGAGTCCAGATGTCCATCGACAGAAGAATGGGCAGAGACGATGTGGTAAATATACACACTGCGACATCACTCGGTCATCAGAAGGGATGAAATGAAGCCATTTACAATGATGGGGGAGAAGTGGAAGGGACTTATGCTAAATGAACTCAGTCAGAGAATGACAGATACCAACTACCATACAATTGCATTCACATGTGAATTTTAAGAAACCAAAAAAACTGGTAAAGGGGCAGAGGGGGGGATGAGAGAAGCAAACAAAAAAACACACTCTTAACCACAGAGATTAAACTAATAAATACCAGGGGAAGGTGGGGGGGGATGGGGAATCAGGGGATGGGGATTGTGGAGGTCACTACTGACCAGTACCAGGCATTGTATTCAAGGGTTGAATCACTATGGGGTAAAACTGAAACTATATCATACTATGTTTATAAACAGGACTTCAAGTAAAACTTTAAAATAATAATTGGTAGTATTGATGAAACATGTACGCACTAGAGATAAAATCAGAAAGGCAACTGAAAATCCAAATAAAGAGTCTTTAGAGCCACAAATCCCCTCCTAGCTCAGCTCGGGAGAAGCCTGCCATGTCTATTCTGACACCATCAGAAGCCTGGATTTTGATTCTCTGGGGAGGCCACTGACTTGGTGGAGTCAGGCTATCTTTGAAACCAAAACCTAAATAGAGTGCATAAAAATAAACTGCCCAAGATGCTAGGAGTCCCAGTGTAGGCACATGCCAAGACACAAACTCTAACCATACAGAGACATAACCCTAACCCTAAACTTAAGCCCAATGTTAACCTAACCCTTAAAGAAGAACTATCACTAATCAAAAACCAAACACAAACCCCAAGACCGAAACACATTCACTAAACCTTCCTGCCAACCCTCACCCTAACTCCTAAACCTCTTCTAAACCTTTAACCCTGATGCTTATCTTAAATCTAACCCTAACCCTAACCTCTAACCATAACCTTAACTTAATGTACTCAAATCCTATTCCTAACCTTAACCTGTACCCTAACCCTAACCCTTTAATACTAATCCTATCTCATATCCCAAATTGTACCCTAACCCGGACCCTAAAACTAATCCCTAACCCGCTGCCTAACCCTCTCTTACCCTTTTCCAAAACCGTACCCTGACCCTGACCTGACCCTAACCCTAACCCCTAACCAAACTCTAACCCTAATCCTAGCCCTAACCCGTATCCTAAACCTAACCCTCACCCTAACCCTAAAACTAGCCTTAACTTTAACTCTAACCCCTAACGCTAAATCTTAACCCTAATTCACACCCTAACCCCTAACCCTAACTTCAAGCCTAGCCGAACCCTAACTCTAACCATAAGCCAAACCCCAACTCTTAACCTCGTGCCCTAATCCCTAAAGTCTAAACCCTAACCCTAACTCTAACTCCTGTCCCTAACCCAAACCCCCATCCTAACTCCTAACCACTGACCCTTACCCTTATCCCTCACCCTAACCTCTAATCTGTAACCATAAGCATAATCACTATCCCAACATCTAACTTAAGCCTAACCACCAACCACCTCCCCTCCCTTGACTCTACCATTCATTCTACCCATTCACTTATCCTATGGTTCTGAGGAGTCCCTTCTGACATGGACGTAGCCCCCAATGGCGCCTCCAGAGTCCTGCAGGGGGTCCTGAGGAAGCCGGGCTGCTGTGAATGCGGATGTGGCCCCACGTGTTCCAGAGTCATAGTCAGCGGGTACTGAGTACGCCGGGTCTCCTGTCAACGTGGAGTATGCCTCCTCTGGAAGGAGGAGGAACATCCTTCTGGATGCCTCACATCCTCTGGAAGCCTCACAGCAGGTTCTCAGGAGGCCGGGGGCTCCTGTCAGCCTGGACATGGCCCCATGTCCCCTGAAAATTCACCCCGGGTCCTGAGGAGGCTGTGGGTTCCTGTCAGCCTAGACACAGCCCCATGTGTCCCGAAGCCAAAGTGCAGGTCCTGAGGAGGACAGAGGTCCTCTCAGTCTTGACGTGGCCCCACATTTTCCTCAGCCTCGCCATAAGACCTGAGGAGGCTGGGGGCTCTTGTCAGAATGGACGTGGTCCTAAATCATCCCAATCGTTCAGTGTGTCCTGAGGAGGCTGGAGACTTCTATCAGTGTGGATTCGGCATCCACATATTTCTTAGGCCTCACCACTGGCTATGACAAGGCTGGGGTCTTCTGTCCGCATGGACGCATCCCCGTATTTCCCAAAGTCTACACCGGGGGTCCTGAGGACATCAGCGTCCAGTTGTGTGGACGTGGCCCCACATCCTCCCGAAGTGTCACCGCAGGTTCTGAGGTGGCAGAGGCTCCTGGCACTGTGGATGTGGCCCCCAGCTTCCAGAAGACTCAACTTATGTCCTGAAGAGCCAATTAGCTCCTGCCAGAGTGGAAGCAGTGCCCCATCTTTCAGAAGCCTCCCCACATGTTCTGAGGCGGCCCAGGGGCTCCTGTCAGCGTGGATGGGGGCCCACATCTTACTGAAGCCTCCCCGCGGGTCCTGAGGCAGCCCAGGAGCTCCTCTCAGGGTGGGTGCGGGCCCACAATTTCCTGAAGCCTCCCGGCAGGTCCTGAAGTGGTCCAAGGGTTCCTGTCAGGGTGGATGTGGGCCCACATCTTCCTGAAGCCTCACCGTGTGTCCTGAGGAGACCGGGGCTCCTGTCAGCATGAAGGCTGCCCAATATCCCGCTGAAGACACCCTGCAGGTTCTGAGGAGGCTGTGGCTCATCAGCGTGGACATGTCCCCACGTCTTCCTCAGGCCTCCCCAGCACAGGCTGGCTCCTGGTAGTGCAGGCAGACGAGACCTACAGCACATGCCTGTCCGTGGCAGTGCCTGGGCTCAGGCACCCCTGCGGGATCCTCAGGCGCTACAGGAGGCACGTGCCCGTCCCCAGGACCACCTCTGCCTCCCCCCACGCTCCAGCTGTGGCCTGTTAGCTTCGGAAACGTCTGACTGAAAAGGAGCCCAACACACAGCTTCCCCAAAAATACTTAAGGAGAAGGAATTGGAGCCCAAAGGATGCAAAACGAAATGTGGACCAGACTTTTACCACGTCCTGCAAAACTCACTCAACCCTCTTCCACTGTGGGCAGGACCGCGGGTTGGTGCAGACGCCATGGAAACAGTGTGGAGTCTCCTCCTGAAGTTACAAATAGAGCCGACTTGCGACCAGCATGTGTAAAGCCTGGAGCTCACTCCGAAGATACAGATGCAGTGAGACATGGGACAACTGCACCCCAATGTCCACAGCAGCCGGGTCCACAGTAGCCACACTGTGTGAGGACCCTCGGTGCCCTGTGGCAGATGATGGATAAAGAGGATGGTAGATAGATGATGGTCATAGAGAGAGGAATGGTACTCAGCTATCAAAGAGCAGGAAATCTTGCCATTTGCAATGACGTGGATAGAAGGAGAGGGATCATCTTAAGTGAAATAGGTCAGTCAGAAAAGAGAATGATCGTGTAGTGTCATTCGTAGGTGGAATTAAAGAAGCAAAGCAGATGAACATCTGTGCAGGGAAGGAAAAACAAATAAGATGAAAACATGCAGGGAATACAGACTCTTATATTTAGGAAACACACTGAGTGTCACAGCAGGGGAGGGGACGGGGGAGAGCATAACGGGAGTGGCATGAAGGAGGGCATGTGATGTCACGTGCACTGCGGTTATCTCCAACTGGTGAATCTCTGAATTCTTCCTCTGAAAGTATAATACACTATACGTTAATTAATTGGGTTTAAATTAAATTAAGTTAAAAAATCAGTTGTATCAGAGCACGTTTCCTTCTGGACTCTCTGTTCTGCTCCTTCAGCTTATGGTGGGACCAACTCTCGTGGGTCTGGTTTGTTTAAGTAGGCGTCAGGCCTCGTCCATGGACCAGCCCAGGTCTAGAACTCACGACCCCGAGATCAGGACGGGAGGTGAGGTCAAGTGTCGGATGCTTAACGGACGGAGCCAGGTGGGGACCCGAGGACAACACTGCTTTATCCTGTGTCTCTGTGACATCGTTTGAAATAGGAAAGTGCTGCGTCCCACTCTGTCTTGCTTCTCCAATACTGATTTGCTCTCCGGGGTCATTTGTAGGGGCAGATGGATGTTATGGGTTTTTTTTTTCCTATTTATAGGATGTGCCACCATGATTTGACAGGAATGACATTGAAATAGAGGGTGGCTTCAGGAACTGCGGACATTTTCACAAGATGAGGCTCCCAAACCACGAGCCCACGATGGCCTCCCAGAACCTGGTATGGCTCAGTGCACAAGTCTTGTGCTCCTTTGGTTCTGTCTGATTATTTATTCTCTGTGATGCTCCTGAGAAGGGAGTCACGTCCGTCATTTCCTTCCTGAGTGCTCATTGTCAGGACACAGCAAGCCCCACAATAGAATAAAAACTGAGCCCAGGCCAAATGCAGGAAGCCCCTATTAGAACACATCTCAATGCCTTTGAAGGCCCCATATCAAAATGTAAACAGAACTTGAGGAATTGCTCCAGCCCTTCGGGAGTTCCCCGAGACCAGCCCCTAAAACTAAGCTAAAAACCACCTTGGGTTCCTAGTCCCTGCTCCACTGTGTCGGGTATACATGGACACAAGCTCGAGTTTGTAAATAAACCCTCGTGTGTTTGCATCAGTGTCAGCTTCTCGGTGGTTTCTCGGATTCGCAATCTTGGGCACAACAGTCTGAGATAAAAAAACAAAACCAAAAGAAGCTCGGACACAATTAGAGTGAACGCAGGGTTCTGAGAGAAGCAGCGGAGACCCGGGGGCTTGGGTGCTCTCCTGTGGAGGCGCCAGCTGACTGGGGGGCAGGATGCTCAGCCCCAGAGCCAGAGGACACAGAGACCCCACCCGCATCCCGCCCATCAGCACAGCGCCGCCCGCTGGAGCCCATAGGCTCTGACACCCACCCCGCTTCTGACCCCCACAGGTGCAACTCCCAGGCAGATGTGCACCTGACAATCAGCGCCGCGGCCCATGCCCAGACCCCACACAGACCATTTGCTGCCACCAAGTTGTCAGACCAGAGAGGCTGCAGGGCTTCAGCTCTGCCTCAAAAGTAGAGTCTAGATTCCTTTGTAGTTTGTGCTCTTTTTGCATTTATTTTCTTTGATTCTATTTTATTAATTGCCTTATTTTAACTTTTATGTATGTACCTTATATATTTCTTATTTTTACTTTCATGGTACTTTAATTGTGTTTCATATTTTGGGATTTAGAATCTTTTAATGAGCAGGCCAAAATAATCTGGTGGTTTTATTTGTGGGGGAGGGCAGTTGTTATTGTTTTTCTTGGTTTTTCTTTTTCTTCCTTCTTTCTTTTCTGGAAAAAATAATGAAATGGAGAAATTCTCCTCCATAAAATAACATGAGGTAGTACTCACAGCCAGGAAGTTCATCAATACACATATATGATGTCTAAATACAGTTTAAAACAATGATTATCAAGATAGCAGCTAGGCTGGAGTTAGAGCACAGAAGAAAACTAGAGAATCCCTTACTGTAGAAATAAAAGAACTAAAATCTAGTCAGGCCAACATTGAAAATGCTATAACTCTGATGCAGTCCCAAGTGGAAGCCCTAAAAACAAGAAACGCTATGGACCATAGAGGCAGATTTTGGGAACTCAGCCACTTATTAAAACAATAATATTCATATCATAGGAGACTCAGAAGATGAAGAGAGAGAAAAGGTGGGCCTTGCTCAGCCATTAGAAACGACAAATACCCACCATTTGCTTCAACGTGGATGGAACTGGAAGGTATTATCCTGAGTGACGTAAGTCAATTGGAGAAGGACAAACATTGTATGTTCTCATTCATTTGGGGAATATAGATAATTTTTTTTCAATTTTCACTTATTTATTATAGAGAGAGAGAGAGAGGCAGAGACATAGGCAGAGGGATAAGCAGGCTCCATGCACTGGGATGCCCGATGTGGGATTCGATCCCGGGTCTCCAGGATCGCGCCCTGGGCCAAAGGCAGGCGCCAAACCGCTGCGCCACCCAGGGATCCCGGAATATAGATAATAGTGAAAGGGAATATAGGGGAAGGGAGAAGAAATGTGTGGGAAATATCAGAAAGGGAGACAAAACATAAAGACTCCTAACTCTGGGAAAAGAACTAGGGGTGATTGAAGGGGAAGAGGGCGGTGGGTGGGGGTGAATGGGTGACGGGCACTGAGGGGGGCACTAGACGGGATGAGCACCGGGTGTTATTCTGTATGCTGGCAAATAGAACACTAATAAAAAGTAAATTTATTATTAAAAAAACGAAAGAAACAAAGTGTCGCACCTGGGTTGCTTAGTCAGTTAAGCTTCTGTCTTAGGCTCGGATCATGATCCAGGTCCCAAGGCAGGCTCCCTGTTCATCTGGGAACCTGCTTCTCCCTCTCCCTCTGTCCCGCTCACTCATGCTTTTTCTCTCCTCTCTCTCTAAAATAAATAAATAACATCTTTGAAGAAAAACAATGAAACAAACCTAGAGGGAAGAGAAATCTCCCATGTAGAAGAATTTCAAACAATTTGTGCAGACATTCCACCGTCAAGTTCATGAGCATATCTTCCCACTCTTATGTGTGCAATACACATAGTAACTTCCTTCTACAAAATATATTATGAAAAACTTAAAATAATAATGCTAATATAATAATAATAATAATAATAATAATAATAATAATAATAAAGAATCAGTTTACTACGGAGAAAGCTTTTTTTGTCCTTTAGGGGAGGACAAGAATCACATGGGTGGGCAGGCAAGTGCTGGAGTCCCCCACCAGGGAGCATGTGTGGACTCCGGGTGGGGACGTGTGTCCTGAGGTATCAGCATGAGAGATGGGTGTGAGGACAGCAGAGCTGACCTTGACCTGCAGCTCATGGGTTCCTGCACTGGGTCCCCGCAGGGCAGGTGGACCCCGGTCGTGGGGCCCCTGTGGCCCCAGCACCTGGAGGAGCCTGCCTCCTGGTGTGGGTGTGGGTAGGGTCCACCGGCCTACCTCTGCTCTCCCCAACCTTGGGTGTCCCGGGATCCCCAGGACTGCCCTAGGTCAGCGACCTTGATCTGCGTGGCACCCCCAGGGCCCAGGAGGCCACATCCAGCTGTGAGAAGACTCGCTCAGTGTAGGGTCAGAATCCAGGGCTAGAGAGGGCCATGGGGGGCTGGATCCCATTAGTCTTTTTTTGGGCCTGGGGCGGGGTCTGAAATCACCCCCACCTTCACAGAGCCTGGAGCCAGGCCAGCCCAGATCCCCCTGGGTTATGGGCTGGTGTCCTGTGAAGGGTGTATCGCCCTCCAGGAGGGACAGTGCATCCTCTGCACCACTCACCTGCACACACCCTGTCGGGGGCCCCTTGTCTTCGCTCCTCCCTGCAACCCCTGGGTACTCTATGGGACCCCTGGGCTTCTGATGGGAGCAGGGTATCGAGAGATCCCTGGGGAGGCTGAGCATGTACCACAGGGGGTACCTGCACCAGGTCCTTGATGGGGGCTGATGGTGTGGGGATGGATGGTGTGGGGGCATGGTGTTGGGGTATAGTGTGGGTGGGGATTGTGTGGGGCTGTGTGGGTTTGAGGGGGATGGTGTAGGTGGGATGCCATGGGGAATGATGATGTAGGGGGATGGAGTGGGAGTGGGGAATGAGGGGGATGTCACGGGGGGCCTGCGGACACAGGGCATCCCCTTCCTCTAAGATGCACAAGGAGATGTCTACACTTAAAGGCAACTCCAGTCTGGGGTTTGCTGTGACACCTGCCCCTGGGGCGGGGTGTGGTCATTGCAGGACCCTGGCTGGACCGGGGGAATTATCTGGGGTTCATCATACTATGTGTGTTTGCTTTTTTTTTTAATTTTTATTTATTTATGATAGTCACAGAGAGAGAGAGAGGCAGAGACACAGGCAGAGGGAGAAGCAGGCTCCATGCACCGGGAGCCCAATGTGGGATTCGATCCCGGGTCTCCAGGATCGCGCCCTGGGCCAAAGGCAGGCGCCAAACCGCTGCGCCATCCAGGGATCCCTATGTGTGTTTTCAAATTGCAAAATGTCTCAAATTAAATGCATAGAACTTAGAAATATATAAATCACCGAGAGTGGGTGTCACTCTGACCCGTCTGACCCTCATGGGATCGATGTGTATCCTGCTCCAGCCGTGGCCATGCCGCTTGACACCCAGGTCCAGTTCCTGCCCCCCATGTCCCCCACCCCATCCCCTGCTACTCAGAGGACCGTCCCTCTCCCCTTTGGGGTTCAGCTCCCATGGCAAGCCCTGGAGACCCCATCCTAGTGTCCTCCTCATGTCCGAGGCCCCGGGGGTGGGTGCACAGAGGTCATCCCCAACACCCTACCATGGAGCGTTGTGTTGTTGGCTTCTGTTCTGCCCCCCGACTCAGAAGCCCCGTTTTCCCTACCCAGAATCCCCCGGTCCTCCACTGGGTCCTGATTCCCCCTGGCCCCTCAACCTCACCCTACCCCGTAATAGTCCCAAAATATGATGTGACTGCTGAACGTCCTGTTGACGTCCAGGTCCACCTGCGTGATGTCCCTGGAGGAGACCAGGTCCTCCCATTTCATTTCCTGCGAGAAAACCTGGGAGGAGGAACTGGCATCAGGGATACAGACCCCGACCTGTCACCAGGTGCTCTCCTGGGCAGGGAGCCCTGGGGCCACCATGGGAGTGTGTCCTGCCGAAACCTCCTTCCATCCCCTGGGAGTCCAGGGATGGCGGGAGTGCCCACCGTGCCCGTGGAACTGTGTGAGGGCCTGTGCCCAGCTGTGGTGAGTGGGAGGTGACGGAGGGTCAGCCTGGGTGGGAGGGGACAGGAGGTCAGTCCAGGTGGGGAGGGGTCATGCGGGTGTTGTGTCCAAGATTGCGAATCCCAGAAACCACTAAGGAGCCGACACTTATGCAAACACACGTGGGTTGTTTTACAAACTCAAGCAAGGGTCCAGGTATACCTGGACTTGGACTTGGACCCTGAGGAGGGTTTTAGCTTAGTTTTAAGCGCTGGTCTCGGGGACCTCCAGAAGGGCTGGAGCAATTCCTCAAGTTCTGTTTACATTTTGTTATTGGGCCTTCAAGGTCATTGAGCTCTCTTCTCATTCTAATTGGGGCTTCCAGCCCTTGGCTTAGGCTCAGTTTTTATTCTATTGTGGGGCTTTCTATGACATTAAGCTGTCAACTTTTGTTTTATTCCAGTAACTGAAGTAATGCAAATTTCAGCTCTTCACAGGGGCCTGGGATGGCTGGACGTGTGCTAATACTGAACTTAAAGTAGAATGGCCATAATGTTCTCGGCCTCCACGCATCCCGTCCTGTCCTATCTAGCTCATGCCCCCCTCCCTGGAGCTCCTAAGAGAGAAATTGCAAATGACCTCAGCCTGGCAGCCTGTGTTCGGGGACAGGCCCAGGGATTTGGGATCAGGAAGACCTGGGGCACGGGCGTCCCGGCAGTGCAGCAGGATTTGATGCTGCAGAATCTTATTTCCTAAGGCTATCTTGACAACTGACTTTGTACATAGAAAAGTTCTCCTTTGTCTTTAAAACTTGAGGAGTGGGATCCCTGGGTGGCGCAGTGGTTTGGCGCCTGCATTTGGCCCAGGGCGCGATCCTGGAGACCCGGGATCGAATCCCACATCAGGCTCCCGGTGCATGGAGCCTGCTTCTCTCTCTGCCTGTGTCTCTGCCTCTCTCTCTCTCTCTCACTCTCTCTCTCTCTGTGACTATCATAAATAAATTTAAAAAAATTAAAAAAATAAAACGAGGAGCGATTTAAAGCATTTTTTCTCTGCCCATCTGATTTCTCAGATTTTAATCTGAGATGTATTTCCTGTAAATAAGGATAATTTACTATCCGTAGTACTATGGTTAAAATATTCTGACACAAGTAATTCAGAGGGATGAGGCTTTCTCACCTATTTCTTCACAGCTCAGTCATTCATCAGGAAATGAATCTTTATGGATTTGGAAATAATTGAGAGACATTAGTACCAATGGTCCTATTATTAAGTGACGGATTCTTCCCTGAGATTCTTCCGTTTCAACTGACACTGAAACACTATGAACTCTTTGGAAGACAAATGTCAAGGAAATAAATGTTATACATTGCTTTTTTTAAATGCACTTGCAATATGGTGTCTATTTTTTTTAATTTTTATTTTTTTGTGATAGTCACAGAGAGAGAGAGAGAATGAGGCAGAGACATAGGCAGAGGGAGAAGCAGGCTCCATGCACCGGGAGCCCGACGTGGGATTCGATCCCGGGTCTCCAGGATTGCGCCCTGGGCCAAAGGCAGGTGCCAAACCACTGCGCCACCTAGGGATCCCTGCAGTGTCTATTATACTAGAAGTATAAACACCAGAAAAATTAGACAATTATAAGGGAATACTAAGAAATTATACGCTAACAAACTGGGAGACCTGGAAGAAATGGACAAATCTCCAGAAATGTGCAAATGAGCAAAAATGAAATAGGAAGAAATAGAAAATGTGAACAGACCCATAACTAGCAAAGGAATTGAATCAGCAAGGCACCTGGGTATCTCAGTGGTTGAGCATCTGCTTTGGCTCAGTTCATGATCCCGCAGACCTGGGGGATCAAGTCCCACATCAGGCTCCCCGAATGGAGCCTCATTTTCCCTCTGCCTATAACTCTGCCTCTCTGTGTCTCTCATGAATACATAAATAAAATCTTTAAAAAAGAAAAAAGATAAAAAGATGAGAAAGGACCCAAATAAAATCACAGATGAGAAAAGAGAAATAGCAACCAACACTACAGAAATACAAACGATAATAAGAGAATATGATGAAAAAGTATATGCCAGCAACCTAGAACCTAGAAGAAATAGATCAATTCCTGGAAATATGTAACATAGCCAAAAGGAGAAATGAAGAAATAAGAAACTTGAACAGACAGATAACCAGCAAAGATATTGAATCAGCACTCAAGAATCTCCCAACAGGAGACACTTAGATCAATAGAACAGAATGGAAAGCCGAAACAAGATACAAACCTGTAACTCTATGATCCATTAATCGACAACAAGGCAGGAAGGAATATCCAATCGCACAAAGACAGTCTCTTCAAAAAACCCTAACCTGACCCCAGGATAAGAACAAATGGTGTTGGGAAAACCAGGTAGCCACATGCAGAAGAATGAAACTGGACCACTTTCTTACACCATATATATAAAAAATAAATTCAAAATGGATGAAAGACCTAAATGTGAGACCTGAAACCATACAAAGAAGAAAAGATAGGCAGCAATGACTTTGACATTGGCCATTGGATGTTCTTTCAGATATGCCTCTGAGGTGAGGGAAACAAAAGCAAAAATACTATTGGGGCTTCATCAAATTGAAAAGCTTCCACAAAGTGAAGGAAACAACCAAAGGTAAATGGCAACATACAGGAGGAGGGTAAAGATGGCAGAAGTGTAGTGTCCCCAAATCAACTGTCCCCACGAAATTACCTAGATAACCTTCAAAACATCCAGAAAATCTACGAATTTGGCCTGAGATTTAAACAGAGACCATATTGAATGCTACAGTGAGAAAAGTTCATGATTCTATCAAGGTAGGAAGTCGGGAAAAAGAAATAAAGAAACAAAAGGCATCCAAGTGTTAGGGGCCCTGCGAGGAGCTCGGCTAAGGCCGGAGCGAGTTCCCCCAGGACAGAAGAGCTCTGTGCTGAGAGAAGGAGGAGCTGCACTAATCTTCCAGGGCGGAATGGCGCCTTCAAGGAGTCAGAGCAGGACCCCAGGAGAGCAGGGATGCCCTAGGGCTCCCTGGGACTCTAACAGACACCTGCACTCCCAGGAGAGTGCACCGAGCTCCCTGAGGGCTGCAGGGCACATGCATTGACCCAGGAGCAGCACTGTGGGCCTCGGGCGGCGGCTCTGCGAGGAGGGTTTGCATGGCCCCAGGAGCAGCTGGGCAGCGGCTCCTCCTGCAGAGGAAGAGGCTCCGTGCGGAGGGTGCTGTGGGGCTCCGGGAACAACTCGGAGGGGCTTGGGCGGTGGCTCTGCAGTGAGGCGGCTTTGCAGCGGGGAGCGAGAATCCAACAGCGCAGGCCCCAGAGTACAGGGCTTCGGGATACAGCCCAGGATTCGGCCTCCCCCAGGACAGGCAGAAGCCCAGAGGGCCCAGGACAGCATGGACGCTCCTGCCCAGAGCTGAGCAGATCAGTGGCCCCGCCCCAGAGGCTCCAGGCCCTTCAGATGGACTACTCCTGAATTACTGTGGGGGCTGAATACAGGTTTCTAGAGCTGGCCGCTGACACTGGGGTTGTTCATCCTGGGGCCTCACAGGGTAAACTACCCCCACTGTGCCCTGCACCAGGCAGGGGACAGAGCAGCTCCCCCAAGGGCTAACACCTGACAATCAGCACAACAGGCCCCTCCCCCAGAAGACCAGCCAGACGGACAAGTTCCTGGGGAAGTCAAGGGACTTAAAGTATACAGAATCAGAAGATACTCCCCCATGTTTTTTTCATTTCTGATTGCTTCCCCCACCCTTTTCCCCCTTTCTTTCTTTTTCTTTCTCTTTTATTCTCTTTTTTCCTTCTTTCTTCCTTTATTCTTTTTTCTTTTTCTCTTTTCTTTCCTTCTTTCTCTCCTCTCTTTTTCTCCTTTTCCGAATACAATTTGTTTTTGGCCACACTGCACTCAGCAAAATGACTAGATGGAAAAGCTCTCCTCAAAAGAAAGAATCAGAAAGAGTCCTCTCTCACACAGAGTTACAAAATCTAGATTACAATTCAATGTCAGAAAGCCAATTCAGAAGCACTATTATACAGCTACTGGTGGCTCTAGAAAAAAGCATAAGGACTCAAGAGACTTCATGACTGCAGAATTTAGATCCAATCAGGCAGAAAGTAAAAATCAATTGAATGAGATGCAATCCAAACTAGAAGTCCTAACGATGAGGGTTAATGAGGTGGAAGAACGAGTGAGTGACATAGAAGAAAAGTTGATGGCAAAGAGGGAAACTGAGGAAAAAAGAGACAGACAATTAAAAGACCAGGAAGACAGATTAAGGGAAATAAACAACAAACTGAGGAAGAAAAACCTATGTGTAATTGGGGTTCCCGAGGGTGCCAAAATGGACAGAGGGCCAGAGTAGTTATTTGAGCAAATCCTAGCTGAAAACTTTCCTAATCTGGGAAGGGAAACAGGCATTCAGATCCAGGAAATAAAGAGATTCCCCCTAAAATCAATAAAAACCGTCCAACACCTTGACATTTAATAGTGAAGCTTGCAAATTCCTAGGATAAAGAGAAGATCCTTAAAGCAGCAAGAGACAAGAAATCCCTGACCTTTATGGGGAGGAGCATTACGGTAACAGCAGACCTCTCCACAGCGACCTGGCAGCCCAGAAAGGGCTGGCAGGATATATTCAGGGTCCTCCATGAGAAGAACATGCAACCAAGAATCCTTTATCCAGCAAGGCTCTCATTCAAAATGGAAGGAGAGATAAAAAAAAAAAAGGAAGGAGAGATAAAGAGCTTCCAAGACAGGCAGGAACTGAAAGAATATGTGACCTCCAAAGCAGCTCTGCAAGAAATTTTAAGGGGGACTCTTAAAATTCCCCTTTAAGAAGAAGTTCAGTGGAACAATCCACAAAAACAAGGACTGAATACAAGAAACAACAGATATATCCTACACCCAACAGAAGAATAGAGTTAATTAAAATTCGAGCAGAATTCAAGGATATCGAGACCAGAAGAATGGTGGAACAGATCAATGGAATGAGGAGTTGGTTCTTTGAACGAATTAATAAGATAAATAAACCATTAGCCAAACTTATTAAAAAGAAGAGAGAATATTTAAATTAATAAAATCATGAATGAGAAAGGAGAGGTCACTACCAACACCAAGGAAATACAAACAATTATAAAAACATATTATGAAAAGCCATACTCCAATAAATTAGGAAATCTAGAAGAAATGGACGCATTCCTGGAAAGCCAGAAACTACCAAAACTGGAACAGGAAGAAATAGAAAACCTGAACAGGCCAATAACCAGGGAAGATATTGAAGCAGTCATCTAAAACCTCCCCAGACACAAAACTCCAGGGCCTGATTGCTTCCCAGGGGAATTCTATCAAACGTTTAATGAAGAAACCAGACCTATCTTACTAAACCTGTTTGGAAAGATAGAAAGAGATGGAGTACTTCCAAATTAGTTCTATGAAGCCAGCATCACCTTAATACCAAAACCAGACAATGACCCCACTAAAAAGGAGAATTATAGACCAATATCCCTGATGAACATGGATGCAAAAATTCTCAACAAGATACTAGCCAATAGGATCCAACAGTACACTAAGAAAATTATTCACCATGAACAAGTAGGACTTATCCCCAGGGACACAAGGCTGGTTCAACACTCGTCAAACAAACAATGTGATTCATCATATCAGCAAGAGAAAAACCAAGAACCATATTATCCTCTCATTAGATGCAGAGAAAGCATTTGACAAAATAGAGCATTCATTCCTGATCAAAACACATCAGAGAGTATGGATAGAGGGAATATGCCTCGACATCTTAAAAGCCATCTACAAAAGCCAACAGCAAATATCATTCTCAATGGGGAAGAACTGGGAGCCTTTCCCCTAAGATCAGGAACAAGACAGGGATATCCACTCTCACCACTGCTATTCAACATAGTACTGGAAATCCTAGCCTCAGCAATCAGACAACAAAAAGACATTAAAGGCATTCAAATTGGCAAAGAAGAAGTCAAACTCTCCCTCTTCGCCGATGACATGATACTCTACATAGAAAAACTAAAAGCCTCCACCCCACGATTGCTAGAACTCATACAGCAAATGATAGCATTGCCAGATACAAAATCAATGCCCAGAAATCAATGGCATTTCTATACACTAACAATGAGACTGAAGAAAGAGAAGTTAAGGAGTCAATCTCATTTACAATTGCACCCAAAAGCATAAGATACCTAGGAATAAACCTATCCAAGGAGGCAAAGGATCTATACCCTAAAACCATAGAACACTTCTGAAAGAAATTGAGGAAGACACAAAGAAATGGAAAAATATTCCATGCTCATGGATTGGCAGAATTAACATTGTGAAAATGTCAATGTTACCAAGGCAATGTACAGGTTTAATGCAAACCCTATCAAAATATCATGGACTTTCTTCAGAGAGTTAGTACAAATTATTTTAAAATTTGTGTGGAATCGGGATCCCTGGGTGGTACAGCGGTTTGGCGCCTGTCTTTGGCCGAGGGCACGATCCTGGAGACCCGGAATCGAATCCCATTTCAGGACCCCAGTTCATGAAGCCTGCTTCTCCCTCTGCCTGTGTCTCTGCCTCTCTCTCTCTCTCTCTCTCTGTCTCTCTGTCTCTCTCTCTGTGTGTGTGTGTGTGTGTGACTATCATAAAAAATAGACTTTTGTGGAATCAGAAAAGACCCTGAATAGCCAGGGGAATTAAAAAAAAAAACAACGATATCTGAGGGCATCACAATGCCAGATTTCAGGTTGTACTACAAAGCTGTGGTTCAATACAGTGTGGTACTGGCACAAAAACAGACAAATAGATCAATGGAACAGAATAGAGAACCCAGAAGTGGACCCTGAACTTCATGGTCAACAAATATTCGATAAAGGTGGAAAGACTATCCATTGGAAGAAAGACAGTCTCTTCAATAAATGGTGCTGGCATAATGGACATCCACATGCAGAAGAATGAAAGTAGACCACTCTCTTTCATGATACACAAAGATAAACTCAAAATGGATGGAAGATCTAAATGTGAGACAAGAGTCCATCAAAATCGTAGAGGAGAACACAGGCAACATACTTTTTGAACTTGGCCACAGTAACTACTTGCAAGATACATCCACGAAGGCAAAAGAAACAAAAGAAAAAATGAACTGTTGTGATTTCATCAAGATAAGAAGCTTTTGCACAGCAAAGGATACAGTCAACCAAACTAAAAGACAACCTACAGAATGGGAGAAGATATTTGCAAATGACGTATCAGATAAAGGGCCAGTTTCAAAGATCTATACAGAACTTCTTAAAATCAACACCAAAGAGACAAAGAATCCAATCATGAAATGGGCAAAAGACATGAAGAGAAATCTCACAGAGGAAGACATTGACATGGCCAACATCCACATGAAAAAACGTTCTGCATCACTGCCATCAGGGAAATACAACTCAAAACCACAATGAGATACCACCTCACACCACTGAATGGGGATAATTAACAAGCAAGAAAGAACAAATGTTGGAGAGGATGCGGAGAAAAGGGAAGACTCTTACACTGTTGGTGGGAGTGTGAACTGGTGCAGCCACTCTGGAAAACTGTGTGGAGGTTCCTCAAAGAGTTAAAAATAGACCTGCCCTATGACCCAGCAATTGCACTGTTGGGGATTTACCTCAAAGATTCAGAAGCAATGAAACGCTGGGACACCTGCACCCCGCTGTTTATAGCACCAATGTCCACAATAGCCAAAATGTGGAAGGAGGCTTGGAGTCCATTAAAAAATGAATGGATAAGGAATATGTGGTTTATGTATACAATGGAATATTACTCAGCCATTAGAAATGACAAATACCCACCATTTGCTTCAACAGGGATGGAACTGGAGGGTATTATGCTGAGTAAAGTATGTCAATCGGAGAAGGACAAACATGTATGTTCTCATTCATTTGGGGAATATAAATAATAGTGAAAGGGAATATAAGGGAATGGAAAAGAAATGTGTGGGAAATATCAAGGGAGAGAGAACATAAAGACTCCTAACTCTGAGAAAGGAACTAGGGAGCTGGAAGAGGAGGATGGCAGGGGTACGGGTGAATGGGTGACGGGCATTGAGGGGGGCACTTGCCGGGATGAGCACTGGGTGTTATTCTGTATGTATGTTATTCTGTTTGTTGGTAAATTGAACACCAATAAAAAATAAATTTATTTTAAAAAAAAGGTCAAAAAAAAAAAAGGTCAAACAACTAAATATTTATGCTGCCAACATGGCAGTACCTAAATATAGAAACCAATTAGCAACAAACGTACAGGAACTCACTGATAATGATAAAATTACAGGGGATTTTAACACCCACTTATGGCAATGGGCTGATCGTCTATGCAGAAAATCAACCGGGGAACAATAGCCTTGATACAATGGACCACAGGGACTCAACAGATAATGTCTGAACATTTCAACCTAAAGCAGAATACACATTCCTTCCAAGTGCACATGGGACATTCTCCAGAACAGATCATATCATGGCCACAAATCAGCCCTCAACAGGTACAACAGGTACATGGTTGATATCAACAAGGTTGATATCACACCCTGTACATTTTTGGACCATGACGCTATGAAACTTGAAGTCGAAAGTAAGAAAAAATATTGGACATACCAAAAATACGTGGAGATTATGAACATCCAAATAGAGAATGAATGGAGCAACCAGGAAATTAAAGAGGAAATTTGAAACAAATGAAAATGAAAACATGTTTCTCCAAACCTCTGGGTTGTAGCAAAGGCAGTCCTAAAGGGAAGTACATAGCAATACAGGCCTACCTCAAGAAACAAGAAGTCTCCAATACACAACCTAACCATACACCTAAAGGAGCTGGAAAAGGAATAGCAAACAAAGCCTAAAGCCAACAGAAAAAGAGAAAAAATAAAGATGAGAGCAGATAACTCTGGGAAACGAACTAGGGGTGGTGAAAGGGGAGAAGGGCGGGGGGTAGGAGTGAATGGGTGACGGGCACTGGGGGTTATTCTGTATGTTAGTAAATTGAACACCAATAAAAAATAAATTAAAAAAAGATGAGAGCAGAAATAAACAATGCAGAATGAACAAAACAGTAGAATGGAATAACGAAGATAAGAGCTGGTTCTTCGAAATAATTAATAAAATGGATCAAGCCCTAGTCAGCCTTATCAACGAGAAAAGAGAAAACTTAAATGAATAAAATCACAAATGAGAGAAGAGAGATCAAATCAACACTAGAAAAATAAGACAATTATAAGGGAATACTATGTAAGATTATACGCTAACAAACTGGGAGACCTGGAAGAAATGGACAAATCCCTAGAAATGTGCAAATGAGCAAAACTAAAAGAGGAAGAAATAGAAAATATGAAGAGACCCATAACTAGCAAGGAAATTTAATCAGGAAGGCACCTGTGTGCCTCAGTGGTTGAGCATCTGCTTTGGCTCAGGTCATGATCCCGGGGTCTGAGGGATCACGTCCCACATCTGGCTCCCCGCATAGAGCCTCATTTTCCCTCTGCCTATAACTCTGCCTCTCTGTGTCTCGCATGAATACATAAATAAAAGTGCCGCCACTGTGGAAAACAGTCTGGAGGGTCCTCGAGAAGTTAAAAATAGGGGATCCCTGGGTGGCACAGCAGTTTGGCGCCTGCCTTTGGCCTTGGGCATGATCCTGGAGACCCGGGATCGAATCCCATATCGGGCTCCCGGCATGGAGCCTGTTTCTCCCTCTGCCTGTGTCTCTGCCTCTCTCTCTGTGACTATCATAAAAAAAATTAAAAAAAGAAGATAAAAATAGAGCTACCCTATGATTCCAAAATTGCACAGAGGATACAAAGAGGACACAAAAGTAGTTTAGTAGATTTGAAGAGGAGCACGCAGCCCAGTGTTGGTCGCAGTGTTATCAACAACAGCGAAAGTGTGTATACAGCCTAGATGTCCATAGACAGATGAATGGTCAGAGATGATATGGTAAATATACACACTGCGACATCACTCGTTCATCAGAAGGGATGAAATGAAGCCATTTTCAATGACATGGGAGAAGTGGAAGGGACTTATGCACAATGAACTCAGTCAGTCTGAGAAAGACAGATACCAAATACCATACAATTGTATTCACATGTGAATTTTAAGAAACCAAACAAACTGGCAAGGGGCGAAGGATGGATGAGAGATGCAAACCAAGAAACACACTCTTAACCACAGAGAATAAACTAATAAAACCAGAGGAAAGTGGGGGGGATGGGGAATCAGGGGATGGGGATAGCGGAGGTCACCTCTGACCAGTACCAGGCATTGTATTCAAGGGTTGAATCACTATGTGGTAAACTTGAAACTATATCATACTGTGTTATCACTATGTGGTAAACCTGAAACTATATCATACCTTGTTTACAAAGAGGAATTCAAGTAAAACTTTAAAATAATAATTGGTAGTATAGAGGAAACATGTGTGCACAAGAGATAAATCAGAAAGACAACTGAAAATCCAAACAAAGAGTCTTTAGAGCCACAAATCCCCTCCTTAGCTCAGCTCAGGAGAAGCCTGACATGCCTATTCTCACCCCAGCAGAAGACTGGATTTTGATTCTCTGGGGACGCCACTGACATGGTAGAGTCAGGCTCAAAGCACCCAAAACCTAAATAGAGTGCATCAAACTAAACTGCCCAAGATGCTAGGAGTCCCAGTGCAGGCACATGCCAAGACCCAAACTCTAACCATACACAGACATAACCCTAACCCTACACTTAAGCCTAATGTTAACCTAACCCTTTAACAAGAACTATCACGGGATCCTTGGGTGGCGCAGCAGTTTGGCGCCTGCCTTTGGCCCAAGGCGCGATCCTGGAGACCCGGGATCAAATCCCACATCGGGCTCCCGGTGCATGGAGCCTGCTTCTCCCTCTGCCTGTGTCTCTGCCTCTCTCTCTTTCTCTCTCTGTGACTATCATAAATAAATAAAAATTAAAAAAAAGAACTATCACTAATCAAAAACCAAACACAAACCCAAAGACCGAAACACATTTATTGAACCTTCCTGCCTACCCTCACCCTAACTCCTAAACCTATTCTAAACCCTTAACCCTGACCCTTACCTTAAATCTAACCCTAACCCTAACCTCTACCAATAACCTTAACTTAATGTACTCAAATTCTATTCCTAACCTTTACCTATACCCTAACACTAACCCTCTAATACTAATCTTATCTCATACCCCAAAGTGTACCCTAACCGGTACCCTAAAACTAATCCCTAACCCACTGCCGAACCCTCTCTTATCCTTTTCCAAAACCGTACTCTGACCCTGACCTGACCCTATACCTAATCCCTAACCAAACACTAACCCTAATCCTAGCCCTAACCCCTATCCTAAAACAAACCCTCGCCCTAACCCTAAACCTAGCCCTAACTTTAACTCTAACCCCTAACCCTAATCTTAAATCACACCCTAACCCCTAACCCTAACTGCAAACCTAGCCCAACCCTAAATCTAACCATAACCCAAACCCCAATTCCTAACCTCCTGCCCTAATCCCTAAAATCTTAACCCTAACACTAACACTAACTCCTGTCCGTAACCCAAACCCCCATCCTAACTCCTAAACACTGACTTTTATCCTTATCCCTCACCCTAACCTCTAATCCGTAACCATAAGCATAATCACTAACCCCTAACATCTAACCTAAGCCTAACCACCAACTGACTCCCCTCCCCTGATCCTATCATTCATTCTACCCATTCACTTACACTGTGGTTCTGAGTAGTCCCTTCTGAGGTGGATGTGGCCCCCAACGACGCCTCCAGAGTCCTCTAGGCGGTCCTGAGGAAGCTGGGCTCCTGTGAGTGCGCACGTGGCCCCACGTGTTCCAGAGTCATAGTCAGCGGTTCCTGAGTACGCCAGGTCTCCTGTCACTGTGGAGTATGCCTCACATCCTCTGGAAGCCTCACAGCAGGTTTTCAGGAGGCCGGGGGCTCCCGTCAGCCTGGACATGGCCCCACATCCCCTGAAAACTCACCGCACATCCTGAGGAGGCTGTGGGTTCCTGTCAGCCTTGATGGAGCCCCATGTGTCCCGAAGCCAAAGTGCAGGTCCTGAGGAGGACGGGGGTCCTCTCAGTCTTGACGTGGCCCCACATTTTCCTCAGCCTCACCATAAGACCTGAGGACGCTGGGGGTTCCTGTCAGCATGAACGTGGCCTCAAATCATCCTAATCCTTCACAGTGCATCCTGAGGAGGCCGGAGAAACCTGTCAGTGTGGATTCGGCATCCACATCTTTCTTAGGCCTCACCACAGGCTCTGACAAGGCTGGGGTCTTTTGTCCGCATGGACACATCCCCATATTTCCCAAAGTCTACACCGGGGGTCCTGAGGAAGTCAGCGTCCTGTTGTGTCCATGTAGCCCCAAGTCCTTCCGAAGCGTCACCGAGGGTTCTGAGGAGGCCGGGGCTCCTGTAACCATGAATGCGGCCCCCAGCTTCCAGATGTCTCAACTTATGTCCTGAGGGGCCCAGGAGCTCCTGCCAGAGTGGACGCGGTGCCACATTTTCCTGAAGCCTCCCCGCAAGTCCTGAGGTTGCTCAGGGGCTCCTGTCCGCGTGGATGTGGGCCCATATCTTTCTGAACCCTCCCCGCGGGTCCTGAGGCTGCTCAGGGGCTCCTGTCAGCATGGATGTGGGCCCACAATTCCTGAAGCCTCCTGGCGGTCCTGAGGAAGCTCAGGGTTCCTGTCAGTGAGGATGTCAGCCCACATCTTCCTGAAGTTCCCCGCGGGTCCTGAGGCGCCCAGGGGCTCCTGACAGGGTGGATGCGGGCCCATATTTTCCTAAAGCCTCACCTTGGGTCCTGAGGAGACCGGGGTTCCTGACAGCGTGAACACGGCCCAATTTCTCCCTGAAGACTCCCTGCGGGTCCTGAGTAGGCTGCAGGTCATCAGCATAGATGCGTCCCCACCTCCTCCTCAGGTCTCCCCAGCACAGGCTGGCTCCTGTTAGTGCAGGCAGAGGAGGCCTACAGCACATGTGTGCCCCATGGGAGGGGCCTGGGCTGAGGCGCCCCGTGCGGGTTGCTCCGGTGCTGCAGGAGGCTGTGTAGGAGGCAACGGGGGCTTCATGGGCCGCACCTGCCTCTTTCAGGCTCCAGCTGGGGCTGTTAGCTTCGGAAACATCTCACTGAAAAGGAGCCCAACACCCGGCTTCCCCAGTAATACTTAAGGACAAGGAATTTGAGCCCACAGCATGCGAATAAAATGTGGAACAGACTTTTACCACGTCCTGCAAAACTCCTCAATCCTCTTCCACTGTGGGCGGGACAGCGGGTTGGTGCAGCTGCAATGGAAACAGTGTGGAGGCCCCTCAGGAAGTTACAAATAGAGCTGCCCTGCGACCAGCAGGTGAACGGCCTGGAGCTCACTCCGAAGATACAGATGCAGTGAGACTCGGGACACCTGCACCCCAATGTCCACAGCAGCCGGGTCCACAGTAGCCACACTGTGGGAGGAGACTCCGTGCCCTGTGGCAGATGATGGATAAAGAGGATGGGAGATAGATGATGGTCATAGAGAGAGGAATGGTACTCAGCTATCAAAGAGAAGGAAATCTTGCCATTTGCAATGATGTGGATAGAACTAAAGGGATCATGTTAAGTGAAGTAAGTCAGTCGGAAGGAGAATGACCGTGTGGTGTCACTCATAGATGGAATTATAGAAGCAAAGCAGATGAACTACTGTGAAGGGAAGGAAAAACAAATAAGATGAAAACAGATGCAGGAAATAAAGACTCTTAACGATAAGAAATGAACTGAGGGTCTCTGGAGGGGGGAGGATAACAGGGGACCGGCATGTAGAAGGGCACGTGATGTCACGGGCACTGCTGTTATCTCCAACTGGTGAATCCCTGAATTCTTCCTCTGAATGTATAATACACTATACATTAATTAATTGGGTTTAAATTAAATTAAAAAAATCAGTTGTGTCAGAGCACATTTCCTTCTGGATTCTCTGTTTTGCTCAGCTTATGCCGGGACCACCCCACGTGGGTCTAGTTTGTCTTAGTAGGCTCCACGCCTCGTCCATGGCCCAGCCCAGGGCTAGAACTCAAGACCCCTGAGATCAGGACCAGAGGTGAGGTCAGGTGTCGGATGCTTAACCGATGGAGCCAGCCAGGGGCCTGGAACCACACTGCTTTATCCTGTGTCTCTGTGATATCATTTGAAATAGGAAAGTGCTGCATCCCACTATGTAATGCTTCTCTAGTACTGATTCGCTGTTTGGGGTCATTTGTTGGGGGGGATGGATGTTATAGTTTTTTTTTTTTTCCTATTTCTAAGATTTGCCACCATGATTTTGATAGGAATGACATTGAAACTGAGGGTAGCTTCAGGAACTGCGGACATTTTCACAAGATGAGGCTCCCACCCCACAAGCCCAGGACGGCCTCCCAGAGCCTGATATGGCTCAGTGCACAAGTCTTGTGCTCCTTTGGTTCAGTCTCATTATTTATTCTCCTTGATGCTCCTGAGAAGGCCTTCACGTCCTTCCTTTCCTTCCTGAGTGCTCATTGTCAGGACACAGCAAGGCTACTCTGCTTTGTAGGGTCAGTTTGTGTCCCGTGACTTTACTGAACTCACTCCTAAGTTCTAACAAGTTTTGGTGGAGGCTCTCGGGTTTCCTGTTTCAAGTACCGCATCTTCAGCATATAGGGACAGTGTGACGTCCCCCTTCCAGGTGTGGAACCTTTGCTGTTTACAGCTTAATGTCCTAGAAAGCCCCACAATTGAATCAAAACTGAGCCCAGGCCAAGGGCAGGAAGCCCCTATTAGAATGAGAACAGGGGTCAATGCCCTTGAAGGCCCCATATCAAAATGTAAACAGAACTTGAGGAATTGCTCCAGCCCTTCTGGAGGTCCCCGAGACCAGCCCTTAAAACTAAGCTAACACCCTCCTCGGGGTCCAAGTCCTTGCTCCGCTGTGTCGGGTTTACTTGGACACAAGATCGAGCATGTAAATAATCCCTCATGTGTTTGTATCGGAATCGGCTTCTTAGTGGTTTCTCAGATTTGCAATCTTGGGCCCACAGTCTGAGATAAAAAAACAAAACCAAAAGGAGCTCGGACGCGGGCAGAGTGAAAGCAGGGTTCTGAGAGAATCAGCAGAGACTCGGGGGCTTGGGTGATCTTTGGAGGGCCTGCAGACTGGGGGACGGAATGCTCAGCCCCAGAGCCAGAGGACCCAGTGTCCCCACCCACATCCCGCCCATCAACACGGAGTCTCAGGGAGCAGCACAGCACTGCCCACTGGAGGCCAGAAGTGCTGACGCCCACCACGCCTCTGACCCCACATGTCCATCCCCCAGGCATATGTGCACCAGACAATCAGAGCCATGGCCAATCCCCAGACCCCACACAGACCACTCACTGCCACCATTGTGTCAGACCACAGAGGCTGCAGTGATTCAGCTCTGCCTGGAAAGTAGGGTCTAGATTCCTTTGTACTTTGTGCTTTATATTCATTTATTTTCTTTGATTCTTTTATATTAATTGCCTTATTTTAATTTTTATGTATGTACCTTATATATTTCTTATTTTTAGTTTCATGGTATTTGAATTGTGTTTCTTATTTTGGGATTTATAATCTTTTAACAACCAGGCCAAAATAATCTGGTGGGTTTTTTTTGGGAGAGCAGTTGTTATTGTTTTTCTTGGTTTTTCTTTTTCTTCATGAGGTAGTACTCACAGCCAGGAAGTCCATCAATACAAATATATGATGTCTAACTACAGTTTAAAACAATGATTATAAAGATAGCAGCTAGGCTGGAAAAAGAGCACAACAGAAAAGTAGAGAATCCCTTACTGTAGAAATAAAAGAAGTAAAATCTAGTCAGGCCATCGTTAAAAATGCTATAACTGAGATGCAGTCCCAAGTGGAAGCCTTGAAACAAGGAAGGTTATGGACCACAAAGGAAGACTTCGGAACTCAGCCACTTCTTAAAACAATAACATTCATATCATGGGAGACTCAGAAGATGAAGAGAGAGAAAAGGTGGGCCGTGCTCAGCCATTAGAAATGACAAATACCCACAATTTCCTTCAATGTGGATGGAACTGGAGGGTATTATCCTGAGTGAAGTAAGTCAATCAGAGAACGACAAATATTGTATGTTCTCATTCACTTGGGGAATATAGATAATAGTGAAAGGGAATATTAGGGAAGGGAGAAGAAATGTGTGGGAAATATCAGAAAGGGAGACAGAACATAAAGACTCCTAACTCTGGGAAACGAACTAGGGGTGATGTAAGGTGAGGAGGGCGGGGGTGGGGGTGAATGTGTGACAGGCACTGAGGGGGGCACTTGACGCGATGAGCAATGGGTGTTATTCTGTATGTTGGCAAATTGAACACCAATAAAAAGTAAATTTATTATTAAGAATAGAAAGAAAGAAGAAAGAAAGAAGAAAGAAAGAAAGGAAAGAAAGAAAGAAAGAAAGAAAGAAAGAAAGAAAGAAAGAAAGAAGAAAGAAAGAGTGGCACCTGGGTGTCCTAGTCTGTTAAGCTTCTGCCTTAGGGTCAGATCATGATCCAGGTCCCAAGGAAGGCTCCCTGTTCAGCAGGGATCCTGCTTCTCCCTCTCCTTCTGCCCCTCTAGCACATGTTTTTCACTCCTCTCTCTCTCAAATAAATAAATAGCATCTTTGATAAAGAAACAAACAAACAAACCCAGAGGGATGAGAAATCTCCCATGTAGAAGATTTTCAAACAATTTGTGCAGACATTCCATACTCAAGTTCATGAGCATAGCTTCCCACTCTTATGTGTGGAATACACATAGTAACTTCCTTCTACAAAATATATTATGAAAAACTTAATAATGATAATATAATAATAATAATAATATTAATAACAATAAAGAATCACTTTACTACGGAGAAACCTGACTAACACTACCTCAGCAAGATGATCAGATCGATACCAAGACTGATAAATCGTGTTGATAGTATCTATCTTTTACATGATATAATAAAAATGACAGTATATCTCTGTATATAATCCACCAAAACAGTTCAATCATGAGATAAACAACAGACATGTCCCAACTGAGGGAAATTTTACAAAATACTCTACTTCTCAAAGTGTTCCAGTTCACCAAAAGCAAGGAAAGGCTGAAAGACTCTCACAATCCAGAGGAGCCTAAGAAAACATGAGGACAAATGGAGTGTGATATAAGGCATGGTGACTTAGCAAAAACTAAGGAAATCTGAATAATGTATGGTCTTTGGTTATTGCAAATATTTTAATATTGATTCGTTAGCTAATATTTGTACCGTACTGATATAAGATATCAATAATTGGAGAAATTGAGTGCAAGTGCATGAGAATTCTCTGTACTATCTTCTCAATTTCCCTATGAAGCTTTGTTTTCTTTCTAAGAAATAAGATTTAATTTGAAAATTGACTTAAATGAATCAGGCTCCAGTGTGAAGACATTTTACGAATCGTTGAATTAACTTTTGCCTTATTCTTAAAGAGTTCCTTCGATGGGAACATAGTAAGAATTTTATATCAGAAGGAAAGAAAAACACTTATGAACACGTATAATGCCTCCTCAACCTGAAAAGCAGGAACGGATAATAAATAGCAAAAGTCAGATAAAAATACTTCTTTTATATTAGACACCATATTGCAAGTGCATTTAAAATTAGCAATGCATAACATTTATTTCCTGGACATTTGTCTTCCAAATGGTTCACAGTGTTTCAGTGTCAGTTGAAACAGGGGAAGAATCTCAGGGAAGAATCCATCAGATAATAATAGGACCATTGGTAATAGTGTCTCTCAGTTCTTTCCAAATGATAAAGATGCACTTCCTAATGAGTGACTGAGCTGTGAAGAAAGAGAAGACAATCCCTCATCCCTCTGATTTACTTGTGTCAGAATATTTTAACCATAGTACTACGGATAGTAAATTATCCTTATTAACAGGAAATACGTCTCAGATTGGAATCTGAGCAATCAGAAGTGCAGAGAAAAAACACTTTGACTCGCTCTTCATCTTATAAAGAGAAAGGACAGCTTTTGTATGTACAAAGTCAGTTGTCAAGATAGCCTCAGGGAGTAAGAGTCTGCAGCATCGAATCCGGCTGCACAGCTGGGACGCCCATGCTCCAGGTCTTCCTGATCCCAAATCCCTGGGCCTGTCCCCCAACACTGGATGTCAGGCTGAGGTCATTTGCAATTGATCTCTTAGGAGCTCCAGGTAAGGGGAAGGAGCTAGATAGGATGGGAATGGACGCAAGAGGCCAACAAAAGAAAGGTCTTTCCACTTTAAGTTCAGCGTTCGAACACGTCAATCCATCCCAGGACCCTGTGAAGAAGAGCTGAAATTTACATTACTTCAGTTACAGGAAAAAAACAAAAGTTTACAGCTTATTACCCTGGAAAGCCCCACAATAGGATAAGAACTGAGCCCACGCCAAGGGCTGGAAGCGCCTATTAGAATGAGAACAGAGCTCAATGCCCATGAAGGTCCCATATCAAAATGTAAACAGAACTTGAGGAATTGTTCCAGCCCTTCTGGAGGTCCGTGAGACAAGGCCTTAAAATTAAACTAAAACCCAACTCGAGGTCCAGGTCCCTGCTCCGCTGTATTGGGTTCGGGTGTACTTGGACGCAAGCTCGAGTTTGGAAATCAACCCTCATGTGTTTGCATTGGTATCAACTCCGTAGTGGTTTCTCAGATTCGCAATCTTGGGCACAACAACCCCATGTCCCCTCCCACCTGGGCTGAACCCCTATGCCATCCCACCCAGGCTGACCCTCAGTCACCTCCCTGCCCACAACAGCTGGGCCCAGGCCCTCACACAGTTCCACGGGCACAGTGGGCACTCCCACCTTCCCCGGCCTCCCAGAGGAAGGAAGGAGGTTTCTGCAGGACACACTCCCATGGTGGCCCCAGGGCTCCCTGCCCAGCACAGCAGCTCGTGACAGGTCGGGGTCTGTATCCCTGACACCTGCTCCTCCTCCCCGGTTTTCCCACAGGAAATGAAGGAGGAGGCCCTGGTCTCCTCCTAGGACATCACGCAGGTAGACCTGGACGTCAACAGGACATTCAGCAGTCACATCATGTTTTGGTACTTCTAAAGAGTAGGGTGAGGCAGAGGGACCAGGTGGGATCGGACTCCAGGGGAGGATCAGGGGCTTCTGGGTCGGGAACACAGGGTTTCTGAGGCCGGGAGAAGAACAGCAGCCAGCAACACACAGTTGCATGGTAAGGTGCTGGGGATAACCCCCGTGCCCCCTCCCCCGGGGTCTCAGGGATGAGGAGGCCACTAGGATGGGGGCTCCAGGGGTTGCCATGTGAGCTGAACCCCAAAGGTGTGAGGGACGGCCCTCTGAAAAGCAGGGGGCGGGGTTGCGGGCCGTGGGGGGCGGTAAGGGGACCTGGGGGCTGGGTGCATGGCTGTGACTGGAGGAGGACACACATCGATCCGATGAGGGTCGGACGGGTCAGGGTGTCACCCCTTCTCAGTGCTTTATTTATTTCTAAATTCTATGCATTTAATTTGAGACAATTTGCAATTTGT
Organism: Canis lupus baileyi; assembly: GCF_048164855.1. Taxonomy (NCBI): domain Eukaryota; kingdom Metazoa; phylum Chordata; class Mammalia; order Carnivora; family Canidae; genus Canis; species Canis lupus. Next base: position 32,293,316 of record NC_132873.1, read on the forward strand.
AAACATACATAGTATGATGACCCGAGATATTGCCCCCGGTCCAGCCAGGGCCCTGCACTCACCACACAGAGCCCCAGGGGCAGGTGTCACAGCAAACCCCAGACTGGGGTCACCTTTATCTGTAGACGTCTCCTTGTGCATCTTAGAGAAAGGGTTTGCCGTGTGTCTGCCAGCCCCCCACCCCATCCCCCCATTTCCCAGAAACACATCATCCCCCTACATCATCATCCCCCATGGCATTGCCCCTACACCATCCCCCTCACACACACAAAGCCCCACAAAATCCCCACCCACACTATACCTCAACACTATCCCCCCTACACCGGCCCCCACACTCTACCACAATCATACCCATGCCCCCACACCATCCACCACCACACCATCGGCCCTGAACAAGGACCTGGTGCAGCTTCCCCCTGTGGGACATGCTCAGCCTCCCCGGTGTTCTCTGGATACCCTGCTCCCATCAGAAGCCTGGGTGTTCCATAGAGTACCCAGGGGTTGCAGGGAGGAGGGAAGACAGGGAGCCCCCGACAGGGTGTGTGCAGGTGAGTGGTGCAGAGGACCCACTGTGCCCTGCCTCCGCCCACTGTCCCTCCTGGAGCACGGCACACCCTGCACAGGACACCAGGCCCTAATCTAGAGGGACCTGGGCTGACTGGGCACCAGGCTCTGGGGAGCTGGGTTGATTTGAGCCCCCACCAGGCCCAACACAAAGACTAATGGGATCCAGCCCCCCCATGGCCCTGGCCAGCCCTGGATTCTGGCTCCGGGATGAGCGAGCCTTCTCACAGTTGGATGTGGCCTCCGGGGCACTGGGCATGCCCCACAGATCCAGGTCGCTGACCTAGGGCAGACCGGGGGATCCCGGTACCCCACAGGGTGGGGAGAGAAGGGGTAGGCCGGTGGGCCCCACCCTCACCCACACCAGGAGGCAGGCTCCTACAGGTGTTGGGGTCCCAGGGGTCCCGAGGCCGGGGTCCAGCTGCCCTGTAGGGACCCAGCACAGAAGCCCATGATTTGCAGTTCCAGGTCAGCTCTGCTGTCCTCAGAACCGTCTCTCAGGCTGAAACCTCAGGACACACGCCCCCAACCAGAGTCCACACATGCTCCCAGGTGGGGGGCTCCAGCACTCGCCCCCTCACCCTGTGTGATTCTTACCCTCCCCTAAAGACAAAAAGGTCTCCTTCCCCAGGGGAAGGCACGCACCCTCTGCTCTGAGCCCGTTTGTTGTACAAATTCAATAAAGTGTTGTGCGAAAATGCACAACCAGCCCATTTCTGTGTCTCCCAGAACTCTGTGTATAGGGCGTGGAGAGACCCCCAGAGAGGAGGAGGTGGCACTACTGAGGCCCCAACCAGCCCATGCAGGGGCCCCGCTGTGCACACACAGCTGACGTCCCCACGTGCCATCCAGGGGCGGCCAGACGCCAGGGTCAGGCCTCACAGACTTTACTGGGACTCAGCCTGTGCCCCGTGGGCCTGAATGGGCAGGACAGAGTGACAGCCAAGAAGCCTCAGGTCACCAGGGTCTGTGAAAAGTGACCTGAGAGGTCACTGCTCCCTCTGTCCAGGGGGCCGGGCCTGGACGGGTTCCGGGGCACTTCCTCCCCTCCCCGCAACCCGTGCCTGGGTGCCTTGGGCACAGAGGGCCTGCAGGGCGGTCAGCGTGGCTGTGGAAGTGATTTCAGGACAGCAGCCCTTGTGTTGTGCCCAAGATTGCGAATCCGAGAAACCACCAAGGAGCCGACACCAATGCAAACTCCCGAGGGTCTCTTTACAAGCTGGAGCTTGGGTCCAAGTGCACCAGATACATTGGAGCAGGGACTTGGACCCCGAGACTAAGAGGCGAGGCAGCTTTATAGGGGCCAGTGGACCATGGGATATGCAGAAAGTTGCACAGTCATGTCGGTCCACATGTAGGTGGCCGATTGAATTACACCTTACCCTATAGTATCCACTTGAGCTGGTCTATTACTTTGGTCAGAATTGGTGCACGATTTTGGTGGTCACAAAGCAGGGTTACATTGTTATGAGCCGATTTCCAATTAGGGTGTGCCCAGTGGCCTGACTAGGGTGGGGCAGCACCTTAAGCCATAAGCAGGTCATTTGGGGGTCATAGGGGAGTTGGCGGGTGTAGCACAAAATGGAATCAGTCCTGCTCTGCTTGTCCAGGGGTAGGGTTTTTTTGTTAAATTTCCTGGGTCCCACACTTATAGCTCATGCACCTGGGCCACCCTCACCAGGTGGACTCAGCGTGCACACCTTGTGGTGCTGGATCTCTCACACCAATGTGTGGAGGGCACCTTCCTTGCCCGAGTGAGTAGGGGGTGGGTGAGCATGGGGCTCGGTCTGAAGGACAGTCAGGACTGGGGACCGACAACCCCCGCCCCATCCCCACCCTGACTCCCACATACAGGTAACCCCATGGCTCCCCGCCATGGGCAGCCGGCTCCTCAGGAGCTCCCCCCAAGGGTGGACCAAATGTCTGGTTCCCTGCTAGAGAGGCATTGGGGAGAAGAGAATCAGCCAGCGCTTGGCAGGACCCACTGCTGGACATGGGAATGTGGCCGAGCCAGACCTTCCAGCTCAGCTGACCCTCTAGTGGAAAGACACTGCATGAGCTTCCCACGGGGTGGACAGGAGAGCCCAGCTAGCCACCCAGCGCCAGCACCAGAAATGAGGTTTTGCCAACCATTTCGGGGTTTTGGGTTACCCAGCCAGAGGATCCAATAGCTGCACGTGATAGCTGCATGTGATAGAAACACACACACATCAAAACCAGCAAAAGTCGGAATCCCCCCAATGTTGTCAAACAGCAGCCGGATAGTTACATACAAGACACTGTGATCCCTAATAGGATACATGGAAAACGCTATAAACCACGACTGCAGACATTCTGGAGGCACGGAGATGTGCCTGATGGGTTCCAACAAGGAGCACAGAGGGGAAGGAAGCATCCTACCGACAGGGGGCACCTCCTAGGGAAGGACACCAGGTCCCTGTGAAGGCTACAGAGGGTGAAATCTCTCCCCTTCTCTTTGTGCTTCTGGTTTTCCTCCTACATGCCATTTTCCTCAATCATATTAGAAAGAATTTATTTTATGTTTTTAAATTTATTTTTATTGGAGTCCAATTTGTATGAATTCTTTCTTCAGCAAGGGTGTCATTCAGGAGAGAAGGAGAGATAAAGATTTTCTTAGACAGGCAACATATAAAGGAGTTCATGACCACTTAACCAGTCCACTAAGGAATTTTAAGAGGGACTCTTCTAGTGGGGGGAAAAAGAGACCAAAAAAACAAAGACTAGAAAGGACCAGAGAAAGTCACCAGAAACACCAACTCTTCCAGAAACACAAAGGCACAAAGTTCATATCTTTGAATAATCATTCTGAAGGCTGATAGACTAAATACTCCAATCAAAAGATATAGGGTATCAGAGGGGCTTAAGAAACAGGATCCAGGAGGCCTGCGTGGCTCAGAGGTTGAGCCTCTGCCTTTGATTCAGGGTGTAATCCTGGAGTCTAGGATCGAGTCCCATATTCTGCTCCTGGTGGGGAGCCTGCTTCTCTCTCTGACTAATTTTCTGCCTCTCTCTCTGTCTCTCTCTCTCTCTCTCTCCCCCTCTCATAAATAAAATCATTATTAAAATAACAAGATCCATCTGTATGCTGCCTACAAGATGCTCACATTAGACTTATAAACACCAGGAGATTGAAAGTCAGGGGATGGAAAATTATCTATCATGCTAATGGATATCAAAAGAAAGCTGGAGGACCCATACTTATATCAGACAAAGGAGAATTGAAACCTAACCCTGGGGGACACCTGGTGGCTCAGTGGTTGAGCATCTGCCTTCGGCTGAGGGGTGATCCTGGGATCCCAGGATAGAGTCCCATATCAGCCTCCCTTTGCAGAGCCTGCCTTTCCCTCTGCCTATGTTTTGCCTCTGCTTCTCTGTGTATCCCTCATGAATAAATAAATAAAATATTTAAATTTCAAAAAAGAAAGAACAACTAGTATAAGAAGAGATGAAAAAGGGCATTATTTCATAATTAAAAAGACTCTCTATCAAGAACAAACAACTAAATATTTATGCTGCCAACATGGGAGTACCTAAATATAGAAACCAATTAACAGCAACGGTACAGGAACTCACTGATAATAATACAGTGACAGGGGATTTTAACACCTACTTATGGCAATGGACCGATCGTCTATACAGAAAATCAATAGGGTAACAATAGTCTTCACACACTGGACCACAGGGACTCAACAGATAGAGTCTGAACATTTCATCCTAAAGCAGAATACACATTCCTTTCGTCTTTTATTATTTATGATAGCACATAGAGAGAGAGAGTGAGAGAGGGGCAGAGACATTGGCAGAGCGAGAAGCAGACTCCTTTCACCGGGAGGCCGATGTGTCATTCGATCCCGGGTCTCCAGGATCGCACCCTGTGCCAAAGGCTGGCACTAAACCGCTGTGCCACCCAGGGATCCCTACACGTTCCTTTCAACTGCACATGGGACATTCTACAGAACAGATATCATGGCCCACAAATCAGCCCTCAACAGGTACAACAGGTACAAAAAGGTTGATATCACACCCTGTACAGTTTTGGACCACGACACTATGAAACTTGAAGTCGACAGTAAGAAAAAAAAATTGGACAGACCAAAAATACATGGAGATTATGAACATCCTACTAGAGAATGAATGAAGCAACCAAGAAATTAAATAGGAAATTTAAAACAAATGAAAATGAAAGTATGTTTCTCAAAACCTCTGGGTTGTAGCAAACGTAGTCATAAGACGGAAGTACATAGCAGCCTAGCTCAAGAAACAAGACGTCTCCAATACACAACCTAACCCTACACCTAAAGGAGCTGGGAAAGGAATAGCAAACAAAGCCTAAAGCCTACAGAATAAGGGAAAAAATAAAGATGAGAGCAGAAATAAACAATGCAGAAACAACAAAACAGTAGAATGGAATAACGAAACAAAGAGCTGGTTCTTCAAAATAATTAATAAAATAGACAAGCCCTAGCCAGCCTTATCAACGAGAAAAGAGAAAAGACCTATATAAATAAAGTCACAAATGTAAGAAGAGAGAACACAATCAACACCAGAAAAATAAGACAATTATAAGGGAATACTATGAAAGATTATATGCTAACAAACTGGGAGACCAGGAAGAATTGGAGAGATCCCTAGAAATGTGCAAACAATCAAAACTGAAATAGGAAGAAATAGAAATGTGAACAGACCCATAACTAGCAAAGGAATTGAATCAGCAAGGCCCCTGGGTGCCTCAGTGGTTGAGCATGTGCTTTGGCTCTGGTCACGATCCCAGGATCCTGGGGCATCAAGTGCCACATCACGCTCCCCACATGGAGCCCCATTTTCCCTCTGCCTATACCTCTGTCTCTCTGCGTCTCACATGAATACATAAATAAAATCTTTAAAAAAGAAAAAGATATAAAGATGAGAAAGGACCCAAATAAAATCACAAATGAGAAAAGAGAAATAACCACCAACACTAGAAATACAAACGTTTATAAGAGAACATTATGAAACATTGTATGCCAGCAGCCCCGAACCTGGAAGAAATAGATCAGTTCCTAGAAATATATAACATAGCAAAAATGAAAAAGGAAGAAATAAGAAACTTGAACACACAGATAACCAGCAGAGAAATTGAATCGGCAATCAAGAATCTCCCAACAGGAGACGCTTATATCAATAGAATAGAATGGAAAGCTGAAACAAGTTATAAACCTGTAACTCGGGGATCCCTGGGTGGCGCAGCGGTTTGGCGCCTGCCTTTGGCCCAGGGCGCGATCCTGGAGACCCGGGATCGAATCCCACGTCGGGCTCCCGCTGCATGGAGCCTGCTTCTCCCTCTGCCTGTGTCTCTGCCTCTCTCTCTCTCTCTCTACCATAAATAAATAAAAAAATTAAAAAAAAACTGTAACTCTATGGTCCATTAATCGACAACAAGGCAAGAAGGAATATCCAATGGCACAAAGACAGCCTCTTCAACAAACCCTAACCCTGACCCCAGGATAAGAACAAATGGTGTTGGGAAAACCAGGCAGCCAAATGCAGAAGAAGGAAACTGGACAACTTTCTTACACCATATATATAAAAAATAAATTCAAAAGGGATGAAAGACCTAAATGTGACACCTGAAACCATACAAAGAAGAAAAGATAGGCAGCAACATCTTTGACATTGGCCATTGGATCTTCTTTCCAAGTATGCATCTGAGGTGAGTGAAACAAAAGCAAAAATCCTATTGGGAGTTCATCAAATTGAAAAGCTTCTGCAAAGTGAAGGAAACAAGCAACGCTAAAATGCAACATACAAAATGAGAGGAGATATTTGTAAACAACACATCCAATAAAGAGTTAGTATGCAAAATACATAAAACAAATATAAATCTCAGCATCCTAAACACAAATTATCCAACTGCAGATGGGCAGAAGACATGAATGGACTTTGTCTCTGACAAGATATACAGATGGCCACCAGACACATGGACAGACACACAGCGTCACCCATCATCAGGGAAATGCAAACCAAAACCACAATGAGATGTCACCTGACAGCCGTCAGAATGGTTAAAATTAACAACACAAGAAACAACAGGTGTCGGTGAGGCTATGGAGAAGGCGGAGCCCCCTTACACTCCTCGTGGTCCTGTGAACAGGTGCAGCTACTGTGGAAAACAGTGTGAAGGGTCCTCAAGAAGTTAAAAGTAGAAGTATCCTATGATTCCAAAATTGCACAGCTAGGTGTTTATCCCGAGGATATAAAAGTAGTCTCTTAGATTCAAAGAGGGACACGCAGCCTAGTGTTTGTAGTGGCGTTATCAACAATAGCCAAACTGTGGATACAGCTCAGATGTCCATCGACAGATGAATGGGAAGAGACGATGTGGTAAATATACACACTGCGACATCACTTCATCATCACAAGGGATGAAATGAAGCCATTTACAATGATGTGGGAGAAGTCGAAAGGACTTATGCTCAATGAAATCAGTCAGAGAAAGACAGATACCAAATACCATACAATTGCATTCACATGTGAATTTTAAGAAACCAAACAAACTGGCAAGGGGATCGATGGGGTGGGATGAGAGAAGCAAACCAAGAAACACACTCTTAACCACAGAGAATAAAGTAATAGATAAGAGGAGGTTGGGGGAGATGGGGAATCAGGGGATGGGGATAGTGGAGGGCACCTGTGACCAGTACCAGGCATTGTATCCAAGGGTTGAATCAGTATGTGGTAAACCTGAAACTATATCATATTGTGTTTACAAACAGGAATTCATTAAAAGTTTAAAATAATAATTGTTAGTATTGATGAAACATGTGCGCACAAGAGATAAAATCAGAAAGGCAACTGAAAATCCAAATAAAGAGTATTTAGATCCACCAATCCCCTCCTTAGCTCAGCTCGGGGAAGCCTGCCATGTCTTTTCTGACCCCAGCAGAAGCCTGGATTTTGATTCTCTGGGGAGGCCACTGACTTGTTGGAGTCAAGCTATCTTTGAACCCAAAACCTAAATAGTGTGCATAAAACTAAACTGCCCAAGATACTAGGAGTCCCAGTGCACACACAGGACAAGACCCAAACTCTAACCTACACAGACATAACCCTAACCCTACACTTAAGCCTAATGTTAACCTAAACCTTAAACAAGACCTATCACTAATCAAAAACCAAACACAAACCCCAAGACCGAAACACATTCACTGAACCTACCTGCCAAGCATCACCCTAACTCCTAAACCTATTCTTAGGCTTCCTTAACCCTGACCCCTACCTTAAATCTAACCCTATCCCTAACCTCTAACCATAACCTTAACTTAATGTATTCAAATCCTATTCTTAACCTTATCCTGTACCCTAACCCTAACCCTCTAATACTAACCCTATCTCATACCCCAAACTGTACCCTAACCCGTACCCTAAAACTAACCCCTATCCCACTGCCTAACCCTATCTCTTACCCTTTTCCAAAACCGTACACTGACCCTACCCTGACCCTGACCTGACCATTACCCCTAACCAAACACTAACCCTAATCCTAACCCCTATCCTAACCCTACCACTCACCCTAACTCTAAACCTAGCACTAACTTTAACCCTAACCCGTAACCCTAACAACTAACCTTAACTCACTCCCTAACACATTACCCTAACTGCAAACCTAATCACAACCCTAACACTAACCATAACCCTAACCCCAACTCCTAACATCCTGCCCTAATCTCTAAGCCTAAACCCTAACCCTAACTCTAAATCCTGTCCCTAACACTAACCCTAACCCCTTTCCCTACTCCCTAACCCCCATCCAACTCCTAACCACTCACACTTACCCTTATCCCTCACGCTATCCTTAAATCCGTAACCATAATCATAATCACTAAACCCTAACATCTAACATAACTTAACCACCAAGTGCCTCCCCTCCCCTGACCCTACCATTCATTCTACCCTTTCACTTACACTGTGGTTCTGAATAGTCCCTTCTGATGTGGACGTGGCCCACAACGGCGCCTCCAGAGTCCTCCAGGGGGTCCTGAGGAAGCCAGGATCCTGTGAATGTGGATGTGGCCCCACGTGTTCCTGAGTCATAGTCAGCGGGTCCTGAGGACGCTGGATCTCCTGTCACTGTGGACTATGCCTCACATCCTCTGCAAGCCTCACAGCAGGTCCTCAGGAGGCTGAGGGCTCCTGTCAGCCTAGACATGGCCCCACGGCCCCCAGAAAACTCACCGCAGGTCCTGAAGGGGCTGTGGGCTCCTGTAAGCATAGACATAGCCCCATATATCCCGAAGACAAAGGGCAGATCCTGAGGAGGCCGGAGACTCCTGTCAGTGTGGATTCGGCACCCACATCTTTCTTAGGCCTCACCACAGGCCCTGACAAGGCTGGGGTCTTCTGTCCACATGGAAGGATCCCCATATTTCCCGAAGTCTACACCGGGGGTCCTGAGGACGTCAGCGTCCTGTTGTGTGGGCGTGGCCCCACGTCCTCCCATAACCTCACTGCGGGTTCTGAGGAGGCCAGGGCTCCTGATACCGTGGATGTGGCCCCCACCTTCCAGAAGCCTCAACTTATATCCTGAGCGGCCCGGGAGCTCCTGCCAGAGTGTACACGGCACCACAGATTCCTGAAGCTTCCCTGCAGGTCCTGAAGCGGCCCAGGTGTTCCTGTCAGGGTGGATGCGGGCCCACATCTTCCTGAAGCCTCACTGCGGTTCCTGAGGAGACCGGGGCTCATCAGCGTGGATGCGTCCCCACGTCCTCCTCAGGCCTCCCCAGCACAGGTGGGCTCCTGTTAGTGCAGGTGGACGAGGCCTACTGAGCCTTCGCAGCCCTTGGGCCAGACCTGGGCTTGGGAACCTCCTGCGGGATGCTCAGGCACTGCAGGAGGCCATGCAGGAGGCAGGGTCCCCATGCACAGGGCCACAACTGCCTCCTTCCAGGCTCCAGCTGAGGCCAATGAGCTTTGGAAACGTCTCACTGAAACGGAGCCCAATACCCGGCTTCCCCAGAAATACTTAAGGACAATGATTGGAGCCCACAAGACACAAAATGAAATGTGTACCAGACTTCAACCACATCCTGCAAAGCTCACTCAACCCTCTTCCTCTGTGGGCGGGACCGCAGGCTGGCGCAGCCGCCCTGGAAACAGTGTGGAGGCTCCTCAGGAAGTTACAAATAGAGCCGCCCTGGGACCAGAGGTGCACAGCCTTAGCTCACCCCAAATACAGAACCATGGGACTCGGGGACCCTGAGACCAGCCTTTAAAACTAAGCTAAAACCCACCTCCGGGTCCAAGTCCCTGCTCCGCTCTGTCGGGTATACTTGGAAACAAGCTCAAGCTTGTAAATAAACCCTTGTGTGTTTGCATTGCTGTTGGCTTCTCAATGGTTTCTCGGATTCGCAATCTTGGGCACAACAGTCTGAGATACAAAACCAATACCAAAAGAAGCTCAAATGCAGTTAGAGTGAACGCAGGGTTCTGAGAGAAACGGCGGAGACCCGGGGACTCGGCAGCTCTTCTGTAGAGGCCCCAGCAGACTGGGGGGCGGGATGCTCTGCCCCAGAGCCAGAGGACCCAGAGACCCCACCCGCATCCCGCCTATCAGGGCCAGTCTCAGGAGCAGCACAGCACCGCCCACTGAGCCCAGAGACGCTGACGCCCACCCCGCCTCTGGCCCCCGAAGGTGCATCTCCCAGGAAGATGTGCACCTGATAATCAGCGCCACGGCCCATCCCCAGACCCCACACAGACCATTCGCTGTCACCAAGTTGTCAGACCACAGAGGCTGCAGATCTTTAGCTCTGCTTGGAAAGTAGGGTATAGATTCCTTTGTACTTTGTGTTCTTTTTTCATTTATTTCTTTGATTCTTTTTTATTAATTGCCTTATTTTAATTTTTATGTATGTACCTTATATATTTCTTATTTTTACTTTCATAGTACTTTAATTGTGTTTATTCTTAATTTTTTTCAATTTATATATGATAGGCACAAACAGAGTGAAAGAGAAAGAGAGAGAGAGAGAGAGAGAGAGAGAGGCAGAGACACAGGCACAGGGAGAAGCAGGCTCCATGCACTGGGAGCCCAACGTGAAATTCGATCCAGAGTCTATAGGATCCTGCCCTGGACCAAAGGCAGGCACTAAACCCCTGTGCCACCCAGGGATCACTTTAATTGTTTCTATTTTGGGATTTAGAATCTTTTAACAAGCAGGCAAAAATATTCTGTTTTTTTGGGGGGGAGGGGGAGGGCAGTTGTTATTGTTTTTCTTGGTTTTCCTTTTTCTTCCTTCTTTCTTTTCTGGAAAATATAATGAGATGGAGAAATTCACCTCCATAAAATAACATGAGGTCTACTCACAGCCAGGAAGTTCTTCAATACACATATATGATATCTAACTACAGTTTAAAACAATGATTATAAAGATAGCAGCTGGGCTGGAAAAAGAGCACAGAAGAAAACTAGAGAAACCTTTACTGTAGAAATAAAAGAACTTAAATATAATCAGGTCAATGTTAAAAATGCTATAACTGAGATGCAGTCCCAAGTGGAAGCCTTAAAAAGAAGAAAGTTTATGGACCACAGAGACAGACGTAGGGAAGTCAGCCACTTATTAAAACAATAACATTCATACCATAGGAGACTCAGAAGATGAAGAAAGAAAAGGTGGTCCTTGCTCAGCCATTAGAAATGACAAATACCCACCGTTTGCTTCAACGTGGATGGAACTGGATGGTATCATGCTGAGTGAAGTAAGACAATCGGAGAAGGACAAACATTGTATGTTCTCATTCATTTGGGGAATATAGATAATAGTGAAGGGAATATAAGGGAAGGGAGAAGAAATGTGTGGGTAATATCAGAAAGGGAGACAGAACATAAAGACTCCTAACTCTGGGATACGAACTAGGGGTGATGGAAGGGGAGGATGGCGGGCGGTGGGGGTGAATGTGTGATGGGTACTGAGGGGGGCACTTGACGGGATGAGCACTGGGTGTTATTCTGTATGTTGGCAAATTGAACACCAATAAAAAATAAAATTATTATTAAAAAAAGAAAGAAAAAGAAAGAAAAAGAAAGAAAAGAAAGAAAAGAAAGAAAAGAAAAGAAAAGAAAGAAAGAAAGAAAGAAAGAAAGAAAGAAAGAAAGAGAAAGAAAGAGTGGCACCTGTGTGGTTCAGCTAGTTAAGCTTCTGCCTTAGGCTCATATCATGATCCAGGTCCCAAGGAAGGCTCCCTGTTCAGCAAGGAACCTGCTTCTCCCTCTCCCTCTGCCCCCTCACTCATGGATTTTCTCTCCTCTCTCTCTCAAATAAATAAAAAACATCTTTGAAAAAGAAACAAACAAACCCAGAAGAAGAGAAATTACCCATGTAGAAGAATTTCAAACAAATTGTGCAGACATTCCACACAAGTTCATGAGCATAGCTTCCCACTCTTATGTGAGGAATACACATTGTAACTTCCTTCTACAAAATATAATATGAAAAACTTAAAATAATATTGATAATATAATAATAATAATGTTTAATAATAATAAAAAAGGATCAGTTTATTGCGTAGAAAGCTGACAAACACTATCTCAGCAATGTGATCAGATCGATACCAAGACTGATAAATCATGTTGATAGTATATCCTTTATATGATATAATGAAAATGGCAGTATATCTCTGTATATAACCCAAAAAACTGTTCAATCATGAGATAAATGACAGACATGTCCCACCTGAGGGAAATTTTACAAAATACTCTACTTCTCAAAGTGTTCCAGGGCAACAACAACAAGGAAAGGCTGAAAGACTGTCACAATCCAGAGGAGCCTAAGAAAACATGAGGACAAATGGAATGTGATATGAGGGATGGTAACTTAGCAAAAACTAAGGAAATCTGAATAAAGTATGGTCTTTGGTTAATGCGACTATTTTAATATTGATTCATTAGCTCATATTTGTACCATACTAAAATAAGATATCAATAATTGGAGAAATTGAGTGCAAGTGCATGTGAATGCACTGTACTATCTTCTCAATTTCCCTATAAATCTTTGTTTTTTTCCTAATACGATCTATTTTGAAAATTGACTTAAATGAATCAGGCTCCAACTGTGAAGACATTTTAAGAATAGTTGAATTAACTTTTGCCTTATTCTTAAAGAGTTCCTTTGATGGAAACAAAGTAAGAATTTTAGATCAGAAGGAAAGAAAAACACTTTTGAACACGTATAATGCCTCCTCACCCTGAAAAGCAGGAATGGATAATAAATAGCAAAAATCAGATAAAAATACTTCTATTATAATAGACACCATATTGCAAGTGTATTTAAAATTTGCAACACATAACATTTATTTCCTTGACATTTGTCTTCCAAGGAGTTCACAGTGTTTCAGTGTCAGTTGAAACATGGGAAGAATCTCAGGAAAAAATCCTTCACATAATAATAGGACCATTGGTAATAATGTCTCTCGGTTCTTTCCAAATCCATAAAGATGCATTTCCTGATGAGTGACTGAACTGTGAAGAAAGAGATGAGAAACCGTCACCCCCTGAACTCTTGTGTCAGAATATTTTAACCATAGTACTACAGATAGTAGTAAATTATCCTTATTAACAGGAAATACGTCTCAGATTGGAATCTGAGCAATCAGATGGGCAGAGAAAAAACGCTTTGACTGGCTCCTCATCTTTTAAAGACAAAGGAGAGGTTTTCTATGTACAAAGTCAGTTGTCAACATAGCCTTAGGGAATAAGAGTCTGCAGCATGGAATCCAGCTGCAAAGCTGGGACGCCCATGCTCCAGGTCTTCCTGATCCCAATCACTGGGCCTGTCCCCCAACACAGGATGCCACGCTGAGGTCATTTGCAATTGCTCTCTTAGGAGCTCTTGGGAAGGGGGAAGGAGCTAGATAGGATGGGACAGGATGCATGGAGGCTGAGAAAATTAAGGCCATTCCAATTTAAATTCAGCATTCGCACATGCCCAGCCATCCCAGGCCCCTGTGAAGAGGAGCTGAAATTTACATGCCTTCAGTTACAGGAAAAAAACAAAAGTTTACAGCTTAATGTCCTAGAAAGCCCCACAATAGAATCAAAACAGAGCCCAGGCCAAGGGCAGGAAGCCCCTATTAGAATGAGAACAGAGGTCAATGCCCTTGAAGGCCCCATATCAAAATGTAAACAGAACTTGAGGAATTGCTCCAGCCATTCTGGAGGTCCCTGAGACCAGCCCTTAAAACTAAGCTAAAACCCACCTCAGAGTCCAAGTCCCTGTTCCGCTGTGTTGGGTGTATTTGGATGCAAGCTCGAGTTTGGAAATCAACCGTTGTGTGTTTGCATCGGTGTCACCCCCTTAGTGGTTTCTTGGATTTGCAATCTTGGGCACAATACCCCCATGTCCTCTCCCACCTTGGCTGAACCCCTATCCCCTCCCACCAAGGCTGACACTCCGTCACCTCCCAGCCCACAACAACTGGGCACAGACCGTCACACAGGTCCCACGGGCACAGTGGGCGCTCCCGCCATCCCTGGCCTCCCAGAGGAAGGAAGGAGGTTTCGGCAGGGCACACTCCCATGGTGACCACAGGGCTCCCTGCCCAACATGGCAGCTCGTGACAGTTCGGGGTCTGTGTCCCTAATGCCTGCTCCTCCTCCCCGGTTTTCCCACAGGAAATGAAGGAAGAGGCCCTGGTCTCCTCCTAGGACATCACGCAGGTAAACCTGGACGTAAACAGGACGTTCGGCAGCCACATCATGTTTTAGGACTGCTAGGTGTTGGGTGAGGCTGCTGGGCCACGAAGCTTTGGGCCCCCGGGGGCTTCTGAGTAGGGAAAACGGGGCCTCTGAGGCCAGGGGGAGTAACAGCAGCCAACAACATACGGCTCCATGGTAGGGTGATTGGGATGACCCCCTTGCCCACCCCTCCGGGCCTCAGGGATGAGGAGGCCACTAGGATGGGGCCTCCAGGGGTTGCCATGGGAGCTGAACACCACCAAATGGTAGAGGGACGGCCCCATGAGAATAGGGGATGGGGTTGGGGATGTGGGAGGCATGAACCGGACCTGGGGGCCAGGCGGCATGGCCACGGCTGGAGCAGGTCACACATCGATCCCATGAGGGTCAGAGTGGAAGTGACATCCACTCTCGGTGCTTTATATATTTCTAAATTCTATGCATTTAATTTGAGACAATTTGCAATTTGAAAGCATACGTATGGGGATCCCTGGGTGGCGCAGCGGTTTGGTGCCTGCCTTTGGCCCAGGGCACGATCCTGGAGACCCGGGATCGAATCCTACATTGGGCTCCCGGTGCATGGAACCTGCTTCTCCCTCTGCCTGTGTCTCTGCCTCCCTGTCTCTCTCTGTGACTATCATAAATAAATAATTTAAAAAATAAAAAAATTTGAAAGCATACATATTATGATGACCCCCAGATAATGCCCCCGGTCCAGACAGGGCCCTTCACTGACCACATTGCGCCCCAGGGGCAGGTGTCACAACAATCCCCAGACTGGGGTTGCCTTTAACGGTAGATGTCTCCTTGTGCATCTTAGTGGAAGCAGATACCCTGTGTCCACAGGCCCCCACAACATCCCCCTCATTCCCCACTCCCACTCCAACCCCCTCCATCATCATCCCCAATAGCATCCCACCATCCCCCTCATACGCACACAGCCCCACACAATCCCCACCCACACTATACCCCAACACAATCCCCCTACACCATCCCCCACACTCCACCACAATCATAGTCCTGCCTCCACACGATCCACCGCCACACCATTTATCCCCAGCAAGGAGCTGGTACAGGTGCCCCCTGTGGGACATGCTCAGCCTCCCTGGGTTTTTCTGCATGCCCTGATCCCATCAGAAGCCCTGGTGTCCCATAGAGTACCCAGGGTTTGCAGGGAGCAGAGCAGGAAAGTCATGGAGCCCCCGACAGGGTGGGTGCAGGTGAGTGGTGCAGAGGATGCACCGTGCCCTGCCTCCGCCCAGTGTCCCGCCTGGAGGGCAGCACACCCTGCAGAGGACACCAACCCATAACCCATAGGGACCTGGGCTGACTTCACCCCGGGCTCTGTGGGGGCTGAGTTGATTTGAGCCCCCCAGGGCAAACACAAAGACTAATGGGATCCAGCCCCCCATGGCCCTGGCCAGCCTGGATTCTGGCCCCAGGCTGTGTGAGCCCTCTCACAGCTAAATGTGGCCTCTTGGGCCCTGGGCTTACCCCACTGATCCAGGTCACTGACTTAGGGCGCCCTTTGGATCCTGGGAAACCCAGGGTGGGGAGAGCAGGGGTAGGCCGGTGGGCCCCACCCACAGCCACACCAGGAGCCAGGCTGCTCCAGGTGCTGGGGCCCCTGGGAGCCCAAGGCCAGGGTCCAGCTGCCCTGCTTGGACCCAGCGCAGGTCCAGGTCAGCTCTGCTGTCCTCAGAACCGTCTCTCAGGCTGAAACCTCAGGACACACGCCTCCACCCGGATTCCACACATGCTCCCAGGTGGGGGACTCCAGCACCCACCTCCCCAACCCGTGTCATTCTTGCCCTCCCCTAAAGGACAGAAACCTCTCCATTCCCAGGGGCAGGCGCGCCCCCTCGGCCCTGACCCGTTTGCTGTAGAAAGTCAATAAAGTGTTGTGGTGTGAAAATGTACAGCCAGCCCGTTTCTGTGTCATCCAGAACACTGTGCACAGGGCTTGGAGAGACCACCAGAGAGGAGGAGGGGGCACCACCCATGCCCCACCAGCCCCTGCAGGGGCACCACCATGCACAGCCAGCTGACATCCCCATGTGCCTTCCAGGGGCGGCCAGACGCCAGGGTCAGGACCTGACAGACTTTACTAGGACTCAGGATGTGCCCCGCGGGCCAGGAAGGGCTGGGACAGAGTGACAGCCAGGAAGCCTCAGGTCACCAGGTTCTGTGCAAAGCAACCCGGTTGTCTGTGCTCCCTCTGTCCAGGGGGCCTGGGCAGGCCGTGTTCCGGGGCCCTTCCTCCACGCATCATCCCCGTGCCTGTGTGCCTGGGGCAGAGAGGACCTGTGGGGTGGTCAGCATGGCCCTAGAAGGGATGTCAGGACAGCAGGCCCTTGTGTTATGCCCAAGATTGTGAATCCGAGAAACCACCGAGGAGCCAACACCAATGCAAACTCCCAAGGGTTTCTTTACAAGCTGGAGCTTGGTTCCAAGTGCACCTGACACAGCAGAGAATGGACTTGGACCCTGAGACTAAGAGGCATAGCAGCTTTATAGGGGCCAGTGGCCCATGGGATACACAGAAAGTTGCACAGTCATGTCTGTTCACAAGCAGGTGGCCAATTGAATTACACCTTACCCTATAGTATCCACTTGCGCTAGCCTATTACTTTGGTCAGAATCGGAGTGCAGTTTTGGGGGACATAAAGCAGGGTTACATTGTTATGAGCTGATTTCAGATAAGGGTGTGCCCAGCGGCCTGACTAGGGTGGGGCAGCGCCTTAAGCAATAAGAAGGTCATGTAGGGGTCATCCTGGAGGTGGGGGGTGTAGCACAAAATGGAATCAGTCCTGCTCTGCCTCTCCAGGGGTAGGAGATTTTTGTTAAATATCCTGGGTCCCACACTTGCAGATCACTCACCTGGGCCAGCCTCACCAGATGGACTCAGCGTGCACACCTTGTGGTGCTTGATCTCTCACACCAGCGTGTGGAGGGCACCCTCCTTGCCCGACTGAGTAGGGGCGGGTGAGCATGGGGCTCGGCCTGAAGGTCAGACAGCACAGGGGACCGAGGAACCCCAGACCCGTCCCCACCCAGACTCGCAAACACAGGCAGCCACAGGGCTCCCCCCCATGGGCAGCTGGATCCTCAGGAGCTCCCACCAGGATGGCCCCAAGGTCTGGCTCCCTGCTGGAGAGGCATCAGGGAGAAGATAAGCAGCCAGCACATGGCAGGACCCATTGCCTCACATGGGAATATAGCCAAGCCGGACCTTCCAGCTCAGCTGAACCTACAGCAGAAAGTCACGGCAAGAGCGAGCCCAGGGTCTGCCAGGAGAGCCTAGCTAGCCGCCCAGCACCAGCACCAGAAATGATGTTGTGCCAACCATTTGGGCATTTGGGTGACCCAGCCAGAGGATCCAATAGCTGCACGTGATAGCTACATGTGATAGACACACACACACCCCAAAACCAACAAAAGTCGGAATCCCCCCAATGTTGTCTAACAGCAGCCGGATGGTTACATACACGACGCTGTGGTCTCCAATAGGATACATGAAAGACGCAGCAAACCATGACTGCAGAGGTGCTGGAGGCACAGAGATGTGCCTGCTTGGTTCCAACAAGGGTCACAGAAGGGCAGGAAGCATCCTACAGAGGGGAGGCCCCTCCTTGGAAAGGACATCATGTCCCTGTGAAGGC
The DNA here is from genome assembly GCF_048164855.1 of Canis lupus baileyi. Lineage (NCBI taxonomy): Eukaryota > Metazoa > Chordata > Mammalia > Carnivora > Canidae > Canis > Canis lupus. Next base: position 32,311,271 of record NC_132873.1, read on the forward strand.
TACGGAGGGTGAAATCTGTCCTCTCTTTCAGCTTCTGGTTTTCCTCCTAAATGCCATTTTCCTCAATCATAAGACCAAAAATTTATTTTATGTTTTTAAATTTCTTTTTGTTGGTGTCCAATTTGTATGAATTCTTGCTTCAGCAAGGGTGTCATTCAGGAGAGAAGGAGAGATCATGATTTTCCCAGACAGGCAAAATATAAAGGAGTTCATGACCATTTAACTAGTCCAGTAAGGAATTTTAAGAGGGACTCTTCTAGTGGGGGAAAAAAAGAGTCCAAAAGCAACAAAGACTAGAAAGGCCCAGAGAACATCACCAGAAACACCAACTCTTCCGGTAACACAAAGGCACAAAGTTCATATCTTTGAATAATCACTCTGAATGCCGATAGACTAAATGTTCCAATCAAAAGATACAGGGTATCAGAGTGGCTTAAAACACAGGATCCTGGAAGCCTGGGTGGCTCAAAGGGTTGAGCATCTACCTTTGACTCAGGTTATGATCCTGCAGTCTGGGATCAAGTCCCATATTGAGCTCCAGGAGTGGAGTCTGCTTCTCTCTCTCCCTAATTTTCTGCCTCTCTCTCTCTCTCTCTCTCTCATAAATAAAATTGTTATTAAAAAAACAAGATCCATCTGTATGCTGCCTACAAGATGTTCACCTTACACGTATACACACCAGCAGATGGATAGGGCGGGAAAATCATCTACCACGCTAATGGATTTCAAAAGAAAGTTGGAGGACCCATACTTATATCAGACAAACGAGATTTGAAACCAAACCCTGGGGGACACCTGGTGGCTCAGTGGTTGAGCATCTGCCTTCAGCTCAGGGTGTGAACCTGGGATCACAGGATCGAGTCCCACATCGGCCTCCCTTAGGGGAGCCTGCCTCTCCCTCTGCCTATGTTTCTGCCTCTGCTTCTCTGTGTATCTCTCATGAAAAAATAAATAAAATATTTAAATCTCAAAAAGAAAGAACAAATCCTGTAAGGAGAGATGAAGAACATTATTTCATAATTAAAAAGACTATCAAGATCAAACAACTAAATATTTATGCTGCCAACATGGGAGCACGTAAATATAGAAACAAATTAACAACAAACGTACAGGAACTCACTGATAATAATACACTGACAGGGCATTTCAACACCCACTTATGGCAATGGACTGATCGTCTAGCAGAAAATCAACAAGGGAACAATAGCCTTGACACACCGGACCACAGGGACTCAACCGATATAGTTAGAAAATTAGATCTGAAAGCAGAATACACTTTCCTATAAAGTGCACATGGGACATTCTCCCGAACAGATCATATCAGGGCCCACAAATCAGCCCTCAACAGGTACAACAGGTACAGGAAGGTTGATATCACACCATGTACATTTTTGGCCCACGGCGCTATGAAACTGGAAGTCGAAGGTAAGAAAAAATTTGGACAGACCAAAAATATGTTGAGTTTATGATCATCCTACTAGAGTGAATGGAGCAACCAGGAAATTAAAGAGGAAATTTAAAACAAATGAAAATGAAAACACGTTTCTCCAAACCTCTGGGATGTAGCAAAGGCAGTCCTAAGAGGGAAGTACATAGCAATACAGGCCTACCTCAAGAAACAAGAAGTCTCCAATACACATCCTAACCCTACACCTGAAGGAGCTGAATAAGGAATAGCAAACAAGGCCTAAAGCCTACAGAAGAAGGGAAAAAATAAAGATGAGTGCAGAAATAAACAACACAGAAACAACAAAACAGTAGAATGGAATAACAAAACTAAGAGCTGGTTCTTTAAAATAAATAATAAAATGGATCAACCCTAGCCAGCCTTATCAAGGAGAAAGAGAAAAGACCTAAATAAATAAAATCACAAATGAGAGAAGAGAGATCACAATCAACACCAGAAAAAAAGACAGTTATAAGGGAATACTATGAAAGATTATACGCTAACAAACTGGGAGACCTGGAAGAAATGGACAAATCCCTAGAAATGTGCAAATGAGCAGAACTGAAATAGGAAGAAATAGAAAATGTGTAGAGACCCATAACTAGCAAAGGAATTTAATGAGCAAGGCACCTGGGTGCCTCAGTGGTTGAGCATGTGCTTTGGCTCAGGTCATGATCCCGGGGTCCTGGGGGATCAAGTCCCACATCAGGGTCCCCGCATGGAGCCTCATTTTCCCTCTGCCTATAACTCTGCCTCTCTGTCTCTCATGAATACATAAATAAAGGTGCAGCCACTGTGGAAAACAGTCTGGAGGGTCCTCGAGAAGTTAAAAATAGGGGATACCTGGGTGGCGCAGCCATTTGGCCCCTGCCTTTGGCCCAGGGCGTGATCCGGGAGACTTGGGATCGAATCCCACGATGGGATCCCGGTGCATGGAGCCAGCTTCTCCCACTGCCTGTGTCTCTGCCCCTCTCTCTGTGACTATCATAAAAAAGAAATTAAAAAAGAAGTTAAAAATAGAGCTACCCTACAATTCCAAAATTGCAAAGCTAGGTATTTACCCCGAGGATACAAAAGTAGTTTAGTAGATTCAAAGAGGAACACGCAGCCCAGTGTTGGTAGCAGCGTTATCAACAACAGCGAAACTGTGTATAGAGCCCAGATGTCCATCGACAGATGAATGGGCAGAGACGATGTGGTAAGTATACACACTGCGACATCACTCGGTCATCAGAAGGGATGAAAGGATGCCATTTACAATGATGTGGGAGAAGTGGAAGGGACTTATGCTAAATGAACTCAGTCAGAGAAAGACAGATACCAAATACCAAAGAATTGCATTCACATGTGAATTTTAAGAAACCAAACAAACTGACAAAGGGGCGAAAGGGGGGATGAGAGATGCAAACCAAGAAACATACTCTTAACCACAGAGATTAAACTAATAAATACCAGAGGAAAGTGGGGGGGGGATGGGGAATCAGGGGATAGGAAAAGTAGAGGTCACCTCTGACCAGTACCAGGCGTTGTATTCAAGGGATGAATCACTATGTGGTAAACTGGAAACGATATCATACTGTGTTTACAAAGAGGAATTCAAGTAAAACTTTAAAATAATAATTGGTAGTATAGAGGAAACATTGGCGCACAAGAGATAAAATCAGAAAGGAAACTGAAAATCCAAACAAAGAGTCTTTAGAGCCACAAATCCCCTCCTTAGCTCAGCTCAGGAGAAGCCTGCCATGCCTATTCTCACCCCAGAGAAGCCTGGATTTTGATCATTTTAAAATGATCTCTGGGGAGGTCGCTGACTTGGTGGAGTCAGGCTATCCTTGAAACCAAAACCTAAATAGAGTGCATGAAACTAAACTGCCCAAGATGCTAGGATTCCCAGTGCAAGCACATGCCAAGACACAAACTCTAACCATACACAGATATAACCCTAAGCCTACACTTAAGCCTAATGTTAACCTAACCCTCAACAAGAACTATCACTAATCAAAAACCAAACACAAACCCCAAGACCAAAACACATTCTCTGAACCTTCCTGCCAACCCTCACCCTAACTCCTAAACTTATTCTAAACCTTTAACCCTGACCCTTACCTTAAATCTAACCCTAACCCTAACCTCTAACCATAACCTTAACTTAATGCACTCAAATCCTATTCCTAACCTTAACCTGTACCCTAACCCTAACCCTCTAATACTAATCCTATCTCATATCCCAAACTGTACCCTAACCCGGACCCTAAAACTAATCCCTAACCCACTGTCTCACCCTCTCTTACCCTTTTCCAAAACCGTACCCTGACCCTGACCTGACCCTAACCCTAACCCCTAACCAAACTCTAACCCTAATCCTAGCCCTAACCCGTATCCTAAACCTAACCCTCGCCCTAACCCTAAACCTAGCCCTAACTTTAACTCTAACCCCTAACGCTAACCTCTAACCCTAACTCACACCCTAACCCCTAACCCTAACTGCAAACCTACCTGAACCCTAACTCTAACCATAACCCAAACCCCAACTCCTAACCTCCTGCCCTAATCCCTAAAGTCTAAACCCTAACTCTAACTCTAACTCCTGTCCCTAACCGAAACCCCCATCCTAACTCCTAACCACTGACCCTTACCTTTATCCCTCACCCTAACCTCTAATCTGTAACCATAAGCATAATCACTAACCCCTAACATCTAACCTAAGCCTAACCACCAACCACCTCCCCTCCCCTGATCCTACCATTCATTCTACCCATTCACTTACCCTATGGTTCTGAGGAGTCCCTTCTGACATGGACGTGGCTCCCAACGGTGCCTCCAGAGTCCTCCAGGGGGTCCTGAGGAAGCCGGGCTCCTGTGAATGCGGACGTGGCCCCACGTGTTCCAGAGTCATAGTCAGTGGGTCCTGAGTGCGCCGGGTCTCCTGCCAACGTGGAGTATGCCTACTCTGGAAGGAGGAGGAACATCCTTCTGGATGCCTCACAACCTCTGGAAGCCTCACAGCAGGTTCTCAGGAGGCCGGGTGCTCCTGTCAGCCTGGATATGGCCTCATGTCCCCTGAAAACTCACCGCGGGTCCTGAGGAGGCTGTGGGTTGCTGTCAGCCTAGACGCAGCCCCATGTGTCCCGAAGCCAAGCTGCAGGTCCTGAGGAGGAAGGGGGTCCTCTCAGTTTTGATGTGGCCCCACATTTTCCTCAGCCTCATCATAAGACCTGAGGAGGCTGGGGGCTCTTGTCAGAATGGACATGGCCCCAAATCATCCCAATCTTTCACAGTGTGTCCTGAGGAGGCCGGAGACTTCTGTCAGTGTGGAATCGGCATCCACATTTTTCTGGGGCCTCACCATAGGCTCTGAAAAGGCTGGGGTCTTCTGTCCACATGGACGCATCCCCATATTTCCCGAAGTCTACACTGGGGGTCCTAAGGACATCAGCGTCCGGTTGTGTGGACGTGGCCCCACGTCCTCCCGAAGCATCACCCCGGTTCTGAGGTGGCCGAGGCTCCTGTCACTGTGGATGCGGCCCCCAGCTTCCAGAAGTCTCAACTTATGTCCTGAGGGGCCAGTTAGCTCCTGCCGGAGTGGAAGCATCGCCCCATCTTTCAGAAGCCTCCCCACATGTTCTGAGGCGGCCCAGGGGCTCCTGTCAGCGTGGATGGGGGCTCACATCTTACTGAAGCCTCCCCGCGGGTCCTGAGGCAGCCCAGGGGCTCCTGTCAGGGTGGGTGCGGGCCCACAATTTCCTGAAGCCTCCCCGCAGGTCCTGAAGCGGCCCAAGGTCTCCTATCAGGATAGATGTGGGCCCATATCTTCCGCAAACCTCACCATGTGTCCTGAGGAGACTAGGGCTCCTGTCAGCGTGAACGCTGCCCAATATCCCCCTGAAGACTCCCCGCAGATTCTGAGGAGGCTGTGGCTCATCAGCGTGGACATGTCCCCACGTCTTCCTCAGGCCTCCCCAGCACAGGCTGGCTCCTGTTAGTGCAGGCAGACGAGGCCTACTGCACATTCGTGCCCCTTGGGCGATGCTTGGGCTCGGGCGCCCCCTGCGGGATCCTCAGGCACTACAGGAGGCTGTGCAGGAGGCACGTGCCCATCCCCGGGCCGACCTCTGCCTCCTTCCAGGTTCCAGCTGTGGCCTGTTAGCTTCGGATACGTCCGACTGAAAAGAAGCCCAACACACGGCTTCCCCAAAAATTCTTAAGGAGAAGGAATTGGAGCCCAAAGGATGTGAAATGAAATGTGGACCAGACTTTTACCATGTCCTGTAAAACTTACTCAACCCTCTTCCACTGTGGGCGGCACCGCAGGCTGTGCAGACACCATGGAAACAGTGTGGAGGCTCCACAGGAAGTTACAGATAGAGCCGCCCTGGGACCAGCAGGTGCACGGCCTTAGCTCACCCCGAAGATACAGATGCATGAGACTCGGGGACACCTGCACCCCAATGTCCACAGCAGCCGGGTCCACAGTAGCCACACTGTGGGAAGAGCCTCGGTGCCCTCAGGCAGATGATGGATAAAGAGGATGGAAGATAGATGATGGTCATAGATGATAGATAGTTAGATGATAGGAATGGTACTCAGCTATCAAAGAGAAGAAAATATTGCCATTTGCAATGACGTGGATAGAACTAGAGGGATCATGTTAAGTGAAATAAGTCAGTCAGGAAAGAAAATTACCGTATGGTTGCATTCATAGGTGAAATTAAAGAAGCAAAGCAGATGGGCATCTGTGAAGCGAAGGAAAAACAAGATGAAAACAGAGATGGAGAAAAAAAAGAATCACAGGAAACAAACTGAGGGGCGCTGGAGGGGAGGGGAGTGGAGGGACAGGGTAACTGGTAGATGGGCATGAAGGAGGGCACGTGATGTCATGAGCCCTGTTGTTATCTCCAACTGGTGAATCCCTGAATTCTACCTCTGAAAGTATAATACACTATACTGTTAATTAATTGGGTTTAAATTAAATTAAGTTCAAAAAATCAGTTGACGGTATCGGAGTGCATTTTCTTCCAGGCTCTCTATTCTGCTCCTTCAGCTTATGCCAGAACCACACCCCTGTGGGTTTGGTTTGTTTAAGTAGGCTCCATGCCTCGTCCACAGTTCAGCACAGGGCTGGAATTCATGACCCCGAGATCAAGACCAAGGGTGAAGTCAGGAGTCGGATTCTTAACCAATGGAGCCAGCTGGGGCCCGAGAACCACATTGCTTTATCCTGTGTCTCTGTGACATTGTTTGAAATAGGAAAGTGGAGGGAGGGGCAAGATGGCGGAAGAGTAGGGTCCCCAAATCACCTGTCCCCGCCAAATTACCTAGATAATCTTCATCATCCTGAAAATCTATGAATTCGGCCTGAGATTTATTTTTTTTTATTTTTATTTTTTTCGGCCAGGGATTTAAAGAGAGACCAGCTGGAATGCAACAGTGATAAGAGTTCGCACTTCTATCAAGGTAGGAAGAGGGGGGAAAAAAATAAAGAAACAAAAGGCATCCAAGGGGAGGGGCCCCCTGAGGTGCTGGGCTAAGGACAGGACGAGTGCCCCCAGGACAGGAAAGCTCTGTCCCGGAGAAGCAGGAGCTTCACCAATCTTCCCAGATGGAAAGGCTCCTGAAGGGAGTTGGAGCAGGACGCCAGGATGGTGGGGATGCCCTCGGGCTCCCTGGAACACTAACGGACACCTGCGCACCCAGGAGACTGCACCATACCCCGTTGCTGAGCTCCTTAAAAGACTGCAGGGACCACGGCTGGACCCGGAGCAGCTCGCAGGGGCTCGGGTGGCAGCTCCACATGGAGGGGGCTGCGAGGCCAGGAGCAGCTCGGAGGTGCCTCCGGCAGAGGAAGAGGATCCCTACAGAGAGGGTTGCGGGGCTCTGGGACCAGCTCAGTGGGGCTTGGGTGGTGGTGCTGCGGAGGCGGCTGTGTGGCCTGGAGGGGGAATCAAAAGCGCAGGCACTGGAGCACAGGGCGCCAGGACACAGCCCAGGATCCGGCCTCCCCCTGGGACAGGCAGACCCTGGGAAGGCCCACAACAGCTAGGATGCTTCGGCTCAGAGCTGAGCAGATCAGCGTCCCCGCATTGGCACCTCCAGGCCCTGCAGAGGGAGAGCTCCATAGTTACTGTGGGAGCTGAATCCAGGGCTGAGAGCTGCCGACGTCACTGGGATGGTTCCTCTTGGGGCCTCACGGGATAAATGAGCCCTGCACCAGTCAGAGGGCAGAGCAGCTCCCCCAAGAGCTAACACCTGAAAATCAGCACAACAGGCCCCTCTTCCAGAAGACCAGCTAGACGAACAAGTTCCAGGGGAAGTCAAGGGAATTAAGTATACAGAATCAGAAGATACTCCCCGTGGTTTTTTCTTTTCTTTTCTTTTCTTTTCTTTTCTTTTATTTCTTTTCTTTTCTTTTATTTCTTTTTGATTTGTTTGCATCCCCCACCCTTTATTCCTTTCTTTCTTTTTCTTTCTCTTTTTCTTCTCTTTTTTTTCTTCCTTTTCTCTTTTTCTCTTTTCTTTCCTCTTTCTCTCTCTTTTATCCTTTTCCCAATACAACTTGTTTTTGGCCACTCTGCACTGAGCAAAATGACTAGAAGGAAAACCTCACCTCAAAAGAAAGAAACACTCCTCTCTCCTAAGTGTTACAAAATACGGATTACAATTCAATGTCAGAAAGCTAATTCAGAAGCACTTATACAGCTACTGGTGGCTCTAGAAAAAAGCATAAAGGACTCAAGAGACTTCATGACTGCAGAATTTAGATCCAATCAGGCAGAAATTAAAAATCAATTGAATGAGATGCAATCCAAACTAGAAGTCCTAACGACGAGGGTAAACGAGGTGGAAGAACGAGTGAGTGACATAGAAGCCAAGTTGATGGCAAAGAGGGAAACTGAGGAAAAAAGAGACAGATAATTAAGATACCAGGAAGACAGATTAAGGGAAATAAACGACAGCCTGAGGAAGAAAAACCTATGTGTAATTGGGGGTACCGAGGGCACCGAAAGGGACAGAAGGCCAGAATATGTATTTGAACAAATCCTAGCTGAAAACATTCCTAATCTGGGAAGGGAAACAGGCATTCAGATCTAGGAAATAGAGAGATTTCCCCCCCCTAAAATCAATAAAAACCATCAACACCTCGACATTTAATAGTAAAGCTTGCAAATTCCAAAGATAAAGAGAAGATCCTTAAAGCAGCAAGAGACAAGAAATCCCTGACCTTTATGGGGAGGAGCATTAGGGTAACAGCACACCACTCCAGAGAGAACTGGCCGTTCATAAAGGGCTGGCAGGATATATTCAGGGTCCTCCATGAGAAGAACATGCAACCAAGAATACTTTATCCAGCAAGGCTTTCATTCAAAATGGAAGGAGAGATAAAGAGCTTCCAAGACAGGCAGGAACTGAAAGAATATGTGACCTCCAAACCAGCTCTGCAAGAAATTTTAAGGGGGATTCTTAAAATTCCCCTTTAAGAAGAAGTTCAGTGGAACAATCCACAAAACAAGGACTGAATAGATATCATGATGACACTAAACTCATATCTGTCGATTAGTAACTCTGAATGTGAACAGGCTTAATGACCCCATCAAAAGACGTAGGGTTTCAGACTGGATAAAAAAGCAGGACCCATCTATTTGCTGTCTACAAGAGACTCATTTTAGACAGAAGGACACCTACAGCCTGAAAATAAAAGGTTGGAGAACCATTTACCATTCAAATGGTCCTCAAAAGAAAGCAGGGGTAGCCATCCTTATATCAGATAAACTAAAATTTACCCCGAAGACTGTAGTGAGAGATAAAGAGGGACACTACATCATACTTAAAGGATCTATCCAACAAGAGGACATAACAATCCTCTACATATATGCCCCAAATGTGGGAGCTCCCAAACATTTAAATCAATTATAACCAAAGTAAAGAAATACTTAGATAATAATACACTTATACTTGGTGACTTAATTCTAGCCTTTTCTATACTCAATAGGTCTTCTAAGCACAACATCTCCATAGAAATGAGAGCTTTAAATGATACAATGGACCCGATGGATTTCACAGAAATCTACAAAACTTTACATTCAAACTCAACTGAATACACATTCTTTTCAATTTCAAGTGCACATGGAACTTTCTCCAGAATAGACCACATAATGGGTCACAAATCGAGTCTGAACCAATACCAAAAGATTGGGATCGTCCCCTGCATATCCTTAGACCATAATGCCTTGAAATTAGAACAAAATCATAACAAGAAGTTTGGAAGGACCTCAAACACGTGGAGGTGAAGGACCATCCTGCTAAAGATGAAAGGGTCATAGGAAATTAAGGAAGAATTAAAAAGATTCATGGAAACTAATGAGCATGAAGAGACAACCATTCAAAATCGTTGGAATGCAGCAAAAGCAGTCCTAATAGGGAAATATATCGCAATACAAGCATCCATTCAAAAACTGGAAAGAACTCAAATACAAAAGCTAACCTTACTCATAAAGGAGCTAGAGAAAACACAGCAGATAGATCCTACACCCAACAGAAGAAGAGAGTTAATTAAAATTCGAGCAGAACTCAAGGAAATCGCGACCTAAAGAAATGTGGAACAGATCAACAGAACTGGGAATTGGTTCTTTGAAAGAATTAATAAGATACCTAAAGCATTAGCCAGCCTTATTAAAAAGAAGAGAGAGAAGACTCAAATTAATTAAATCATGATGAGAAAGGAGAGATCACTACCAACACCAAGGAAATACAAATGATTTTAAAAACATATTATGAACAGTTATACGCCAAAAAATTAGGCAATCTAGAATAAATGGACACTTACCTGGAAAGCCAGAAACTACCAAAACTGGAACAGGAAGAAATAGAAAACCTGAACAGACCAATAACAAGGGAGGAAATTGAGCACTCATCCAAAAATTCCCAAGACACAAAACACCAGGGCCAGATGGCTTCCCAGGGGAATTCTAAAAAACTTTAAAGAAGAAACCATACCTATCCTACTAAAGCTGTTTGGAGAGATAGAAAGAGATGGAGTACTTCCAAATTCATCCTATGAAGCCAGTATCACCTTAATTCCAAAACCAGACAAGGACCCCACCAAAAAGGAGAATACAGACCAATATCCCTTATGAACATGGATGCAAAAATTTTCAACAAGATACTAGCCAATAGGATCCAACAATACATTAAGAAAATTATTCACCATGACCAAGTAGGATTTATCCCTGGGACACAAGGCTGCTTCAACACTCGTAAAACAATCAATGGGATTCACCCTATCAGCAAGAGAAAAACCAAGAACCATATGATCCTCTCATTAGACGCAGAGAAAACACTTGACAAAATAGAGCATCCATTCCTGATCAAAACCCTTCAGAACATAGGGATAGAGGGAACATACCTCGACATCTTAAAAGCCATCCAGGAAAAGCCCAAAGCAAATATCATTCTCAATATGGAAGCCCTGGGAGTATTTTCCCTAAGATCAGGAACAAGACAGGGATGTCCACTCTCACCACTGCTATTGAACATAGTAATGGAAGTCCTAGCCTCAGCAATCAGACAACAAAAAGAAATAAAGGCATTCAAATTGGCAAAGAAAAAGTCAAACACTCCCTCTTCACCAATGACATGATACTCTACCTAGAAAAACCAAAACCATCCCCCAAAAGATTGCTACAACTCATACAACAATTTGGTAGCGTGGCAGGATACAAAATCAATGCCCAGAAATCAGTGGCATTTCTATACACTAACAATGAGGCTGAAGAAAGAGAAATTGAGGAGGCAATCTCATCTACAATTGCACTCAAAAACATAAGATACCTAGGAATAAACCTAACCAAGGAGGTAAAGGATCTCAACCATAAACGCTATAGAACGCTACTGAAAGAAATTGAGGAAGACACAAAGAGATGGAAAAATATTCCATGCTCATGGAATGGCAGAATTAATATTGTGAAAAAGTCAATGTTACCCAGGGCAATGTACACGTTTAATGCAATCCCAATTAAAATACCATGGACTTTCTTCAGAGAGTTAGAACAAACTATTTTAATATTGGTGTGGAATCAGGAAAGACCCCGAATAGCCAGGGGAATTTTAAAAAAGAAAACCATATCTGGGGGCATCACAATGCCAGATTTCAGGGTGTACCACAAAGCTGTGGTCTCCAAGACAGTGTGGTACTGCCACAAAAACAGACTCATAGATCAATGGAACAGAATAGAGAACCCAGAAGTGGACCTTGAACTTTATGGTCAACTGATATTCGATAAAGTAGGAAAGACTATCCATTGGAAGAAAGACAGTCTCTACAATATATGGTGCAGGGAAAATTGGACATCCACATGCAGAAGAATGAAATTAGAGCACTCTTTTTCACCATACACAAAGATAAATTGAAAATGGATGAACGATCTCAATGTGAGACAAGAGTCCATCAAAATCCAAGAGGAGAACACAGGCAACACCCTTTATGAACTCGGCCCCAGTAAATTCTTGCAAGGTACATTCACGAAGGCAAAAGAAAAAAAGCAAAAATCAACTCTTGGGACTTCCTCAAGATAAGAAGCTTTTGCACAGCAAAGGATACAGTCAACAAAACTAAAAGACAACCTACAGAATGGGAGAAGATATTTGCAAAAGACGTATCAGATATAGGGCTAGTTTCCAAGATCTATAAAAAACTTCTTAAACTCAACACCAAAGGAACAAACAATCCAATAATGAAATGGGCAAAAGACATGAACAGAAATCTCACAGAGGAAGACATAGAAATGGCAAACATGCACATAAGAAAATGCTCTGCATTACTTGTCTCAGGGAAATACAAATCAAAACTACAATGAGATACCACCTCACACCAGTGAGCATGGGTAAAATGAACAAGGCAGGAAACCATAAATGTTGGAGAGGATGCTGAGAAAAGGGAACCCTCTTACACTGTTTCTGGGAATGTGAACTGGTGCAGCCAATCTGGAACACTGTGTGGAGGTTCCTCAAAGAGTTAAAAATAGACCTGCCCTAAGACCCAGCAATTGCAGTGTTGGGGATTTACCCAAAGTATTCAGATGCAATGAAACGCCAGGACACCTGCACCCCAAAGTTTTTAGCAGGAATGTCCACAATAGCGAAACTGTGGATGGAGCCATTGTTTCCATCGAAAAATGAATGGATGAAGATGTGGTTTATGTATACAATGGAATATTACTCAGCCAGTAGAAATGACAAATACCCACCATTTGCTTCAACATGGATGGAACTGGAGGGTATTATGCTGAGTGAAGTAAGTCAATTGGAGAAAGACAAACATATGTTCTCATTAAATTGGTTAATATAAATAATAGTGAAAGAGAATATAAGGGAATGGAGAAAAAATGTGTGGGAAATATCAGAAAGGGAGACAGAACATAAATACTCCTAACTCTGAAAAAGGAACTAGGGACACTTTAAGGGGAAGAGGGATGGGGTTACGGTTGAATGTTTGAAGGGCACTGAGGGGGGTCCTTGCAGGGATGAGCACTGGGTGTTATTCTGTATGCTGGTAAATTGAACACCATAAATAATAAATTTATTTTTTAAAAAAGTTCAAACAACTAAATATTTATGTTGCCAACATGGGAGTACCTAAATATAGAAACCAATTAACAACAAACGTATAGAAAGCCACTGATAATAATACAATGACAGGGGATTTTAACACCTACTTATGGCAATGGAACTATCGTCTATACAGAAAATCAACAAGGGAAAAATAGCCTTGACACACTGGGCCACAGGGACTCAACAGATATAGTCTGAACATTTTGACCTAAAGCAGAATACACATTCCTTTCAAGTGCACATGGGACATTCTCCAGAACAGATCATATCATGGGCCACAAATCAGGCTTCAACAGGTACAACAGGTACAAGAAAGTTGATATCACACCCTGTACATTTTTGGACCACGATGTTATGAAACTCGAAGTCGACAGTAAGAAAAAATTTGAACAGACCAAAAATACGTGGAGATTATGAACATCCTACTAGAGAATGAATGGAGCAACTAGGAAATTAAAGAGGAAATTTAAAACAAATGAAAATGAAAACATGTTTCTCCAAACCTCCGGGATGTAGCAAAGGCAGTCCTGAGAGAGATGTACATACCAATACAGGCCTACCTCAATAAAGAAGAAGTCTCCAATACACAGCCTAACCCTACACCTTAAGGAGTTGAAAAAGGAATAGCAAACAAAGCCTAATGCCTATAGAAGAGGGGGAAAATAAAGATGAGAGGATCAATAAACAATACAGAAACAACAAAGCAGTAGAATGGAATAAAGAAACAAAGAGATGGTTCTTCAAAATAATCAAGAAAATGGATCAAGCCCTAGCCAGCCTTATCAACAAGAAAACAGAAAAGACCTAGATAAATAAAATCACAAATGAGAGAAGAGAGATCACAATCAACACCAGAAAAATTAGACAATTATAAGGGAATACTATGAAAGATTATACGCTAACATACTGGGAGACCTGGAAGAAATGGACATTTCCCCAGAAATGTGCAAACGAGCAAAACTGAAATAGGAAGAAATAGAAAATGTGAACACACCCATAACTAGCAAAGGAATTGTATCAGCAAGGCACCTGTGTGCCTCAGTGGTTGAGCATGTGCTTTGGCTCAGGTCATGATCCCGGGGTCCTGGGGAATCAAGTCCCACATCAGGCTCCCCACATGGAACCTCAATTTCCCTGTGTCTATACCTCTGCCTCTCTGTGTCTCTCATGAATCCATAAATAAATCTTTAAAAAATGAAAAAAGATAAAATGATGAGAAAGGACCCAAATAAAATCACAAATGAGAAAAGAGATATAACAACCAACACTAGAGAAATACAAACGATTATAAGAGAACATTATGAAAAAATATATGCCAGCAACCTAGAACCTGGAAGAAATAGATCAATTCCTAGAAATATATAACATAGTAAAAATGAAAAAGGAAGAAATAAGACTTGAACATACAGATAACCAGCTAAGAAATTGAATCAGCAATCAAGGATCTCCCAACAGGAGACGCTTAGATCAATAGAACAGAATGGAAAGCCGAAAGAAGATACAAACCTGTAACTCTATGATCCAATAATCGACAACAAGGCAGGACGGAATATCCAAAGCACAAAGACAGTCTCTTCAACAAACCCTAACCCTGACCCCAGGATAAGAACAAATGGTGTTGGGAAAACCAGGCAGCCACATGCAGAAGAATGAAACTGGACCACTTTCTTACACCATATATATAAAAAATAAATTCAAAGTGGATAAAAGACCTAAATGTGAGACCTGAAACCATACAAAGAAGAAAAGATAGCAAACGTCTTTGACATTTGCCATTGGATCTTCTTTCTAGATATGCCTCTAAGGTGAGGGAAACAAAAGCAAAAATACTATTGGGACTTCATCAAATTGAAAAGCTTCCACAAAGTGAAGGAAACAACCAAACCTAAAAGGGAACATACAAAATGAGAGGAGATATTTGTAAACAACACATCCAATAAAGATTTAGTATCCAAAATACATAAAGGAAATATAAATCTCAGCCTCCTAAACACAACTTATCCAACTGCCAATGGGCAGAAGACACGAATGGACTTTGTCTCTGACAAGACATCCAGATGGCCATGAGACACACGGAAAAACACTCAGCGTCACCCATCAACAGGGAAATGCAAACCAAAACCACAATGAGATGTCACCTGACAGCCATCATAATGGCTAAAGTTAAGAACAGAAGAAACAACAGGTGTCGTTGAGGCTATGGAGAAGAGCGAGGCCTCTTACACCCCTGGTGGGCAGGCGAACAGGTTCAGCCACTGTGGAAAACACTGTGAAGCGTCCTCGAGAAGTTGAAAATAGGGGATCCCGGGGTGGCTCAGCCGTTTGGCAGCTGCCTTTGGCCCATGTCACGATCCTGGAGAACTGGGATCGAATTCCACATCGGACTCACAGTGCACGGAGCCTGCTTCTCCCTCTGCCTGTGTCTCTGCCTCTCTCTGTGTGACTATCATAAAAACAATTTTTTAAAAACGTTAAAAATAGAGCTACACTACGATTCCAAAATTGCACAGCTAGGTATTTACCCCGAGGATACAGAAGTTGTTTAGTAGATTCAAAGAGGAACACGCAGCCCAGTGTTTGTAGCAGCATTATCAACAAGAGCCAAATTGTGGATACAGCCCAGATGTCCATGGACAGATGAATGGGCCGAGATGATGTGGTTAATATACACCCTGTGGCATCACTCGTTCATCAGAAGGGATGAAATGAAGCCATTTACAATGACGTTGGAGAAGTGGAAAGGAATTATGCTAAATAAACTCAGTGAGAGGAAGACATATACCAAATACCATACAATTGTATTCACATGTGAATTTTAAGAAAACAAACAAACTGGCAAAGGGGCAGAGGGGGGGATGAGAGAAGCAAATAAAAAAACACACTATTAACCACAGAGAATAAACTAATAAATACCAGAGGAAGGTGGGGGGGATAGGGAACCAGGCGATGGGGATAGTGGAGAGCACCTGTGACCAGTACCAGGCGTTGTATCCAAGGGTTGAATCACCTTGTGGTAAACCTGAAACTATATCATACTGTGTTTACAAACAGGAATTCAAGTAAAACTTTAAAATAATAATTGGTAGTATTGATGAAACATGTGCGCACAAGAAATAAAATCAGAAAGGCAAAGGAAAATCCAAATAAAGAGTCTTTAGAGTCACAAATCCCCTCCTTAGCTCAGCTCGGGAGAAGCCTGCCATGTCTATTCTGACCCCAACAGAAGCCTGGATTTTGATTTTCTGGGGAGGCCACTGACTTGGTGGAGTCAGGCTATCTTTGAACCCAAAACCTAAATAGAGTGCATAAAACTAAACTGCCCAAGATACTAGGAGTCCCACTGCAGGCACATGCCAGGACCCAAACTCTAACCATACACAGATATAACCCTAACCCTACACTTAAGCCTAATGTTGACCTAACCCTTAAACAAGACCTATCACTAATCGAAAACCAAATACAAACCCCAAGACCGAAACACATTCACTGAACCTTCCTGCCAAACCTCAACCTAACTCCTAAACCTATTCTAAACCCTTAACCCTGACTGTTACCTTAAATATAACTCTAACCCTAAACCTAACCTCTAAACCTAAATTGAACTTAATGTACTCAAACCCTATTCCTGACCTTAACCTGTACCCTAACCCTAACCCTCTAAAACTAATCCTATCTCATACCCCAAACTGTACCCTAACCCATACCCTAAAACTAACCCCTAACCCACTCCCTTAACGTATTTCTTACTCTCTTCAAAATCCGTATCTTGACCCTGACCTGTCCCTAACCCTAACCCCTAACCAAACAATAACCCTAACCCTTGTCCTAAACCCTATCCTAACACTAACCCGCGCCCTAATTCTAAACCTAGCCCTAACTATAACCCTAGCCCCTCACCCTAAACCCTAACCCTAACTCACACCCTAACCCCTAACCCTAACTGAAAACCTAAGCCCAACCCTAACTCTAACCATAACCCTAACCCCAACTCCTAACCTCCTGCCCTAATCCCTAGAGCCTAAACCCTAACCCTAACACTAAATCCTGTCCCTTACCCTAACCCCCATCCTAACTCTTTTTTTTAATTTCTTTTTTTTAAATTTTTATTTATTTATGATAGTCACACAGAGAGAGAAAGAGAGAGAGAGGCAGAGACATAGGCAGAGGGAGAAGCAGGCTCCATGCACCGAGAGCCCGACGTGGGATTCAATCCCGGGTCTCCAGGATCGCGCCCTGGGCCAAAGGCAGGCGCTAAACCGCTGCACCACCCAGGGATCCCCCCCATCCTAACTCTTAACTACTGACCATTACCCTTATACCTCACCTAACCTCTAATCCATAACCATAAGCATAATCACTAACACCTAACGTATAACCTAAGGCTAACCACCAACTGCCTCCCCTCCCCTAACCCTACCATTCATTCTGCCCTTTCACTTATCCTGTGGTTCTGAGGAGTCCCTTCTGATGTAGACGTGGCCCCCAATGGCTCCTCCAGAGTCCTCCAGGGGGTCCAAGCGAGCCGGGCTCCTTTGAGTGTGGACATGGCCCAACGTGTTCCTGAGTCATAGTCAACGGGTCTTGAGGACGCCGGGTCTCCTGTCACTGTGGACTATGTCTCACATCCTCTGGAAGCCTCACAGCAGGTCCTCAGGAAGCTGGGGGCTCCTGTCAGCATGGACATGGTCCCACATCCCACAGAAAACTCACCGCGGGTCCTGAGGGGGCTGTGGGCTCCTGTCAGCATAGACGCAGCCCCATATGTCCTGAAGCCAAAGTGCTGGTCCTGAGGAGGACCGGTTTCCTGTCAGGGTTGATGTGGCCCCACATTTTCCTCAAGCCTCACCATAAGACCTGAGGAGGCTCGGGGCTCCTGTCAGCATGGATGTGGCCCATAATCTTCCCAAACCTTCACAGTGGGTTCTGAGGGGGCTGGAGACTCCTGTCAGGGTGGATGCGGCACCCACATTTTTCTTAGGCCTCACCACAGGCCCTAACAAGGCTGGGGTCTTCTGTCCGCATGGATGCATCCCCATATTTCCCCAAGTCTACACCAGGGGTCCTGAGGAAGTCAGGGTCCTGTTCTGTCCATGTGGCCCCAAATCCTCCCAAAGCATCACGGAGGGTTCTGAGGAGGCCGGGGCTCCTGTAACCATGAATGCGGTCCCCAGCTTCCAGAAGCCTCAACTTATGTCCTGAGGGGCCTGGGAGCTCCTGTCAGAGTGGACATCGCACCACAACTTTCTGAAGCCTCCCCGCAGGTCCTGAGGCGGCTCAGGGGCTCCTGTCAGCGTGGATGTAGGCCCATATCTTCCTGAAGCCTCTCCGCTGGTCCTGAGGCTGCTCAGGGGCGCCTGTCAGCGTGGATGCGGGCCCACAATTTCCTGAAACCTCCCCGTGGGTCCTGAGGTGGCTCAGGGCTCCTGTCAGTGTGGATGTAGGCCCACATCTTCCTGAAGACTCCCCGCAGGTCCTGAGGGGGACCAGGGGCTCCTGTCAGGGTGGATGCGGGCCCACATCTTCGTAAAGCCTCACCGCGGGTCCGGAGGAGACCGGGTCTCCTGTCAGCATGAACGCGACCCAATTTCCCCCTGAAGACTTCCTGCAGGTCCTCTGGAGGCTGCAGCTCATCAGCATAGACGCCTCCCCACATCCCCCGCAGGCCACCTCAGCACAGGCTGGCTCCTGATAGTGCAGGCAGAGGAGGCCTACTGCACATGCCTGCCCCATGGGAGGGGTCTGGCTTCGGGCGCCCCCTGCGGGACACTTTCAGGCTCCATCTGGGCCCTGTTAGCTTTGGAAACATCTCACTGAAAAGGAGCCCAACACCCGGCTTCCCAGAAATACTTAAGAACAAGGAATTGGAGCCCACAGGATGCGAAATGAAACGTGGACCAGACTTTTACCACGTCCTGCAAAACTCACTCAACCCTCTTCCACTGTGGGCGGGACCGCGGGTTGGTGGAGCCGCCCTGGAAACACTGTGGAGGCCCCTCAGGAAGTTAAAATAGAGCCACCCTGCGACCAGCAGGTGAACGGCCTGGAGCTTACTCCGAAGTTACAGATGCAGTGAGACCTGGGACAACGGCACCCCAATGTCCACAACAGCTGGGTCCACATTAGCCAAACTGTGGGAGGAGCCTCAGTGCCCTGTGGCAGATCATGGATAAAGAGGATGGGAGATAGATGATGGTCATAGAGAGAGGAATGGTACTCAGCTATCAAAGAGAAGGAAATCTTTCCATTTGCAATGATGTGATAGAACTAAAGGGATCATGTTAAGTGAAGTAAGTCACTTGGGAAAGAGAATGACCGTGTGGTGTCATTCATAGGTGGAATTCAAGAAGCAAAGCAGATGAACTACTGTGAAGGGAAGGAAAGACAAATAAGATCAAAACAGATGCAGGAAATACAGACTCTTAACGATAGGAAATGAACTGAGGGTCGCTGGAGGGGTGGGGCATAACAGGGGAAATAGGAAAGTGCTGCATCCCACTCTGTCCTACTTCTCCAATACTGATTTGCTGTCTGGGGTTATTTGTTGAGGAGGATGGATGTTATTTTTTTTTCCTATTTCTAAGTTCTGCCACCATGATTTTGATAGGAATGACTTTGAAACTGAGGGTGGCTTCAGGAACTGTGGACATTTTCACAAGATGAGGCTCCCACCCCACAAGCCCAGGATGGCCTCCCAGAGCCTGGTATGGCTCAGTGCACAAGTCTTGTGCTCCTTTGGTTCAGTCTCATTATTTATTCTCCTTGATGATCCTGAGAAGGCCTTCACATCCTTCCTTTCCTTCCTGAGTGCTCATTGTCGGGACACAGCAAGGCTACTCTGCTCTGTAGTTTCAGTTTGTGTCCCGTGACTTTACTGAACCCACTCCTTAGTTCTAACAGGTTTTGGTGGAGGCTCTGGGGTTGCCTGTTTCTAGTTCCGCGTCTTCAGCATATAGGGATAGTGTGACGTCCCCCTTCCAGGTGTGGATCCTTTGATTTTTACAGCTTTATGTCCTAGAAAGCCCCACTATTGAATCAAAACTGATCCCAAGCCAAGGGCAGGAAGCCCCTATTAGAATGAGAACAGAGCTCAATGCCCTTGAAGGTCCCATATCAAAATGTAAACAGAACTTGAGGAAGTGCTCCAGCCCTTCTGGAGGTTCCGGAGACCAGCCCTTAAAACTAAGCTAAAACCCGCCTCAGGGTCCAAGTCCCTGCTCCGCTCTGTCGGGTATACTTGGACACAAGCTCGAGGTGGTAAATAAACCCTCGTGTGTTTGCATCAGTGTCGGCTACTCTGAGATTTCTCGGATTCGCAATCTTGGGCACAACAGTCTGAGATAAAAAAAGAAAACCAAAAGAAGCTCAGACGCAGGTAGAGTGAACGCAGGATTCTGAGAGAAGCGGCGGAGACCCGGGGGCTTGTGGGCTCTTCTGTGGAGGCCCCTGCAGATGGGGGACAGGATGCTCAGTCCCAGAGCCAGAGGACCCAGAGACCCCACCCATATCCCGGCCATCTGGGCCGGGTCCGAGTGAGCAGCACAGTGCTGCCCGCTGGAGTCCAGACGCGCTGATGTCCACCCCGCCTCTGACCCCGCAGATGCATCTCCCAGGCAGATGTGCACCTGACAATCAGCGCCATGACCAATTCCCAGATCCCGCACAGACCATTTGCTGCCACCAAGTTGTCGGACCACAGAGGCTGCAGAGCTTCAGCTCTGCTTGGAAAGAAGAGTCTAGCTTCCTTTGTACTTTGTGATTTATTTTCATTGATTCTATTTTATAAATTGCCTTATTTTAACGGTTATGTATGTACCTTATATATTTCTCATTTTAGGTTTCATGGTACTTTAATTGTGTTTCTTATTTTGGTATTTAGAATCTTTTAACAACCAGGCAAAAATAATCTGGTAGTTTTTTTTGGGGGGACGGCAGTTGTTATTGTTTTTCTTGGTTTTTCTTTTTCTTCTTTCGTTTCTGGAAAAAATAATGAGATGGAGAAATTCACCTCTATAAAATAATATGAGGTAGTACTCACAGCCAGGAAGTCCATCAATACAAATATATGATGTCTAACTACAGTTTAAAACAATGATTATAAAGATAGCAGCTGGGCTGGAAAAAGAGCACAAAAGAAAACTAGAGAATCCCTTACTGTAGAAATGAAAGAATTAAAATCTAGTCAGGCCAACGTTCAAAATGCTATAACTAAAAAAAATAAAAATAAAAAAAATAAAAAATAAAAATAAAAAAAATAAAAAAAAAATGCTATAACTGAGATGCAGTACCAAGTGGAAGCCTTAAAAACAAGGAAGGTTATGGACCACAAAGGCAGACTTCGGAACTCAGCCACTTATTAAAACAATAACATTCATATCATGGGAGACTCCCAAGATGAAGACAGAGGAAAGGTGGGCTTGCTCAGCCATTAGAAACGACAAATAACCACCATTTCCTTCAACGTGGATGGACCTGGAAGGTATCATGCTGAGTGAAGTAAGTCAATCAGAAAAAGACAAATATTGTATGTTCTCATTCACTTGGGGAATATAGATAATAGTGAAAGGGAATATAAGGGAAGGGAGAAGAAATGTCTGGGAAATATCAGAAAGGGAGACAGAACATAACGACTCCTAACTCTGGGAAATGAACTAGGGGTGATGTAAGGGGGGGAGGGCGGGGATGGGGGTGAATGTGTGACGGGCACTGAGGGGGGCACTTGACGTGATGAGCACTGGTTGTTATTCTGTATGTAGGCAAATTGAACACCAATAAAAAGTAAATTTATTATTAAGAGAAAGAAAGAAAGAAAGAAAAAAAGAAAGAAAGAAAGAAAGAAAAGAAAGAAAGAAAAGAAAAGAAAGAAGAAAGAAAGAAAGAAAGAAAGAAAGAAGAAAGAAAGAAAGAAAGAAAGAAAGAAAGAAAGAAAGAAAGAAAGAAAGAAAGAAAGAAAGAAAAGAAAAGAAAGAAAGAAAGAAAGAAAAAAGAGTGGCACCTTAGTGGCTCAGTTAGTTAAGCTTCTGCCTTAGGGTCAGATCATGATCCAGGTCCCAAGGAATGCTCCCTGTTCAGCAGGGAACCTGTTTCTCCCTCGCCCTCTGTCCCTCTAGCACATGTTTATCAGTCTTCTCTCTCTCAAATAAATAAATAGCATCTTTGAAAAAGAAACAAACCCAGAGGGAAAAGAAATCTCCCATGTAGAAGATTTTCAAATAATTTGTGCAGACATTCCACCCTCAAGTTCCTGAGCGTAGTTTCCCAATCTTATGTGTGGAATACACATAGTAACTTCCTTCTACAAAATATATTATGAAAAACTAAAAATAATAATGATAATATAATAATAATAATAATAATAATAATAATAAAAGAATCACTTTACGACAGAGAAACCTGAGAAACACTACCTCAGCAAGATGATCAGATCGATACTAAGACTGATAAATCGTGTTGATAGTATCTATCCTTTACATGATATAATAAAAATGGCAGTATATCTCTGTATATAATCCACAAAAACAGTTCAATCATGAAATAAACAACAGACATATCCCAACTGAGGGAAATTTTACAAAATACTCTACTTCTCAAAGTGTTCCAGTTCAACAACAACAAGGAAAGGCTGAAAGACTGTCACAATCCAGAGGAGCCTAAGAAAACATGAGGACAAATGGAGTGTGGTATGAGGGATAGTGATTTAGCAAAAACTAAGGAAATCTGAGTAAAGTATTGTCTTTGGTTATTGCGAAAATTTTAATATTGATTCATTAGCTAATATTTGTACCGTAGTGATATAAGATATCAATAATTGGAGAAATTGAGTGCAAGTGCATGAGAATTCTCTGTACTATCTTCTCAATTTCCCTATAAATCTTTGTTTTCTTTCTAAGAAATAAGATTTCAGTTGAAAATTGACTTAAATTAATCAGGCTCCAGTGTGAAGACATTTTAAGAATCCTTGAATTAAAAAAAAAAAGAATCCTTGAATTATTTTTTGCCTTATTCTTAAAAAGTTCCTTCGATGGGAACAAAGTAAGAATTTTATATCAGAAGCAAAGAAAAACACTTATGAACACGTATAATGCCTCCTCAACCTGAAGCAGGAAAGGATAATAAATAGCAAAAATCAGATAAAAATACTTCTATTATAATAGACACCATATTGCAAGTGCATTTAAAATTAGCAATGTATAACATGGATTTCCTTGACATTTGACTTCCAAAGAGTTCATAGTGTTTCAGTGTCAGTTGAAATGGGAAGAATCTCAGGGAAGCATCCTTCACGTAATAATAGGACCATTGGTACTAATGTCTCTCAATCATTTCCAAATCAATAAAGATGCATCTCCTGATGAGTGACTGAGCTGTGAAGAAAGATGAGAAACCCTCCTCCCTTTGAATTACTTGTGTCAGAATATTTTAACCATAGTATTATGGATAGTAAATTATCCTTATTAACAGGAAATATGTCTGAGAGTGGAATCTGAGCAATCAGATGGGCAGAGAAAAAATGCTTTAACTTGCTCCTGCACTTTTAAAGACAAAGGAGAACTTTTCTATGTACAAAGTCAGTTGTCAAGATAGCCTTAGGGAATAAGAGTCTGCAGCATCGGGATCCCTGGGTGGCGCAGCGGTTTGGCGCCTGCCTTTGGCCCAGAGCGCGATCCTGGAGACCCGGGATCGAGTCCCACATCGGGCTCCCGGTGCATGGAGCCTGCTTCTCCCTCTGCCTGTGTCTCTGCCTCTCTCTCTCTCTGTAACTATCGTAAATAAATAAAAAAATTAAAAAAAATAGAGTCTGCAGCATCGAATCCTGCTGCACAGCTGGGATGCCCGTGCCCCAGTTCTTCCTAATCTCAAATCCCTGGGCCTGTCCCACAACACAGGTAGCCACGCTGAGGTCATTTGCGATTTCTCTCTTAGGAGCTCCAGGGAGGGGGGCATGAGCTAGATAGGACGGGACGGGATGCGTGGAAGCTGAGAACATTACGGCCATCTACTTTACGTTCAGTATTAGCACACGTCCAGCAATCCCAGGCCCCTGTGAAGAAGAGCTGAAATTTGCATTACTTCAGTTACTGTAAAAAAACAAAGTTTACAGCTTAATGTCTTAGAAAGCCCCACAATAGAATAAAAACTGAGCCTAAGCAAAGGGCTGGAAACCCAATTAGAATGAGAAGAGAGCTCAATGCCCCTGAAGGCCCAATAACAAAATGTAAACAGAACTGGAGGAATTGCTCCAGCCCTTCTGGAGGTCCCCGAGACCAGCCCTTAAAAGTAAGCTAAAACACTCCTTGGGGTCCAAGTCCCTGTTCCACTGTGTGGTGTATACTTGAACCCATGCTCGAGTTTGTAAAACAACCCTCGTGTATTTGCATCAGTGTCGGCTCTTTAGTGGATTCTCGGATTCGCCATCTTGGGCACAATACCCCCATGACCCCTCCCCACCTGGACTGACCTGTCCCCTCCCACCCATGCTGACCCTCAGTCAACTCCCCGCTCACAACAGCGGGGCACAGGCCCTCACACATGTCCAACGGGCACGGTGGGCACTCCCGCCATCCCCAGGCTCCCAGGGGAAGGAAGGAGTTTTGGGCAGGACACACTCCCATGGTGGCCCCAGGGCTCCCTGCCCAGGAGAGCACCTGGTGAAAGGTCGGGGTCTGTGTCCCTGATGCCAGCTCCTCCCTGTTTTTCCAACAGGAACTGAGAGAGTAGGGATCCCTGGGTGGCGCAGCGGTTTGGCGCCTGCCTTTGGCCCAGGGCGCGATCCTGGAGACCCGGGATCGAATCCCACGTCGGGCTCCCGGTGCATGGAGCCTGCTTCTCCCTCTGCCTGTGTCTCTGTGCCTCTCTCTCTCTCTGTGACTATCATAAATAAATAAAAATTAAAAAAAAAAAAAAGGAAATGAGAGAGTAGGACCTGGTTTCCTCCAGGGACATCACACAGGTGGACCTGGATGTCAACAGGACGTTCAGCAGTCACATCATATTTTGGGACTACTACGGGGTAGGGTGAGGTTGAGGGGCCAGGGGGGATCGGGACCCAGGGGAGGACCGGGGCATTCCGGGTAGGGAAAACGGGACTTCTGAGTCGGGGGGGCAGAACAGCAGCCAACAACAAACCGCTCCATGGTAGGGTGTTGGGGATGACCTCTGTGCCCCACCCCGAGGGACTCGGGGATGAGGAGGCCACTAGGATGGGGCCTCCAGGGCTTGCCATGGGAGCTGAACCCCAAAGGGAAGAGGGACGACCCCTGAGAAGCAGGGGATGGGGGGCAGGGGGGGCAGGAACCGGACCTGGGTGCCAGGCAGAATGGCCGCGACAGGAGCAGGACACACTTCGATCCCATGTGGGTTGGACGGATCAGAGTGACACCCACTCTCAGTGCTTTACATGTTTCTAAGTTCTATGCATTTAATTTGAGACAATTTGCAATTTGAAAACACACATAATATGATGAACCCTGTATAATGCCCCCGGTCCAGCCAGGGCCATGCACTGACTACACCCGGCCCCAGGGGCATGTGCTGCAGCAAACCCCAGACTGGAGTCTCCTTAAAGTGTAGACGTCTCCTTTTGCATCTTAGAGGAAGGGGATGCCCTGTGTCCGCAGGCCCCCCCACGACATCTCCCTCATTCCCCACTGCCACTCCATCCATCTACATCCTCTACCTCAATGGGATCCCACCTACAACATCCCCCACACTCCACCACTATCATACCCCTGCCCCCACACCATCCACCCACACACCATCGGCCCCCAGCAAGGACCCGGTGTAGGTGACCCCTGTGGGACATGCTCAGCCTCCCCGGGGTTCTCTGGAAACCCTGCTCCCATCAGAAGCCCAGGTGTCCCATAGAGTACTCAGGGGTTGCAGGGAGGAGGGAAGACAGGGAGCCCCCAACAGGGTGTGTGCAGTTGAGTGGTGCAGAGGAAGCACTGTGCCCTGCCTCTGCCCACTGTCCGTCCTGGAGGGTGGCACACCCTGCACAGGACACCAGCCCCTAACCCAGGGGGATCTGGACTGGCCTGGCCCCGGGCTCTGTGAGGGTGGGTGTGATTTGAGCCCCCGCCCCAGGCCCAAGAAAAAGACTAATGGGATCAGGCCCCCATGGCCCTGTCCAGCGGCTGGATTCTGGCCCCACACTGAGCGAGCCCTCTCACAGCTGGATGTGGCGTCCTGGGCCCTGGGGATTCCCCACAGATCCAGGTCACTGACCTAGGGCAGCCCTGGAGATCCCGGGACACCCAAGGTTGGGGAGAGCAGAGGTGGGCCGGTGGGCCCCACCCACACTCACACCAGGAGGCAGACTCCTCCAGGTGCTGGGGCCGCAGGGGCCCCGTGGCTGGGGTCCAGCTGCCCTGCGGGGACCCAGCTAGGAACCCATGAGCTGCAGGTCTAGGTCAGCTCTGCTGTCCTCAGAACCGTCTCTCAGCCTGAAACCTCAGGACACACGCCCCCACCCGAGGTCCACACGTGCTTCCAGTTGGGGGACTCCAGCACTCGCACACCACCCATGTGATTCTTGCCCTCCCCTAAAGGACAGACATTCCCTCCACAGGGGAAGGCGCGAACCCTCGACTCTGAGCCCGTTTGCTGTAGAATGTCTATTGACATGTGTTGTGGTGCGAAAATGCACAGCCAGCCCGTTTCTGTGTCTCCCAGAACTGTGTGCACGGGGCGTGGATAGACCCACAGAGAGGAGGAAGGGGCACCACCCAGTCCCCAAACAGCTCCTGCATGGGCACTGCAAGGCACACACAGCTGATGTCCCCACGTGCCTTCCAGGGGCGGCCAGACGCCAGAGTCAGGACCCAACAAACTATACTGTGACTCAGCCTGTGCCCCATGGGCCAGGAGGGTGTGGGACAGAGTGACGGCCAGGGAGCCTCAGATCACCAGGGTCTATGTAAAGCGACCTGGGAGGTCTCTGCTCCCTCTGTCAAGGGGGCCGGAGCTGGCTGGTTTCTGAGGTACTTCCTCCCCTCCCCACATCTCTGTGCTTGTGTGCCTGGGGAACAGAGGGCCTGTGGGGCCGTCAGCATGACCCTGGAAGGGATGTCAGGACAGCAGGCCCTTGTGTTGTGCCCAAGATTGCAAATCCAAGAAACCACCGATGAGCCATCACCGATGCAAACTCCGAGGATTTCTTTACAAGATGGAGCTTGAGTCCAAGTGCACCCAACACAGCAGAGCAGGGATTTGGACCCTGAGACTAATAGGCATAGCAGCTTTAAAGGGGCCAGTGGCCCATGGGATACACAGAAAGTTGCACAGTCGTGTCGGTCAACAAGCAGGTGGCCGATTGAATGACACCTTACCCTATAGGATCCACTTGACCTGGACTATTACTTTGGTCAGAATCGGCCCACAGTTTTGGCGGGCACAGAGCAGGGTTACATTGTTATGAGCTGATTTCCGAAGAGGGTGTGCCCAGCGGCTTGACTGGTTGGGACAGTGCCTTAAGACATAAGCAGGTTATGTGGGGGTCATAGGGGAGGTGGCGGGTGTAGCACAAAATGGAATCAGTCCTGTTCTGCTTGTCCAGGGGTAGGGGATTTTTGTTAAATTTCCTGGGTCCCACACTTGCAGCTCACGCACCTGGGCCACCCTCACCAGGTGGACTCAGTGTGCACACCTTGTGGTGCTGGATCTCTCACACCAGCGTGTAGAGGGCACCCTCCTTGCCCGAGTGAGTAGGGGCTGGGTGAGCATGGGGCTCAGCATGAAGGCCAGACAGCACAGGGAATCGAGGAACACCAGCCTCATCACCACCCCTACTCCCACACACAGGCTGCCCCATGGCTCTCCGTAATGGGCACCCGGCGCCTCTGGAGATCCCCCCAGGGCAGCCCCGAGGTCTGGCTCCCTGCTGGAGAAGCACTGGGGAGAAGAGAAGCAGCTGACACTCAGCGGGACCCACTGCCGGACATGGGAATGTGGCCGAGCCAGAACTTCCAGCTCAGCTGACCCTCCAGATGAAAGTCACTGCACGAGCCAGCCCCGGGTTGGCCAGGAGAGTCCAGCTAGCTGCCCAGTGCCAGCACCAGAAATGATGTTGTGCCAACCATTTCGGTGTTTGGGTGACCCAGCCAGAGGATCCAATAGCTGCACGTGATACCTGCATGTGATAGACACACAGTCACACCGATACCAACAAAAGTCAGAATCCCCCAATGTTGTCAAACAGCATGTGAATGTTTACATACATGACGCTGTGGTCCCCAATAGGATACCTGGAAGACGCTATAAATCACTACTGCAGAGGAGCTGGAGGCAAGGAGATGTGCCTGCTGGGTTCCTACAAGGAGAGCAGAGGGACAGGAAGCATACTTCAATGGGGGGGCCCCTCTTAGGAAAGGACACCAGGTCCCTGTGAAGGCTACGGATGGTGAAATCTTTCCTCCTCTCTTTCAGCTTCTGGATTTCCTCCTCCTTTGTTCTTCCTAATTCTAGTTTAGCTTCCACCCTGCATCCAAACCAATGACCAAAGAGGCTTATTTATGATATCCGGTCCTAAAAGGAGGCTGAGCTCTGGCTACCGGGTTCAGAAATGATCATTTTCTAGGTGTATGCTGATCCCCCGAACTCGTGCCTTCGTGGCCCTTCTCTCTCTGCAGAATGAGGGGAACCACAAGTCTTACAATGAAAGACGCCCACTTCCACTCGGGCGGGACTATCCCTTGTGGCGGACGTCATCTGGGCCAAGGTGTGTAAATGGGGCGATCAAGAATAGTTCGCAGGTGAGACATAAGCAAACACTTACTTTTGATGTCATGCTTTATTTGTTCATCCATTTATTATTTGTTAAATATTTTAAATTTATGTCCTGTCTATACCCAATACGGTGTTGAAACTCATAACCCTGAGTTCAAGATCCCAAACCAGGACAGCCAGGCACCCCAGTGCCATGTTTCATAACTCTTTGCTTCCTTGCCTATCTCTGCATCGAACTGGAACATTGAGTCCTTGACGGGGAGCTTTAGTTATCTCCGAATCCTAGAATGTTCTCACTGTATCCCAATCCTAGATTGACATTTACCATTGAATAGCACTTTAAATAAATAGTCAGTAAGATAACTACTACAGAAAAGGAAATTATCAAATTTTCATGTATGTGGTCCCTGCTCCCTGGGCTCCCAGGGAAGCTATGGTTTCTTTCACATTGATCAAGGTCCAAATGACTCCACTACACCTCAAAGCGTGGGCTCAGTTTCTGCCCTGACACATGCAACATCCCTGCTTCAATTAAAATGTATCAATCAATCAAAGGGAGCCTAACTGGCTCGGTGTGCTTCGTAAGAACATGGGACTTTGTTCTTGGGGTAGCATGTTCAAGCCCAATGTTGGCTGTAGAGATTACAGAAAAATAAATTCTTAAAAAAAATCAATCAGTTTATCTTGGGGAGACATAGCCCTGGATTCCACAAGGGCAGGGAGCCAGCTGATGGTTCTACGCACAGTATTATATGCAGCAGAGCACAAAATGTGAACTTTCAGAAGTCTCCTAGAGTGGGGGACACACCAGCCTTAAGGTGTTCAGTTGGAGAAATCAGGTACAGTCCCTGGATCGACAGGGTGGGCTCAGGATCCCACGGGACCCAAGGATGGTGGCACCAACTGTTCCCAGGCACAGGAGCGGGAATGCGGCTGAGAGCAGTGGGACTCAGGCCAGCTGTCTGCCCTGTGTGGCCATAAGCTGCAAACCCCTGTGCAGTCACTGGGCCGCGTTCCTGGGACAGGCCAGCAAAGGCCAGGAGTGGGAGGACCCTCTCCCGGGCACGAAGAGTGCAGGTCTCCACCAGGGCAGCCCCTAAAATTTGGAGTTTTAAACATCAGTAACTTGTCTGTGTGGAGGCTGACAAAATTGAGGCGGTTCCACTTTAAGTTCACTGTTAGCACAAGTACTGCCATCCCAGGCCCCTGTGAATAAGAGCTAAAATTTACATTGCTTCAGTTACAGGAAAAAAAGAAAAAAACAGCTTAGAGCTTAGGGTCCCAGAAAGCCCCATATTAGACTGAGAACAGAGCTCAATGCCCTTGAAGGCCCAATATCAAAATGTAAGCAGAACTTGAGGAATTGCTCCAGCCCTTCTGGAGGTCACCGAGACCAGCCCTTAAAACTAAGCTAAAACCCACTTCGGGGTCCAAGTGCATGCTCCTCTGTGTCGGGTGTACTTGGACACAAGCTCAAGTTTGGAAATCAACCATCGTGTATTTGCATTGGTGTCGGCTCCTCAGTGGTTTCTCGTATTTGCAATCTTGGGCACAACACCTCCATGTCCTCTCCCCACCTGGGCTGACCCCCTGTCCCCTCCCCCCCAGGCTGACCCTCAGTCACCTCCCCACCCACAACAGCTTGGGACATGCCCTCACACAGTTCCCATGGGCTCGGTGGGCACTGCCGCCATCCCCAGCCTCCCAGGGCAAGACAGGATGTTTCGGCAGACCCACTCCCATGGTGGCCACAGGGCTCCCTGCCCAGCATAGCTGCTCGTGACAGGTCAGGGTCTGTGTCCCTGATGCGAGCTCCTGCTCCCTGGTTTTCCCACGGGAAATGAAGGAGGAGGCCCTGGTCTCTTCCAGGGATATCACGCAGGTAGACCTGGACGTCAACAGGACATTCAGCAGCACACTATGTTTTGGGCCTGCTAAGGGGTCAGGTGAGGCTGCTGGGCCAGGGGGCTTAGGGGCCCCAGGGGAGGCCTGGGGGCTTCGGGGTAGGGAAAATGGGGCTTCTGAAGCCGAGGGGAGCAACAGCAGCCAACAACACACCGCTCCATGGTAGGGTGATGGGGATGACCCACATGCCCCCAACCCCGGGGCCTCAGAGATGAGGAGGCCAATTGGATGGGGCCTCCAGTGGTTGCCATGGGAGCCGAACCCCATAGGGGAGAGGGACGGTGCCCTGAGAAGCAGGGGATGGGGTGGGGGATGTGGGGGGCAGGAACCAGGCCTGGGAGCCAGGCGGCATGGCCACGGCTAGATCAGGACACACATCAATCCCACAGGGTCAGACGGGTCAGAGTGACACCCACTCTCGGTGCTTTATATATTTCTAAATTCTATGCATTTCATTTGAGACAATTTGCAATTTGAAAACATACATAGTATGATGACGCCCAGATAATGACCCTGGTCCAGCCAGGGCCCTGCACTGACCACACGGTGCCACAGGGGCAGGTGTCTCAGCAAACCCTAGACTGGGGTAGCCTTTAACTGTAGAAGTCTCCTTGTGCATCTTAGAGGAAGGGGATGCCCTGTGTCCGCAGGCCCCCCACGCCATCCTGCTCATTCCCCACCCCCACATCATCCCCCTACATCATGATCCCCAATGGCATTCCACATAACACCATCCCCCTCACAGCCCCACAGCCCCACACAATCTTATCCCACACTACACCACAACACCATCCCCCCTACACCATTCCCCACACTCCACCACCATCATACCCCTGGTCCCACACCATCTACCCCACACCATCGGCCCCCAGCAAAGACCCGGTGCAGGTGACCCCTGTGAGACGCGCTCAGCCTCCCTGTGATTCTCTGGATACCCTGTTCCCATCAGAAGACCGGGTGTTCAATAGGGCACACAGGGGTTGCAGGGAGGAGTGAAGGCACGGAATCCCCAACAGAGTGGGTGCAGGTGAGTGGTGTAAAGGAACCACTGTGCCTTGCCTCCGCCCACTCTCCCTCCTGGAGGGTGACACACCCTGCACAGCACAACAGCCCCTAACCCAGTGGGACCTGGGCTGCCCTGGCACCAGGATCTGTGGGGGCTGGGTTGATTTGGGCCTCCCCAGGGCCCAACACAAAGACGAATGTGTTCCAGCCCCCCATGGCCCTGGGCAGACCTGGATTCTGGCCCCATGCTGAGCGAGCCCTCTCACAGGTGGATGTGGCCTCCTGGGCCCTGGGCGTGACCCACAGATCCAGGTCGCAGACCTAGGGCAGCCCTGAGGATCCCGGTACACCCCAGGGTGGGGAGAGCAGGGGTAGGCCAGTGGGCCCCACCTGTACCCACACCAGGAAGCAAGCTCCTCCAGATACTCGGGCTCCAGGAGGCCCGAGGCCAGGGTCCAGCTGCCCTGCGGGAACCCAGCGCAGGAGCCCATGAGCTGCAGGTCCAGTTCAGCTCTGCTGTCCTCAGAACCGTCTCTCAGGCTGAAAACTCAGGACACACGCCCCCACCCAGAGTCCACACATGCTCCCAGGTGGGGAACTCCAGCACTCAACCCCCAACCCATGTGATTCTTGTCCTCCCGTAAAGGACTGAAAGGTCTCCCTCCCCAGGTGAAGGCGCACACCCACAGCTCTGAGCCCGTTTACTGTAGAAAGTCAATAAAGTGTAGTGGTGGAAAAATGCACAGCCAGCCCTTTTCTGTGTCTCCCAGAACTCTGTGCACGGGGTGTGGAGAGACCCACAGAGAGGAGGAGGGGGCACCACCCAGGCCCCAAACAGCCCCTGCAGGGACACCGCAAGGCATACACCGCTGACATCCCCACGTGCCTTCCAGGGGTGGCCAGACGCCAGGGTCAGGACCCCACAGACTATACTGGGACTCATCCTGTGCCCCGTGGGCCAGAATGGGCTAGGACAGAGTGACAGCCAGGGAACCTCAGGTCACCAGGGTCTGTTCAAAGCGACCTGGGAGGTCTGTGCTCCCTCTGTCCAGGAGGCCGGGGCTGGCCCAGTTCCAGGGCACGTACTACCCTCCCCGCATCCCCATGCCAGTGTGCCTGTGGCACAGAGGGCCTGTGGGGCGCTCAGCGTGGCCTGGAAGGCATGTCAGGACAGCAGGCCCTTGTGTTGTGCCCAAGACTACGAATCTGAGAAACCACCAAGGAGCCGAAACCGAAGCAAACTCCCGAGGGTTTCTCTACAAGGTGGAGCTTGGGTCCAAGTTCACCCGACACAGTGGAGCAGGGACTTGGACCCCGAGACTAAGAGGCATAGCAGATTTATATGGTCAGTGGAACGTGGGATATGCAGAAATTTGTTTAGTCATGTAGGTCAACACGCAGGTGGCTGACTGAATTACACCTTACACTATAGTATCCACTTGAGCTGGCCTATTACTTTGGTCAGAATCGGTGCGCAGTTTTGGGGGACACAAAGCAGGGTTACATTGTTATGAGCCGATTTCCGATTAAGGTGTGCCCAGCAGCT